>NC_142046.1:51840354-52190289 GCF_982192425.1 Myodes glareolus
GCCTCCTGAGTGCTGGAATTAAAGGTGTGCGCCACCCGGCTCATATGAAACATCTTTAAGAAATATATTTTAAAAGAATAATTCCTGGCTGTATTCTCAGCACCCTGGAGAATGAGGCATAAGGGTTGCTAATAGTTTAAGTCTAGTTTAGGGTACAAGAGTTCCAGGGTACCTGGATTACCGTGTGGGACCCTATCTCAAAAACAAACAAATAAACAAAGCACAAAAGACTTATGACTTGTTGTGGCACTGGGGCTAGTATTCAGGAGGCTGAGACAGGAGGATTTGAGGCTGGGTTTAAGGCTTGCTTGGTTTTGTTCTTGGGCGCTTGTCAAGAAAGAAAGCGCGGGACACAGTGGCGCACACCTTTCATCCTAGAGCTGGAGAGGCAGAGGCAGGCAGATCTCTGAACTCGAAACCAGGCTGGTCTGGAGCGCTGCAGAGTTCCAGAACAACAAGGACTACCTAGAGAGATTCTGTCTCAAAAAAGGGGGTGGGGGAGAGAGAGAGAGAGGGAGGGAGGGAGGGAAACTTCTATCAGGTCATCTTAAGGGAGGTTACTTACAGCTAAAGCACAGTCAAAGAATAGCAATGTGGGAAGCTTTCTGGTAAACTCCCCCAGGACATATCCACACCGAACAACACACTGAAGACAAATGCGCTCTCCAGAATCTATCCTCGCTGCCGCAGAAGACTGTGGTTTCAGGTACAGACTTAACTCTGGAGCTGGAACAGTCACCGCTCCCAGGATATCAGCCGCAAAACAGTAATGTGTATTTAATGAGAATTTCAAGGAAGGCTCCTTCATTTGGAAGAGGCGCTGTCTATAGGCAACGACTGCAGTTATTGCAGGCAAACGCAGGGAGTTCAGCTGTTGTGTTAAAAATAAAAGGTCGTGTTTCAGCTCAGAGCTCCTCCCAGACAGATCACATTCCCGGAGACAAATAACACATGCTTTAGGAAGCTCTCCTTCTGGGTACACTGTTTTAATTCGGCTTTTTTTTTCTTTTTAAATCTAGATTCAGATTTTGTTGTTATTTATTTTGTTTTGTTTCATGAGACAGGACCTCACTATGTAGCCCAGGCTGTCTTGGAACTAAATTGCCCAAAGCAGCCTCGAATTTGAGGTCCTCCTGCCTCGACCTCCTGAGTGCTGGGATTACAGGCATGAGCTATCACGGTGGGACTTGGATTTAGCTTACATGTCTGTTTGATGGTCTTTATGCTGTTCTTCAAGACACAGATAATACCCTTCTGACTGAGCTCAGAGCAGAAGGGCAACACTGGTTGTGGTGGGCTTCACAGGGCCAAGGAAAAAGCTCAGCAAAAGGAACAGTTCACTTCCTTCTTCACAACAGACTTAAAATCGGACTCTGACTCACAGAATTATCACGGGGTTTTAAGGGGTTGTGTCAGGGGCACATGCTACAGTGCAATAG
The DNA here is from genome assembly GCF_982192425.1 of Myodes glareolus. Taxonomy (NCBI): domain Eukaryota; kingdom Metazoa; phylum Chordata; class Mammalia; order Rodentia; family Cricetidae; genus Myodes; species Myodes glareolus. The sequence goes on from NC_142046.1 coordinate 51,841,794, forward strand.
CGCAACTCACCACCACACACATTCGCGGAAGTCAATCTCAGGGATCATCTCCCAGGTCTTTGTATAATCTTGATTTTCTTTCTCTTTCAACGAGTTATTGTATTTTTCAAAGTGAAATTGGAGATCAAATATTCAGGAGTGGACAGGGTCTTAAGTGCAAGTGGGTCTCCTGGTCCAGAATTCCTTCTTAGCGCTCCCCTGGCCAATCGGATCACCTCCCACTTGTGAGACTCCTCTCATGCCAGAATACAAACCAGGTGCCGACTGTCAGTAAGAGACAAGAGGAATCACCAAGTGTGTCACTCACATTGTCCAGGACGTTTTTAGAGAGCTTTAGTCTAGCTAAATATAGTTGCCATTCATTTCTGTTGCTAAGCATTGCGTTTTTATTAGGCAGGGTACTTGGTTTGAAAAGGCAGGGTCCGGCTTTCATAGCGAAGTATTTGGATAAAAAGACGCGCGACCTTGCCAGCTGGTCAGGTTGAGTCCGGAAAGGCGTGGCGCCCTCCCCGAGCCCCCTTTCCCGTGAAGCGATGGAGAAGCCTGGTTTATGGGATAGCCCGCTTTGTCACTGTCTCGGCGTCTTGGGCGCACATCGTTTCTGTCAGCCGAGGCAGAGCTGAGCTATGACTGTGCCTGCTCGGCTGTGTCTGTCTACAGTCCTGTGCTGCCGGCGACAACGAAACAAATAGCTCAGTCGGAAGAGCAAGGGCAATCTGCGGGAGAGAGAAGGAAAAATTAGACAAAACCCTTCTTCAGGAGGAGACTCTAACACTAAATCAGGAGCCTGCTGCAGTCTCTGGCTGCTGGAGGTTGTGGCAGGTAATACAGGCAAGTTTATGTAGGAAATTCTTCTCTGACAGCTGAAGGAAAGCAGAATGGCTGTCTCGTCTTTCCGAAGCTTATGAGTATGTATGTGTCTTACGAAACAGGCCTGGACTAAACGTACCAGTCAGGTTTCTTATTCCCCAATAAGACACCAAAAATGGGTCACTTAGAGAGAAAAGGCGTATCTGCGAAGACATTGGCTAGAGAAACCCATCGTTTATTATTGTATGGCAAACAGTTAAGCATAATTTTATGGACTTGGACTTTTTGAGATGTCTATGCAACTCGCATTGCAGGGCACATAATAAAGTGTAGGGGTGCAGGCAGACCCACTTGTCTACGTTCTGTTTGAAGCTGTGTTCATGCTACCGAGGCAGGATGAGTTACAACAAAGCCTAAAATGCTTACCAGTGTCTCATTTGGTTCAATATTGTCTTCGGGGTGGCTTAAGAAACAAACGTGTTTTCTCACAGTTCTGAAAACAGAAAGCCCAAGATCCGCGCCCAAGGCTGATCTCTTGTGAGAGTTCTTTCTTTGCTGTGGATGACGTTGTTTCCCTGCTGCGTGCTAATGTGGCCAAAGGATCCAGTGAGCTCTCTGATATCTCATAACTCATAAGGGCTCTAACTCCATCGTGAGGCCCAACTTCCTTACTTCACCTAACCCAGCTCCTCCCCAAAAGGTCTGTCTCCAATGACCACTGCTGTGAAGGCTATGATGTTGACTTGCTAAGTTTGGAGGGGAATACAATTTAATTCCTGGTGGCTTACTACACTTTTCCCGAAAATGATGTCTCATCTTTGTTCATAAGGAGACACAAGATTCTCTAAGACAATGGTTCTCAACCTCTGGGACATGATCCCTTTGAAGGTCGAATGACCCTTTCACAGGGCTCGCCTAAGACCATCAGAAAACACATTTACATTTTAATTTTACATTATAATTTACATTATATATTTACATTATAATTCATAATAGTAGCAAAATTAGAGCTATGGAGTAGCAACAAAAATAATTTTACAGTTGGGAGTCACCACAACATGAGGAACGGTATTAAAGGTATGCAGCGTTAGGAAGGTTGAGAACCACCACTCTAAGAAGATAGTGTCTTGTGTGTCTTATTGCTTGGTCCCACTTAACAAACTGTTCAAAACAGAATGCAAAACGCTCAGCATTTCTTAGTTATAGAACTGCATTCTAGAACAAAGTTGAAAATTTTGGGTTGTCATATGAAAATATCCAGAACCCAATGGATTAAAATTCACGATATCATATACCTAAAAATAAAAAACCTACAAGACTAAAACAGTTGAAGGTATTAAAACACACAAACACAAATACACACACACAGGTACAAGTATTATCAATAAGGATCTTAAAACTATTGTCGTTATGTTCAAGATACTTAAAAAGTTTACAGACATAAATACATGTTAAATCAAGTTTCTAAAGATTAAGAACTTTAAAATCTGAGAAGAAAATTACAGCAATGGGATTCACGGCAAGAGATTTGTGAGCCTGAAGCCAAAGCAATAGAAGGGCATCCAAGGCCAAGAAAGGAAAGCTCACCTGTGAACCAGATGCCACCTCAGGAACCAATAAATATGCCACCCGTGCCCGACAGGTGCAGGGAAGGACACACAAACCAGCCGAAGAAGTTAAAAATCTTCAGCTCTGTCAAGAACCATAGACAAGTAGGCAGAAGAAACTCAATGAGTCATAAGCATAAAAACTTCATGAAGAAAACCCCATAAAATCATATCCCAATCAAACATCAGCTCAAATATTATCGACGAAGATAAAAATATTTAAAAAGCAGCCAGGCAAACAACGGATGATCAGAAGAGCGCAGAGAAGGAATGCCATTGATTTCCCCCAAGAAACAACACAAAGCTAAGATGGTGGAGCGGCATCTTTAAGCTGATGAAAGAATAATCCTGTCATCTAGGTGTTCAGCCCAGTGAGAACATCTCCCCAGGATGGAGGTGAATCAAAGGCATTTTATGATGCATCGAAGCTGGGAAAATACATCACTAGCAGACCTAACACACAAGAAGCATGAAGGGAAAATTTCAGGCAGAAGGAAAAGAACACCAGATGGAAATATGGATATAGACAAAAATGGAGCCTGACAAGAGGGGAGTCTGTGGGGAAATATGGAAGGCTGTTTTTCTCAAAACCTGAATAGCTTTATAACTTCAAAAGATAATTGATGGCTTAAACAAAAATAACAATGATTGTGGTTGTAAAACACTGGAAACAATAGCATACGTGCCAGGAGGAAGAGATGGAGGACCTCCTTACCAGAATCTTATAGCGTGTGAATGGGTGTAGCCTAGGTGAATATAATTTTTATATTTATATATAAAGATGCATAATTATGATTTTATACCTATTACAAGCCCTCAAACACCCACTAATAGCAGCATTATAGGTAGTAAGTTTATCATAAAGGAAGTAAAATAGAATCATAACATACAATACAAAATCATAACATCCAATTACAAAATGACATCATAAGTGTGAATCAACAGAAGATGAGGGGAATCAAGAACATATAGGTCAAATGGAATCTGGGCACAGTGGTTTATAGCTATAATCCTAGCTTCAGGAATCTGAGGCAGGAGGATTAGCACAGGTGTGAGGTCAATCTGGGCTACATAATGAGTTCCAAAATGGTCTAGGCTGTCATATAAAACTGTAGCACAATTAATAAAAACCCAGAGACAGATATTGGGTTCAGGCTGAAGATCAGAAAAGCAAAGAAACCAAGCACTAGAGAGACCAAAAGGTGCCAGAAGGAAGAGATGGAGGAAGACCTCTACCAAATCATCAGACCGAAGGGGTAAGATCCTGTCTCCACGAATCCTCAGACTCCACACTCCAGTGAGTTCCTGTCTCTTCCCCTTTATATTCCTCTCTCTGCCCAGCCATCACTCTTGTCTCCACCTCCCTAGTGCTGGGATTAAATATGCGTGACTCCCAAACACTGGGATTAATGGTGTGAGTCACCACCACCTAGATCTGTTTCTGGATCCATCTTCTGTAGCCCAGTCTTCAACTCAGAGATCTGCCTACCTCCATCTTGCAAATTCTGGGATTAAAGGTGTGTGACACCATTGCCTGACCTCTGGTGGCTTAGTTTTGCATCCTGATCTTCAGACAAGCTTTACTGATTAGAATACAAATAAAATACCACTACATAAAACCCTCTTTAAAGCAAAACAAAAAGAATGGACAGGCCAAAGAGAAAACAAACAGCAAGATGGCTAATTTGTACCTAACCATATGAAATATAAATGGACTAAATATTGTGATTAAAAGACAGAGATTAGCTGGTCCTGGTGACCCCTGCCTGCAATCTCAGCACTCAGGTTATAAAGAAAGATTGAGAGTTCAAGGCCAGTTTGGGGCATATACAGGTAAGTTTTAGCGGTCAGTTTGACACAACCTAAAATTACTTACGGAAAGAGTCTTACTGAGGAATTGTCTTGACCGGATTGGCCTGTGGGCATGTCTATGGAAGATTATCTTGATAGTCATTTGAAGTGGGCAGGCTGGGCCCAGAACTGTGTAAGAATGAAGAAAGTTAGCTGAATATGAGTGACAGCAGGCAAGCCACATGACGCTTTTCTTTCTCTGCACTCTTGACTGCGGACGTGGTGTGACCAGCCGACTTAAACTCCTGCCATGGGGATGTCACTGCAATTCTGGACCTGGGATTCAAAGTCAAATTAACTACTTCTACGGCTAAATTGCATTTAGTAGGTATTATGGTTTAAGTAAAAATTCTTTAAAAGTTACACGCTCCATTGTGTTACCCAGCCATTCACTTTTAGGGATTTACCTAAGAGAACAGAAAGCACACATTTTGTACAGACTTGGACATGAATGTGTCTAATCTCTTCTTTTGGAACAGCCCCAAATTGGAAACTACCCAAATGCCCATTGGTAGCCATACAAACTTGTCTATACACCCAGTGGATGTATAGGGGTCTCCTCACACTTCCCAGAGTTACAGCCGGCACCACTCCCTACCCTGTCCACTGAGGCAAACCGATCTTCTGCTTCCAGCCTGAGGCCTGAGTCCCTTCCTTTCCATCTCTAAGAGGCAGCTTCTGTCTCTCCCTTCTCCCCACTTCTCCCCTTCCCCTTCTCTGTTTCTCTCTCTGTCTCTGTCTCTCTCCCTCTCTCTCTGCATCTCTCTCTGGTCTTCCCCTTTTCCCCTTCCCTTCCATAACCTACTAAATAAATATCCAACTTCACCTTGCATGGCAAGCATACTCATGTCTGTGTCTCTCGCCTGCTGCGTGGCTCCCTGCCCAGGACCAGCTGCCTTCGGAGACCTGTGGTGTGGTCTTGGGACCTGCTGCCCTCTGCAGCCACTTGGGGACCTGCAGCATTTTACTTAAACCATTACACCTAGCCTATAGCAGAAGATGGGATGAAAGGAGAACAGATTTTTTAAGATAGTTTTATTGAGCAATCATTCAGAGACAAAAGCCCAAAGACCTAGGGAAACTACTATGAAAAGAAACAAATTAAGCTTGGTGGGTGGTACACACTTGCAATCTCAGCACTTGGTGGGCGGTGCCCACTTGCAATCCCAGCACTTGGGAAGTGGAAGCAGGATGGTCATAATTTCAAGGCCAGACTGTGCTACATGGCTACATAGCAAGACCTTGTTGTATCCACAACTCCCTTAAAAAAAAAAAAAAGAGGAAAATAAGCATATGTGCTGGGCAGTGGTGGTACATGCTTTTGACACCAGCACTTGGGAGGCGGAGGCTGGATGATCTCTGTGAGTTTGAGGCCAGCTGGATCTACAGAGTGAGTTCCAGGACAGTCAAAGCTACACAGAGAAACCCTGTCATGAACCCCAGCCCCAAAAGAGCATGTGTAATAGGAATTCTTTTATACTATAGTCTAGAAAGTGAAAATTAATCTGTAGTGGCAGAAAATATATTAGTGATTTCCGGTAGATGGGAGATGGGGAGACACAGGGGGAAAAGATTACTGTAAGAGCAAGAGGAACCTATGGAAGTGGATGTTTCTGCTCTCTTGATTGAGGTGATGATGCTATAATTACATTCTCATGTCAAAACAGATCAAACAAAAACATTTCAAGTATATATTATTTATTGTATATCAATTACACAATAAGAAACTGTCAATCATGGCTGCTGTTCCAAAGAATCTAGCTTTACCTACACTGAATCTTCCGGTCCTCTGAGTCTTTTCCATCTGATATTCTTTAGTCCTGAGAATGGTTTGACCCAGGAACCGGCAGGGGAGTTTTTATTTATTTATTTATTTGTTGATTTCTTTATTCATTTATTTTTGTAGTTTGGGAGAGGATAAAGGTCTGGTTTCTTACAAGTCTTTGCAAAAATGCAGGGCGATGAGGAGCGGGTGAGTCGGGGTGCTAGGTTGTCACATTCTCCCAGGCCTTTGGGGCTTTCCAACTAGAGCCAGTATAGGGCAGGATTCTCCATTTTACTTTATAGAAACCTAAAGGGTGAGAGCATGATTTCCAAACGGAGCAGGGCCCTTGCAGATGTCCTTGTCTCTTGGCACGCACGTAAAGCCTGTCTTCTGAGAAAGGACAAAGAGATTATGTGCCTTGCTTAAGAACAATAAGCAATGTCACAGCCTGTTAATTCCATGGCTTCCCAAGAGAAGAAAGAACTTTTACAATGAGATGTCGGAGGGTCTCCCCGTGACAACCTCCCTCTGTATTTAAGCTGGGGCACACTCCACCTCCTAGGGTACCCTGCCTTATCTCTAATTGTGGGATGGAAGGTTCTGTCTTAATAAAAGAATCTCAGGCATGGCAAGAATGGAAAGTATTTTGGTAGGGCAGGGTGGGGGTGGAGTGAAGTCACATGATTGCATACTTCAGTAGTGTAGGGAAAAAACGAACTACTGTCAGCCAGTATGTTCCAGAAGCTGCTTGCTTTCCAGAGGCATTTGTAGTCTAGTGCAAGTAAATTCTAGGCAGACGACCTAAGGACCTGGAACAACCAGTGGGTTCAGCTTTAACGGTCTTTACTCTGCGTCCCTGCATTTACAGTTTCGTGTGCTTATATTTGCAAATAGAGCAATTCCTCTATTTTCTTGTTTCCATGGTAGAAGTTCAGCTGCATCTCCCTCCCCCCCCACTCCAAAGCCTCTATCCCACCAGGCCACAGAGAGGCTGGTATGTAGGTTCCTACTCAACAAGTTTCTCTGCTTTTTATCAAGTCTGGCCATTGTATTAATTGGTGTTTCTCCTCCGTGTGGCAAAAATACGCAACAGAAACAACTGAAGGGGGAGAAAAAAACCTCCTTTTTTAGCTCATTTCTGTACCTCATGGAAGAAAAGATAGGTTGGAGTGTCTGTGCCAACCACAGTGATGGGAAATGACAGTAGAAGAAGAAGCAGAGAAGACAAGGACCAGAGTGACCTACGCCCATCAGATAGGTCCCATGGCCCAAAGGTTTCCCAACCTACCAAAACAGCACCACCAGTGTAGTAACCTGATCTTCACACATGTGGGTCTGTGGGAGACATTTCTGACTCAGACATAAAAGCTGTCTTTTGAGTCTTCTGCACACGGGAAGGGGGAGACCCCTTACATGGATTTTTTTCTGTACATATGAAAGGAGGAGACCCCTTACACGGAGTTGTTCAGGAGAGCCGTCCATATTGCTGACCTAAAACTTGGAAGCAGCCTTTGGCTTCAGTCCTCTGGAGACCTGGGAGAAGTTGGGCAGTGGATGGAAATAAAAACCATCCTCTGGTAAGGTTTTCTCTCCTCAGAAAGGACACTTTGGAGAACACGTTGTAGGATTTCTCCTTAATCTTAATAATAAAGACCCGGAGTCAGATATTAGGAGGTGAAAGCTGAGAGATCAGAGAAGCAGAGCAGCCGACCACTAGTTCTTACCTCTGTGAAATCCTCAGACACACATGCAGGCAAATCACCCATTTATATAAAATAAAAATAAAAGCATTTTTTGAAAGACAACAACATTAGGCTAATTTATTCTTTATAGAAGACCATCAGCTCCGGAAATTCTCCCAATGCAAGAAAACAACAGACGTTAGTGTAGGGTTGGATGGTATGGACCCTTCTCCCATCCATACAAGGGACACCACCCTATGGCAAGACAGATGAACAAGGGAACGCCTAACAGACTTCGTCAAAGTTTTATGTAGCACACGAACCTTCAGGAATAAAGGCCCGGGCAGGCCTGGTGGCACCTGCACTCAGAAGAGGGAGTCAGGAAGATGGTGTTGAGGACAGGTCCATCTGGGCATCAGAGAAAGAGCCTGTCTCAAAAACAACCACAACAGCGCAAACCAACACACTGACAGAAACTGCCTGCGTTTGTGCAGTTTGATGGAGCGTGGGCATTTGTGAAGAATCTGGCTGAATAAAAGTGTCCCTCCTGTTGGCAGGTGGGTGCCTCACCCCCTGCCAGGACTGGCCTTTCAGATTCTTCTTGGATTTTCTGTGGAGTCTGTCATCTGCCTGAGTCTGCAGCAGGAATCTTCTGGGATGTGTCTTCAAGAGAGGGGAGAAAAGGGAGGGAGAGCACTCCAGGCCTTAATGGGCTTGAGAGGAAAGGTGCTCCGGTTCTAAGACTCACTTGTGGAGAAGTAAGTCTCTTTCTTTTCTTCTTTCTTTCTTTCTTTCTTTCTTTCTTTCTTTCTTTCTTCCTTCCTTCCTTCCTTCCTTCCTTCCTCCCTCCCTTCCTTCCTTCCTTTCTTCCTTTCTCTCTTTCTTTTTCTCTTTCTCTCTCCCTCCCTCCCTCCCATCTATCTATCCATCTATCTATCTATCTATCTATCTATCTATCTATCTATCTATCCATCCATCCATCTATCTATCATCTATCTATCTATCTATCATCTATCTATCTATCTATCTATCTATCTATCTATCTATCTATCTATCATCTATCTATCTATCTATCTATCATCTATCTATCTATCATCTATCTATCTATCTATTACTTTAGCTGGGCAGTGGTAGCACACATCTTTAATCTCAGCACAGTTCAAGGCCAGCCTGGTTCAGAGCAAGTTCTAAGACAACCAGGATTATTCTGAGAAACCCTATCTCAAAAACCCTGACGGTTCCAAGCACAGAACAGGCTCAAAATGCAAAACACAGGGCTGGGTCTGGACAAAGCTGGGTTTGAATAGGTCACATCCAGCAATGGAATCAGTCATTGTTGGTCTGGTATGTTTTATCACTTCACAGTCCTGGCTTTTCGTCTATTTTTTTTTTAATGTGTATGAATACTTTGCCTACAGGTTTGTCTGAGTACCACTTGCATGCCTGGTCCCCTTGGAGGCCAGAAGAGGGGGTCTGATATGCTTGCAATTGAAGCTGCAGACACTTGTGAGCTGTCACGTGGGCGCTGGGAATTACATTCAGGTCCGCTGCAAGAGTAGTCAGTGCTCTTAACAACGGGAACCATCTCTCCAGCCCCTCTCACATCTCCATGTGTTTCTGATTTCATTCAGTAAGTTCAGAGGAGGCACTTTTTTGGTTTTTGTAAATAAGTTATTTGTTAAATAAGCTATTTTACTTTTGTAATAAGTTATAGGCTGTGCTGTACACAGTAGCTTTTTACTTGTGCCATTCTGCCTCAGTGTTTGTGCTCAACATGGAGCAAACTGCTGTTTTATAAGATGGAGGTAATAGCCAGGTGATAGTAGTGCACGCCTTTAACCCCAGCACTCGGGAGGCAGAGGCAGGCAGATCTCTGTGAGTTCGAGGCCAGCCTGGTCTACAGAGCTAATTCCAGGACAGCTAGGGCTGTTACACAGAGAAACCATGTCTCAAAAAACCAATAAATAAATAAACAAATAAATAAAAATAAAAGAAATATTTTTAAAAATTGAAATTAAATTAAGGGATGGACTTAGCCTGAAAGTCAATGTTTTGTGTGCTATGGAGCAACTTTGAGCAAGAACAAGCCTGGAAGCTACTGCTCTATTTGACATGGTGTAGTGAATGGCAGGTCAGGCCTGATCTCCATGCATTGTCAGAGCCTTGACATTATAGAGTCTGAAAATAAGTCATATTGCTGTACAAACACAGCCCTGGCTGCCTGAGGGCAGAGGCAGGAGAATCCTGACTGAGAGAATAAAAGACTGGGGGTACAGTACAGCCCAGTGGTAGAGCACTTACCTAGCACGCATGAGGACCTGTGTTTAATCCCTAGTACTGCAAAAATAGAAACATGAAAAAGGTTAAAATTAATTCCACAAAAATAAACTATATAGATTAACCATAAGTGAACCCTCATGCTTAAATTTCTGCCATCCTCAAAAGAGTACCTATGGAATTTTTTTTTGAGTAAAAGTTAAATCAAAATTTTGAGGATTGAATACATAAACATGAAAATAACAATGAAGAAAGGGGGATACAATTAAAAGACCTCCTCATCTAGTCTCTGTGTCCCAGTCCCCTCCAGGGAGCAGTGGTAACAGTTCTTTAAATATGCATGCCATATACATAGCAAATACTGTACGTGGAAATATGGATAGCCTACATATGTATCACATATCCTTTTCATTACTGTGATTTCTCTGTGCATACAAAGGACTGTGTTGTGTAGGTGATGAACAGAAAGGATGGCTAATATGAACACGGCCGCATCCGTCAGGGCCCTGGCAACAGATGGCCTGCTGAAACTGTGAACTGGGGTGGGTTAATAAAACGGCTGTTTGCAAAGCAGAAGGAAGATTTAGGGACACCAATAAAGGAGACCGCAGCACTCAGTAGCTTAGCCAGGGTTTGTGGTGTTTAAAACATACTTGAGTTCGAGAATGCTCTTTAAGAAAAAGGATACAGAGATGCTGATGGAAAGTAGGTCCAAAATGAATTCAACACGAGGAAGAAAGGAAGCACAATAGGCATAACAGATCTCAATAAAGTTAATATTTAAAAGCATCACAAGACCTAAATGTCATTACCATGTAACTACCAGTTGTAATTCCACTGACTTCTTTCCTGCTTTGTGTGAGTGTGGACTATACATGTGTGTGACTGTAGGGTATGCATGTGTGTGTGAGTGTGGGGTTTGTGTGTATGTGTAGAGTATGCATGTGTGTGAGTGAGGTATGCATGTGTGAGAGTGTGGGGTTTGTGTGTGTGTGTAGTATGCATGTGTGTGAGTGAGGTATACATGTATGTGAGTGTGGGGTTTGTGGGGGGTTATGCATCTGTGTGAGTATAGAGTATGCATGTATATGAGTGTGGAGTTTGTATGTGTGTAAGCGTGAGGTATGCATGTGTGTAAGTGTGGGGTATACATGTGGAGTATAGAGTGTGTGTGTATGTGATAGAGGAGGGTTATCTGTCTATTGTGTTATTTTCATTGGTCAATAAAGAGACTGCCTTGGCCCCTTGATAGGACAGAAAATTAGGTAGGCGGAGCAAACAGAACAGAATGTTGGGAAGAGGGCTATGAGGCAGACGCCATGGAGCCAGCCACCAGGTCAGACATGCTGAATCTTTCCCAGTAAGCCACACCTCGTGGTGCTACCACGAGATTATTAGAAATGGGTTAATATCAAGATATGAGAGTTAGTCAGTAACTAACTCTCTAGAGATAATGGGCCAGGCAGTGCTTAAATGAATACAATTTGTGTGTTGTTATTTCTGGGACTAAGCTAGCCGTGCGGGAGCCGGGTGAGGCGAAAAGCAGGCCTGCCCGCAGCTCCTTTCTACATGTATGTGAGTGTGGACTCTGCATGTGTAATATGGAGTTTGCATGTGTGTGAGTATGGGATATTCATGTGTGAGTGTGGGGTATGCATGTGTGTGGGTGTGGGATATGCATGTGTAAGTGTGGGGTATGCATGTGTGTGAGTGTGGAGTATGCATGTGTGTGAGCGTGGGGTATACATGTGTGAGTATGGGTATGCATGTGTGAGCATGGGATATGCATGTGTGTGAGTGTGGAGTATGCATGTGTGTGAGCATGGGGTGTGCATGTATATAAATTTGTGCACATGGAGGCCAGAGAGAGACATTGGATGGCCTGCTCTCTTCTTTCTAGAGAAAGAATGTAAAGCTAAATGTTTCTTTCCTCTGTGCAGAAAAAGCTAACATCATTCCTTTTAGAGGTGCACAACTTTGACATTTCAACACAATGTTGTCACCCACAGTTCCTGCTCAAACATCGTGCCGCTCAACTACAAAAATAAGTTAACAAATAAATTGTAAAATAAATCACGATGTTTTAAGTAAGTTTAAGGTTTTGCGTTAGGACACATTTATAGTTAACCCGGCCACACGCAACCGTGGGAAAATGCCACCTGGGCACTGTTTCTGCGTGAGTATTCTATGGGCTGGGTTCATGAGTGTCTCCCAACAGGGGAAAGGAAGCACTGTAGGTGTGACTGGAAAACATAACACAGCATCATTCTTATTTATTTATGTTCTTGTCTTTCAAAAATCAAGGCGTTTCACAAAGCTAAGAAAATGCCCGATTTATCTTTTTGTAGGACTCATTTTACCACTTCCTTATCAGCAAGTATTCAGTCTCCTGCTCACTTCAGGACAAAGCTGAAACTCCTTTCTCGGCAGCAAGTGAGCCTCTTCAGGCCGGTTCCATCTCATCTTCGGAACCACCTCATCATCCCTCACCACCTCCCACGCCGGTTCTTCACAGGCTACACGGGAGCAAAGCCCAGCTACTTACCATTCTGGGATGTGCTCTTTATATATTTTGGAGACCAGACCTTCGTCTGATGCAGGATTGGTGAAGATCTTCTCCCATTCAGTAGGTTGCCTTTTTGTCTTAATGACAGCGTCCTTTGCATTACAGAAGCTTCTCAGTTTCAGGAGGTCCCATTTATTCACTGTTGCTCTTACTGACTGTGCTACTGGGGCTATACATAGGAAGTGGTGTCCTGTGCGTAAGTGTTGCAGACTACTTCCCACTTTCTCTTCTATCAGGTTTAGTGTGGTCAGATTTATATTGAAGTCTTTAATCTATTTGGACTTGAGTTTTGTGCATGGTGATAGATATGGATCTATTTTCATTCTTCTACAGGTCAACATCCAGTTATGCCAGCACCAGCTTTCTTTCTTCCATTGCCTTTGTTGAAAATCAGGTGTTCATAGGTTTGTGGATTAATATCCGGGTCTTCGATTTGATTCCATTGGTCAACATCTCTGGTTTTGTGCCAATACCAAGCTGTTTTCATTACTGTGGCTCTGTAATAGAGTTTGAAGTCAGGGATGGTAATGCCTCTGGAAGTACTTTTATTGTGGAGGATTGTTTTGGCTATCTTGGTTTTTTTTGTTTTTCCATATAAAGTTGATTATTGTTCTCTCAAGGTCTGTGAAGAATTTTGTTGGAATTTTGATGGGGATTGGGATGTGCCATCCTTGTCCCTGGCCTTAGGCCTTCGCATGAGAATTCTCTCTGCTTGGAATCCCCTCCCCATTGTCCACTAGGGAAACTGACTTCCTGCCTTGACTGACAGACAAAGTCCTGCCTCCCTGCAAAGCCTTTCTCTGCAGAGTGTTCAGGCTTCCTTTGTTTGTTTGTTTGTTTGAGGCGGGGTTTCTTTGTGCAGCCCTGGCTGTCCTGGACCTCTGAGACCTGTCTTTCCCTGGCCTGTAGCTCACAGCAGGCTGGGTTGGCTGGCCAGTGAACCCAAGGATCTTCCTGTCTCTATCTCCCTGGCTTTGGGATCACAAGCAAGTCTTTAGTCAAAGTCACATCAGCTGCTTCCCTTTCTGGTTAACAATGCCAATTCTCCAAACTAAAGAGATTTCATTCCCAGCCCTAAAGTAACTAGTTTTTCTGCAGTGGTGCCCTTCTCCCTCTCCTGGCCCTCCATGAGGGTGACACCGGCTACAGGAGATACCTGTGAGTGCCTGTTTGTTCCCCAGTCCACCACCAGCCTTATTTCCCTAGCCGCACCTCCTCGGGCCAAAATGGACTCAGTTCAGTTTCTTTCCCCCCTTTCTGCTCTGTAGCTATCTCAGCCTTTGAGAGGCTCTGATTCTTGGACTGGGGGCCCCTCTGCGGATTTTTCTTGACTAAAGCCAGTGCTGTCAATCATTTCTTTGTCTGTCCCACGCGCTGACTTTGTAGCACGTGCCGGCCCTCATGTTTATTATTATTATTTATGTGGTTTCTGGGGGAATCAAACTCCTGTCTTCATGCTTGCAAGGAAAGCATTATACCGACTCCGCCATCCCCAGATTGTTAAAGTCCTGATCCTTGTAGAGGATTAGAATGTGCTATCCCCAAATACATCACTTCAACATATGGCTTATTTTAACTTAAAAAAAATGGAGAAATGGCACAGGCAAAAGTTCCTAGGCCCTCCTCCCTACTTTCCTAAAAGCAGGACATATTTCCATTTGTGATTCTGTCGCCCCTGACAACCCCAAGGTAACTCCAGAATCACCAAGAGGAATCAATTTAACAAACTTGACTAAAATAGCCCTTATTTTCCACTAGTTCCCCTGCTTCCCATGTACTTACCTCCCACAGTTTGCCACCCCTAAAAGCCCTCGCTATTTCTCTACAGATTCACCACCTTTTGTTAACGCTGCAAAAGAGTCTTGATTCTACCCACCCCTCTAGTTACTATCTCTGAGTTTCTCTCCTAAACTAAGTACCTCGAATTTGCAAAGTCCGCCTTTTGCAAATCAATTTTCAGCCCCGCTGCAGAATCTGGGGGGAGAAAGGGTTTTTTTTTTTTTTTTTTTTTTTTTTTGCTTTAAACTCCCCTACAGTTTGTAGATAAAGAAACTCAATACATTTAAATACTTTGACCACAGCTGTTTCAACCCAGTTCAGTCTGATGTCAAAATTGTGTGTGCAGGGGCTGGGGGGTGGTGGTGAACGCTTTAATCCTAGCACTAGGCGGGGCGGAGAGAGGCAGATTGCTGAGTTTGAAGCTCAAAGGTCTACAGATTGAGTTCCAGGACAGCTAGGGCGGTTGGTTACCCAGAGAAACCCTGTCTCAAAAAATAAAAATCCAAACCAAACCAAAACAAAAAAACTGTGTCCTGTTTACTCAGCCCAGGCGCCTTTGTTTCTCTAAGCAGATAAACTAGGACTTCAGCAGCCTGTGACAGGGCTAACCCAACTTCTGAAGTGACAGAGATAAGGACAGTTCTTGCTTCTCTGAGAGATCACAGCCCCTGTTAAGCTTCTGTCCCAACCACCCCCACTGACACTGTTCATTTCAAGGTCATGGGTGTTCTGTCCTGTCAACCCCAATGGCTACTTTTATCTTTTTTTTTTTTTTTAGCCTTTCAATGGAGTCTTTCATTTCCTCCCCTCCCTTTCCATTCTAGCTCTGCTTTTTCTTCTATCTCCAACTACCGAACTTCCTCAGAGAAGGTCTTGAGCCAGCCTCTCGGTCCACCTCTTGCCCTTCCTTGGTGATCTCTCTCAGTCCTGTGAAGTCGAGAGGAACCCATGTGCAGTTTATGGTAGCTCCCTCCAGCCTCGACGTCTGCGAATCCAGGTGCCTAAGTTCCTGCATGTGATTGCTCGTTCCGGAAGCGAGTCCTCAAATTTCATAACTCCTTGTTTCTTCCCTGGGAGATGTTCTCCCACTGCCCCAGTTATCTCTGCTGTGTGACAACCTATTTCAAGTATTAGTGGTTCCGAAATCTAGACAGGGTATTATGGGATGGACTTCTCTGGGCTCCACATCTCAGACCTCAGCCAGGGAGAAGCTGTGGTTTGAAAGTGAAACACCCGTTCTGTACGTGCACGTGCTTGAATCCTAATCTCCAGCTCGTGGTGTTTGAGAAGGCTGGGGATGATAGCAACCTTGCACATCTGGCCCCGCCCCTTGGGGTACCTTGCTGAGCGCATCACCCCAGCATCACGCCTGCGCCTGCGTGTAAGGCAAGTAGTAACCTGTTCCTTTAAAAGGCGAAACTCCGCCTATTTCTACCACTTCTTCCTCTTCCTTTCTCTGTCTCTGTCTGTCTCTTCCCTCCCCACTCCTCCCCTCACCTCACCTCCTTTCCTCTCCTCTCCTTCCACTGGTTCTGATTCCGGAGGCCGCTTACCCCCTTCCCCCTTTCTCTTAATAAAACTTCCCAGCTTGGCTCTCACCCGCCAAGGTCTCAACCATATCAGGAGAACCTTTAGGTGGTAGAACTTCATTGGAAGAAGCGGGTCACTAAGTGAAGGCCTCAAGGTTTTAAAGTCTGACTCTACTTCCTAGTTTATGCTTCCCGTCGTGCATGCTCACAGGGTTGACGGGCTGCCTTATGTTCCTATTGCTATGCTTTTTCCCTGCCATGGCCTGTAAGCCAATAGAAACCTCTCTCCTTTAAACCGCTTCCTGTCAGGGGGCTCAACAGAGTTGCTAGCCAACGGTAACTCAGGAAGAAGACTCAGAGCTGAGGGTGACTGAACAGGGGCAGCTGGAATCGCCTGGAAGGCAGCTTCACTCATACGTCTAGTAGCTAAAGCTGCCTGCCAACTGGACCTTTGCTGGGGCCATTGACTGGAACAGTTGCACGTGGTCACATGACATAGCCCAGGCTCCTTCCATGGCTGGCAACCTCAAGTAATGTGTTTCTCAGGCCGATCAAGCAAGGACTCAGCACAAAAAAAATAGAATTTGCATGACTTCGTATAGTCTAAATTTGGAAGACCTCGCTTGGCTCATTTCCACCTTGGAAGCTATTGGAAGGCCTGAGGTCTAAGGGCGGGGCAGTACAGCACACAGAGGCTAGAGAATAGCGGGAATAATATGGTAAAGAGAACCTTGCATAAAGGCTGCAAAATTAGCACAGGAAAGAAACTAGTTTCAAAGGAGAAAGCTCACACTCCCTCTGCCACCAGCTAAATACAGTCCCTGCCATCGGCACAGAGGCTCGCCAGGGTGTCTGAAGGTGACCTATGGTTGATTGTAATACTGTAATGCACGCCTTTAGGTGGAAATTTAATACTCATGAAACCAAAATGCATGAAGTTGTATGTAGAACTACATGTAACAGAGCATATGTGAGAAAGCCCAAGAATGACCGCCCGACTCTTTGCACACATCGCTGTGGAGTTTCTAAACTTTATTTTCTTCTCTGGCACACATCCTCCCTTGGAAGTGTATCTTTTAATAAACCCTTCCTGCCTTTGACGCTGCCCTCCTGTCTCTAGTTCCTCGTTCCAGGACATGGGCACCTGAAAGTCCTCCAGACATGCCCACCGAATCCCCAGATCAGCCAATGTCACCCCCTCCCCGTGCGGCAAAAATAGTACAAGCCACTATCACTTCCCATCACTTACTGGTCTCATTGCTTCCATATTTATCTCTTTCTAGCACATTTTCCATACAGCAGTCAAAAGTGAGCTGGCGAAAATGAGGCTCGTCATTTTCTCTCAGGCAGCCATTTCCAGCCAGGACGACTCTTAGCTTTAAAAGGCCCCAGTAATGTCCTGGTGCTCTCAGCATTAAAGGTCACTTTCTTGTTCCTCTGCCCTCACCCAGCATCAGTTTTCTCTGGGCTCAACCACACCCCAACTATGTCAGAGCGTGCCTCAATTTCTGCTGCATGGCTTTGCCCTTGCCAGCCGTGTTTTTTACTGTTACTCTCCCCTCTTCCCCAACCCAGCTTTCCCCTTCTCTGGATGTGGCTCTGTGAGACCTGAGCACCCACTAAGGTGACTTTTATGTATTTTATCCACCTTTTATTCACTTCCACGTCACTCCATGTATTTTCTCCAGAGTTCATGATCTTAGATATTCTTCTATAGTCACATTCTTATATTGGACTCATATTAGAATGTAAACTCCATGAGGGTCCTATTTGACAGCTTCATCCAGAGCGTCTGTCACAGTGCCTGGCACACAGCTGATCAGAAAATACTTGTTTAACATAACAAAGGCAGGTAGGTGGATAAGTAAATAATCTATTTTTTCCAATGGCAGAAAAGAGAAGCCATTTTCTTCTGAGTGCCTCTTTAGACAACAAGAAATAATTCCCTTAGGAGGTCACTGACCTGAGAGTCAGGGGCCAGTTGCAGCCCCTTTGAGGTCCTGCACATCTGATCCATGCCACGAACAGACCTGGCGTCTTGAATCACAGGCTACGCCTGAAGGAGACAAGCCTGCCAAATGATCAAAACCGGTAAGTCACCTGCACTCCGTTAGTGACTGACGTAATTAAACCAGGCTGGTTTCTGAAGCTTGCGGGGGGGGGGGGGGGGGGTCTGCGATGGGTCCCCCACGAGCCTCATTTTCTCTCAGGCAGTCATTTGCAACTGGGCCTGACCACCGTCTTCAGATAATCATCTCTGCAATCACCCCACAATTCCAAGCATTCAGAGTCACCCGCACCATGACGGTTTCCAAACTCTCCGGACTCATTACAACACCGCACTCAGGTTTCTTAATCCCCTACCCCCATCTGTGAGCCAGAGGCATCTATCCGATGATTCTAAAGAGAATCATAATGAAAATCACAAATGAAGAGTCAGAAGAAAGTGACTCTGAGAGCTTCCCAAGACTTCAGCCAGCTTCTTTAAGCTCGTAAATGGCCCGAGGCATCAAAAGGCTGGCACTCTAAGTCACCCACCTGAGGGCACAGGACGGTCTCATTAGACTGACTCGCTTCACGTGTTCATTTGGCTTCATCAAGACATTAACCTTCCTTCCTTTTTACTCCCCTCACAGCTTCAGACAAGGAAATACACCCCCAGCTTCCTTCCAAGGGAGGTTCTCTGCTCTCCCTGTGTTTTGCAGGACTTCTTTCTGTGGGCTAGCTTCCTGTGTTTCCTCTCTGTTTGATTCTTGAGAAGGTGCTTGGGTCCCTTGCAGCCTGACACCTTCATTGATATAAAAATGGATGCTTATTTCTCTCTTTTCTTTGGAAACTCAAGAAGGGTTTGTCACTTATGACATAAAAACAAAAGCTGCAGCAAACAAACTCTCTACTTGGCAAACATCCCTGTTGAGTCCGAGACTCTCCCTTCCAGTGGTATTTTGTTTGTTTGTCGTTTTTTTCTGAGAATGTCAGTTCTTCAGGCCATTTCACTGGTTGCAGCGTCACATGCTTGAGGTCACAGCTCATCTCAATGGCCTGGCAGCAAGTGTGCAGCCTGAGAGTCACAGGGACCTGAGGAGCAGCGGCCAGCTCCCACGCTCCACCTGTTGCGACGTCAGGGTGGGGTGACTTTCTTATGCCAGTCTGAGAACAGCCTGGCTTCTGAACGTGGGATCTGCTTAGCTCTTCGCACCCCCACCCGGCGTTTAGACTTTTAAATTTAACTTTTCTGATATCTAAAGAATGGTTTCATGGCTAGGAGAAAGAGAATGCATGGTAATGAGCAACATTTTTATCCGTTCTCTAAGCCTTACCCGGGTTGCCCAATTCAGACTGGAAATCCTTAGGATCCTTGCCTGACAGAGCAGCCTGGAGAACAATTTAATGTGATTGTTTTTATCATACCCAGTTTCTTCAAAGAAAGGCAAATATTTACTCCATTGGATACTTTGTCTCCACTCAACGGAGTTTTTTAAAGACAGGTCTTTTTGAGTGTTTTGTTTTCTCCTAAGTACTTTGTTAAGTTCCTGTTCCACCGAGTTCTTCATGATGCTCCATCTGTTCTGGGTTTCCAGAGGGATTTTTTTTTTTTTTAAAGATCTCCTCAGGAAATTCAATGGAAAAGGTAAAGCTTGCCTGCCAGTGGATTTTTGTTTCTCCTCTTTCTGGGAAAGAGCCAGTGTGTGTTTAAAAATAGACTGGAGAAATATCTATGACTTGTGATTCATTCAATTCTCTATTTGCTGTGAAATAAAAAGCAGAATTGGGACATCTGAACTAAAATAACCCTGTAGCCTTCATCTTTCGGAGCAAACAGTTCGCCATCGCAGTCTTCCTGAGATGCCAGCTCCGCCATACTGGCCGCAGAGTCTCACTTTTTATTCAGTCTGATAAAAAGGAAAGGAGGCGATTTAGATTATTCCAACTGTTGAGAAACATTTGCCAATCGATTATACACACAGAGAGATCACCAAATAGCAGTTATTATGATCCTAATATCAGATGCCCAAGGAAATAAAAATATCTAAACAATTTTTTTTTAAAAAAAGAATGACTTACTTTTAAAGTTTCCTTTGGGAGAAAAAACATTATTGAAGCATGCCTGGCAAATAATGAAATTTATAAAGGCTAAGTGTCCAATCAGAAATTTGGAGCAGTTGATAAACCCAACAATGTTTTTAAAGTTGTCTGTAGATGTCCCGAGAGGGCCTCCGATAGAAACCCAACAAACCATTGGGATGAACAGGATGCTTGACATTCTAGTGACAACTGTAATGGTTTGAAGGAAAATGATCCTTCCAGGGAGTGGCACTATTAGGATGTGTGGCTTTGTTGGAGGAAGTGTGTGACCGTTGGGTGGACTTAGAGGTCTCCTATGCTCAAGTAGACCTAGTGCGGAACACAGACACTACTGCTGCTGCCTTCAAACCAAGATGTAGAACTTTCAGTTCCTCTCCAGCACCATGTCTGCCTGCACACCGCCATGTCCTGCCATGATGATAATGGACTAAACCTCTGAAACTGTAAGTCGCCCCCAATTAAATGTTTTCCTTCACAAGAGTTGCCATGGGCTGAGTAGTGGTGGTGCACACCTTTAATCTCAGCACTCAGGAGGCAGAGGCAGGCAGATCTCTGTGAGTTCGAGGCCAGCTTGGTCTATAAGAGCTAGTTCCAGGACAGGCTCCAAAGCTACAGAGAAACCCTGTCTCAAAACAAACAAGCAAACAAACAAAAAACAGAAAAAAGAATTGCCATGGTCATGGTATCTTTCCACAGCAATAGAAACCCTAACAGAAACAACAAAGTAAAGGTGATTCTCATACATTTGTGTTATGATATACTTTTCTGGTCACCGCGCAAAGCCCTCTGAAGCAGGTAGTCAGGATGCTTCACTGGAGACACCACTCATCTGTGCTTCCAGAACTGACTCTGGTGTGTTCCCTGCCCAGAACAGTGATGGGTTTTCCTCCTAGTAAGACCTGCTGTGCCCCAAAATAAGGTATGCTTTGGGAAGAGCAGTTGACGAGGGACACTTAGGCACACCCTCTGGTTCGGTCTCACCTTCTTAAAAGAAGGTCTCACCTTCTTTTCCCTTTGTTACTTTTGACATAATTTCCAAGTATATTTCCTCAAGTTCATAGACTTTTACATTTTACCCTCACTTACACACATTTCACACTTAAGGCTTTTTGTTTTGTTTTTCTTTGTTTTCATTTCAGAAAAAAACCAGGAGCTGGAGAAATGGTTCAGCGGGAAAAGCCACACTAGGATTGGGGTTGAAGTTTGGCTCCCAAGAACCCAACTAAACGCCAAGTGGGTGTGACAGCCTGCTTGTAATCCCAGCCCTCATTTAAAGGTGGACACAGGGAATTCTGGGAACAGACAGGCTGACTAGATTAGTCAAATCAGTGAATGATGGGTTTAAGGGAGAAACCCTGCCTCAGCATTTAAGTTGGAGAATAACGGAGGAAGACATCCCATGTGAGCATCTGACATCAACAAGCACACATACCACAAACAATGCAAATTCGTTAATTGATTAATTTCTTTTGTTTTATTTTGTTTGTTTTGTTTTAGGACACGGTCTCTCTTGTGTAGGCCTGGCGTGTCCTGGAACTTGACTCAAACTTAGAGACTCAAGACTGGACTCAAACTTAGAGATCCGTCTGCCTCTCTGCCTCCAGAGTGCTGGGATTAAAAGCACGTGCCACCATGCCTGACTAATTGGTGAATTTCTAATTAATCAAATTAGAGAGAATGAAAACTATGTTCTGTTATTCATTCATTCATTTATTCATTCAGTTCCTAAGATTGAATCCAGAGTCTCACCTATACATATGAAGCATTCTACTAGTGAACTACACTCCAGCCTCTTTTTAAATTTTCTATTTCTATTTATCTCTACTTTATTGGTAGAAAACTATCAATTAGCTGGCTATGTTCTCCTATGCCTGTTCAGCCCACATGGGAGACCGAGTCATGGAACAATCCGGACAGAACTCTGTGGCCTAGCACTGCCTATGACCAACTTACTGAAATCAGTGACTGTTGGGCCTTGTCCTACGCTTTACAGCCCACCTTTACTTCTTTTCCGGACCCTCAGATCACCAGACTTGGTGGCAGGGCCCTTCATCCACTGAGCCAGCTTGTTGACTCTAACCATAACTACTTCTTTAAAGATTCCATCTTCAAACAGTCATGCTCGGAATTACCTTCAGCACATACATTTTAGAGAGAGACATTTAAGCCATAATGAGAGAGAGAATTGAAAAAAATAATACCTGAACATTTTCCACATCTGATGAAAATGTCTATACTTACAGATCCAAGAAGCTCTATGAACTCATGCAGAAGAATCAAGAAATGTACTATGGCACATTAAAAAGCATTCAAAGCCAGTGATAAAGAGAAAAAAATCTTAAAAACTAGCAGGGAGTGGGGCAAGTTATCTCACTTAGTTAGGGTTTCTATTGTTGTGAAGGGACACTGTGACCATGGCAACTCTTAATAAGGAAAACATTTTGTTGGGGCTTGCTTACAGTTTCAGAGGTTTAGTCTATTATTGTCACGGTGGGGAGCATGGCAGCTCACAGGCAGACATGGTGCTGGGAAAATAGATTAAAGTTCTACATTTGGGTCTGGAAGCAGCAGGACGAGAGAGCGACACTGGGCCTGGCTTGAGCGTCTGAGATCTTAGAGTCCACCCCCAGGAGCACACTTGCTCCAACAAGGCCACACCTACTCCCACCAAGCCACACCTCATAATAGAGCCTTTCCCTGTGAGGCTATGGGGCCATTCAAACTACCACAGAAGTGAATGGAAATACAGGAGAGTGAACTCTAGCAGTGAGGAGGCTCAAAATGACAGTGGAGCCATACCTTCACAGACAGGAAAAGCAAAAGAAAAGCACTCTGGAATTTTATACCCAGTGAAAACATCCTTCTTTTTCTCATTTATTCTATGTGTCTTTTGCATCATGTATCTTGATCCCAATCATTTCCCCATCCCTTTGCACCTGCTCTTCACCTCTGCATCCCCCCCCAATAAAACAAAATAAAATAAGGAAAAAAAGGGATTAAAAATCTCGCCATGGGAGCTGCAGCAAGACGCAGTGAGTCATGCAGCACACCCCTTTGTCCATACATCCGAACTTGCAAGTGTTCATAACAAAGAGTCATTGGTCTGGTTTGAGGTTTCTGTTTTCTACTACACTGTTGATGCTGGGCCCTCATTAGGACTTTTCTTGGATATCCTGCTGTTGCCTTGCATTGTGGAAATCCTGCCACTTTGGGTCTGTGGGTCAGGTCCCTTCACATTCTCCTGCAGATCATAGATGGGGTGGATGTTGGGGTGGGTCAACTCATAACCCTGGTTCTGGGCCTGGGCTGCCGTAGAGTTGATCCACCTTCCAGGAGAACATCTTTCTAATAAAGATTTCTTCAAATATACCAAAGTCGGGAAGGCCTTTTGCAGCAAGTCTGGCAGGTGTGAGGAAGAGAAATAAGGGTAGATGACTTCCGGAGTCACACAGCCCTTTCTTTCTTTCTTTCTTTTTTTTTTTTATTGAAAAAGTCTTCAAGGGCCAGGCAGTGGCGGAGCAGACCTTTAATCTCAGCACTTGGGAGGCAGAGGCAGGTGGATTTCTGTGAGTTCGAGACCAGCCTGATCTACAGAGTTACAGAGTGAGTTCCAGGATAGGCAGGGCTAGTACAGAGAAATCCTGTCTTAAAAACAAAAAAACCCGAAACGAAAGAAAAAAGTCTTCAAGGACTAAGATGAGGCCCGATAAGGTCACGCACAGCCGTTGCTGAGGACTAGAGTTCAAGTCTCATAACCACATTAAGGGGCTCACAGACACTTGTAGCTTTTTTTAAAAAAATCTTATTAATTAATTAAAAAGTAATTCATTAAAATTAATAAGTAAATAAAATGAACTTGGGATTAGTCTGTAATTCTTCTTCGTGGAGAGTTAGGGATAAAGTAGATAGAAAGTAGAAGGACATCCTCCAAAGCAAGAAGTACCCTTGTATTCTGTGGTTTGGAGACAAGATTTCACGTGTCCACAGCTTAACCTCACCAGAACCTTCTGAGAGGCAGAGTTATAATCAGGGGGAGCATTTCCAGCACAGCTAACTCAAGACACCCTTTTTTTTTTAACAGACTGAGGGCCTAGAAAAGGCTAAATCTTCAGGCTGCCCTAAAAGTTAAGTGAAGATGTGCCAGGAAGACGTCTCAGCGGTCAAGAGTACTCGTTGTTCTCGAAGGAACCCAGGTTCAGTTCCCAGCATCTACATGGCAGCTCAAACTGTCTGTAACTCCAATTCCAGGGTATGTGATGCCTGCTTTTGGCCTCTTTGGAAACAGGATGCACATATGTCCATGTAGGCAAAATATTCATACTAATGAACTAAATCTAACAAAACAAGAAATTTTTTAAAGTGTACAGCCATAGAGGAAGACCTCTGACATCCTCTGCCCTCTACATGCTTGCACACATGCATACACACACACACACACACACACACACACACACACACATCGCACAAGAAAGAAAGGAAAGGAGGGAAAGGAGAAAATACTTTTCAATGAAAGATAAAATATTTCCATTTGTAAAATGACCAGATTATTTCCCTATTAGCACATATGCCCCTCTTTGGAAGCATCGCTTTAGGCCACTCCCCTATAAAATCATTTGTATTTGCTCCAAAGATACACAGCCCTCTCTCCAAGCAGAATGTAGACTATGGTGGGTGGTGGGTGGTGGGTGGTGGGGGAAAACAGAGGATGGGAAGTGTTTTGCGTCATGTGAACATGAGTTTAAAGTGGCTGTGGGGCTTGGGCAGAGATCAGCTATCTTTTGGAAGGATGGCCTTACATTTACTAGCAGGAGAATGCATGTGGTACGTTGTCGATCAAACAGCAAAGAAATGATAGTGTGCACTGTGGGAAGATAGGACCGTGTGGTGGGAGTTACAGTTTTGATGTTTGCTTGTTGCTTGTTTTGGTGATGGTGGTACGTCAAGTTTTTGCTTTGTCCCTTCTTCATCATCCTTTTCTTTCTCTTTTTCCTTTTTCTCGTCCTTTGGTTTGGAGATAGGGCCTCATGATGTACCCATTCTGACTGTGAACGCCTAGTCCTTCTGCCTCAGTTTCCCCACTGCCAGGATTGCAGTTGTGTTTAACTTGTTTACTCTTTTTACTTCTTTTATCTTTTTGTGTAGATATGTGTGTGGCATGTTCGAATATGTGTGTGTGTGTGTGTGTATGTATGTGTGGGGGGTGTGTATGTGTGTACATATGTGATGTGGGAGTCCCCTCTGTGTGCTGTGACTAACATTGGTGATTAAACAAACTGCCTTGGCCTGTTGATAGGGCAGAACTAAACTAAACGGAGAAAACTAAACTGAATGCTGGGAGAAAGGAGGCAGTGTCAGAGAGAAGACATGGAGCTGCTGCCAGAGACAGATGGGCTGAAACTTTGTTTGTAGGCCACTACCTCGTGGTGATACACAGATTAATAGAAATGGATTAAATTAAGATGTAAGAGTTAGCCAATAAGAAGCTAGGGCCAAGCAGTGATTTAATTAATACCATTTCTATGTGATTATTTTGGGGCTAAGTGGCCAATAACTAACTAGTGACCCCTAAAATTGTGTGTGTGTGAGTGTGACTGTGAGTGTGTATATGTGAGTGTGTATTGCACATGTTTATGGTGCATGTAAGCCATCTCCCCAGACCCTTGCACATTTTTATTTTGTACCTTTTTTTGTAAGATATATGTCATTTTTACAGATATAGGGAAAGTCATGCCATTAAAAAAAATCAAATGGGATTCTGAAATTTCACTGGGAATCTGGACACTCAAACCTTTCACAATGCTCATCTCTCATCCATGGCTAAGGCTGTTCCTACACAGGGGAGAGGTGTAGATTCCTGGCTGGATCCTGAGGAAGCCCCACTAAGGAACCCTCCAGACTCCCCACACAAGCCCCAGGAATGTTGGGAACAAACTGATGGCCTAGAATTGCAGGATTTTTAGAATAAATTATGCTACCTCTGAATAAATGGAATATTTGCAGGGTTTGAAATCTCTGGTTTTAAGAATATTTAGTAACATGGGGAAATGTTCAAATTGTAGCATTAATTTTTAAAAGTCACACGTGGTGCTATGCTTCTTGGAAAGACTTATATATGCAATTTAGCGTCTTAAAGGAAATAGACCCAAATGTTAATAAACATTATCACCAGCTGATAAAAAATACAAATAATTTTGACTTCTTTACTCCTTTCTCTGTTTAGAAAAATTCCAACCATGACTTAGGTTTATAATTAGAACACAAAGCATTATTGTTATAAGAGTTTTAAAAGAACATGACTTATGGAATGGAGACCAGTTCATGGTGTAAGGGCTGAGCACACAGTGTAGGTAGAAACATTGGCTCTGACCCGGTGGCAGTCACTTTCCTCTATGTCTCATGGGGAAAGCAGTTGGTCAGCAGGCCCTGGGTTCAGTGCCCAGCACTGTAAACAAAATTTACATTGTTCACCTCATAGGATCACTGTAAGAGTTAATAAGTTAGGGCGCTGGAGAGGTGGCTTGGTGGCTTCCCGAAGACCTGAGTTCAGTTCCCAGCACCCATGTCACGTGGTTCACAACCACCTGTGACTCTGACTTCAGGGGATCCGATGCCTCTATTTTACTAAAGCACCTATACATGTATGGCATATACTTATATGCCCCTGCATACATACATATACACATGATTAAAAAGAAAAGAAATCTTTAAAAAAAGAGTGAATAGGCTAAAATAGTTCTTGGAATAGTACTTAGCATATAAAAACACTCTTAATTAATACTATTATTGTTGCAGATTCAGAACTCTGGCCTCCTACCTGTCTGTAAGCTCAGCTACTTCAGAAAAAAAGTATTTGAAGAATGAATTGTAATAATATAGTTTTCCTTAGTTATAATAAAAGATAAAATAGATATAACTCTAATTCTAGCTTGATAATTGTTTCATGTAATTTTGCTATGTTAAAGTTAAACCCTTCCCTTTTTATTTAAACAGAAAAGGGGAGGTAATGTGGTACTTTCCTCTGTATGCTGTGATTACCATTGATAAATAAAGGAACTACATTCTGGAGGACTGTGATTATGTTGAAGAGCTGGAGTTACAGGCAGTTGTGAGCCACTCAGCCTGCACAGGTCATTTCATACTGGTGTGAAGAGCCTATCCAAAAATTACCCGCAAGTCACGTAGTGGGGCGGAGACTGAGGTGCGAGCCTATGATTATTTGGCTCCACAGTTTCATATCTATGCTATTTTGTGTCGCTAAAATGAAAACAAACAGACAAATAACCCGATAGGAGCAACTTAGGGAGGAAGGAGTCCTTCTGGCTCACAGGTTTGGAGGAAAGTCTGTCTGTTATGGGAAGAGGCAATGTGGGCGGGGCACTGAAGGAGCGGCTCTCTGGTGGCAGAAGCCTGTGTCACAGACTCCTCACAAAGCATCAGAGTAGGGGGCTGACCATAGACCAGAAGCAGAAGCAGGTATAACCTTCAGAGGCCTGGCCCTTGTGACGTATTCGGCCAGTCCTCCCCACTCCAAAGTCTCTATAGCCTTTACAATAGTGCCTGCCACAAGCCAGGGACCGAGGTGTGAGCACTCGAAACTCAAGCATAGGGCCACAGTTCAGGCTCAAAGTTTAACACCATTTAACTAACATCACCTTCTAAGTCCTTCCAACTGAGAGAAGAAAATACACACAAGACGGCTTTACATTACCTCTAGAACCGGGACATAGGAGGAATCCGTGCGTACCGGTGCGTCCCTCCTGGATCCCGTCCTTACGGAACAAGCCAGGTTTCAACAGGGATCTATGTAAACTGGCGGCTCACCCAACAGACTGCAGAGCAGAATGGAAACTCTTCCTTCATAAAAGGAAGTATGATCAGGCCCAAGCACACTGTGACTAAACATTCTGAGGCCTGGGTGCCCTTATGAGAGGTAAATCAGGTTTCTCAGTCAAGATGAGGGCCGTAAGGGTTTGCCAGCTTCAGCAGTCCTTAGACTCGGCACCATCAGTTCCTACCATCCATATTCCTACCTATCTGGTGGCAACCTCTTTTAAATCTTTCTTCTTAAATACTAGGATGCCACCACCTCTGTGAGGCCTGCTGCCACTCTCTGGGAACAGCTATCCACTGCCCAACCTCACTCCCATCCCCACCTTCATCCCCACGTTCGGATTGCCACCCCTGGGGCTGATTCTTCATGACATTGATTCTCTGTGTGTAATAGCTCTCTGAGCTGTCATACCTGACTGATCAAAGACTTCCCCTTTCTTTTTAGTAATGGAAAAATAACTTGATATGACATTAGTCGAGCGATCAATAGCGGCTGGTATAGAATAGGTGCTCCATAGATGTTTTCTGCCGCCATGATTCTCTCAACCAGAAAACCCAACCCTAAGTGAAACTGCTCAAAGCTCCTGGTTCCTAACAGATCTTCCTTGAGTAAGCAAATGAACACACCTGCCTCTGCCTTGCACACCCGCCTCTGCCTTGCACACCCTGCCTCTGCCTTGCACACCCGCCTCTGCCTTGCACACCCCGCCTCTGCCTTGGAGGAAGGAAGTTGTGTCCTATAGTGACTTGTATCTCCTAGAATACTTTCTTATTTTTATTTCTATTCTCCAGAATAGCTGAGACAACTGGTCACATGACTGGGAAGAGTAAATAACCTGGCTGATTTTCTCTACTTGTAAATGAGATTGATAGACTGAAATTTTACCTCTGGGCCAGCTACAGGAAACAGGTGTCCCGCCATCTGTTTCCTTTTGAGTAGACGGAGGCTGCCAAGGGGCTGTACACTGAGCTATATAGAGGTCTCGAGGAGAACTTCACTTGACCCACTGGCCAAGTACAGGGCTTCTTTCTTTCTTGCTTCTTCTTCCTCTTCTTCTTCTTTTTTTTTTTTTTTTTTTTTTTTTTTTTTTTTTTTTTTTTTTTTTGAGTGTCGACCGTCAGCATCAACCCTAGAAGAATAAGCCCCAAAAGTGAGGATCCCAGTGGAATCCAACTTCTTGTTTCTCTGATTCTCAGCAAAGCCGGGGAGATCTCCCTTCTCCCCAGCCATCCAGGGCCAGCCTAGCAGTGAAGGCAGAATAAAGCTCAGAAAGTATTTCTTTGACAAATGAAGTTGCTTTTAAGGAAACAAAGAGAGAAATGTCTAAATTCTAAACCCTGTAACTTTGTGATGTCCCCAACTTCAGAGCCACACAGCAGAGGACAGATGAAAAGATTTCTCATATCTTGGCAAAATTACACAACTGAGAGAGTGCTTTGTCCCAGAGTGGTATTCACGTTTTTTTTAATCAATTAATTTATTTATTTAGCATTAACTGAACCCTTACTGGAAAATAGGTGCTTTAAAGGCTATTAATTAATCTTTTTAAAAATTCTTTGAGATAGGGTCTCATGTAGCCCAGGCTGGCCTTAAACTCCTAATTCCTTGACCTCCAATCCTGAGTGCTGTTGCTGTGATTACAGGTGCCACATCTGTCACGTCGAATCTTTTATAAAAAAAATTACTGTGTATTCATTGTACAAAATAATGATCTCTGTTATGACATTTTTATGCATATCTGTCATGTTTTATTACATCCACTCACATTCTTCCTTCCCCTCTGTCTCTTCTTCCTGGTCCTTTCCTTATCCTTCTGCCTTCGTGTCTTGATTGCCTTTTAATCCAGATGTAAGAGAAAATGTGTAAAAACTGTTATCCTGAGTCTGGCTTGTTTCATTTAACGTGGTTTCCAGTTCCATCTATTTCCCTGCAGATGACAGGGTGCTGTGCTTCATTGTGTGTATGTCCATGTCTCACAGTCTCTATCCATTCCTCTGTCAATGGATACCTCGGCTGATTTCATAACTCGGCTATTATGAGCAGAGGGCAGAGAGGTCTGTTGTATGATGTGTTCAGTCTTAACATCAAATATTGAGGTGCTACTATGATAACATTTTTTAATCCGTCTTATAGGTGGATAAAAGCAAGCTGAGAGGGACTAAGTGATTTTCTTATATTTTTGGTTGTGAGCCTAACCTTTAACGGCTGAGTCATCTCTCCAGCCCAAGCTAAGTGATTTTCTTAAGACCACAGACTAATTATACTGGAACACACACACACACACACACACACACACACACACACACGTGAACTTTAAAGGCAGTTTCTCTGGCACCAAGAATAGTGTCTGGCATATAGCAATGCTAAATAAATACTTGTTGAAGTACTGTCAGAACTGTCTGACTCTACACCACTTCCCCATTTCCATGATGTCACGGGCTACTCTGTAAAATGGCCTTGTAAAGTATCAGAGAAAGAAACACACCTGAGGGCTGACATTCAGGTCACCCAGGAAAGCCGGGGCACCGGAGAGAAATAGTTAAGAAAGAGTTAAGTTTAAGTCCGGCAGTGGTGGCTCATTCCTTTCATCCCAGCAGTCAGGAGGAAGAGGCAAGAGAATCTCTGTGAGTTCGAGGCCACACACAGAGTAACCCTGTCTCGAAACACTGTCCCCCCCCCCCCCACCAAAGAAAAGAGTTGAGTTCAAGACTTCTCACCTAAAGCTCAAAGCAATCCACTGGATACCGGAGGAATTAAGTCCCTCAGAAGGCTAGACCATACAGGGTGACTGTCTTATAAAGTTAGGGTTTGATGCTGAGAAGGGTTCTAGAGGGAAGGGGAGCTGGGCAACTGCAACCTGATTGGAACTACTTCTTTGTGCATTGTATTTCTCTAGATGCCATCGTCTAAAATGATCACGGGTCTTGAATTGTGTGTTCCTGTGTGTGCCTCTTAATCTCTCTCTCTCTCTCTCTCTCTCTCTCTCTCTCTCTCTCTCTCTTTCTCTCTCTTTTTCTCCATCCCTCTGTGTGTGTGTGTGTGTGTGTGTGTGTGTGTGTGTGTGTGTGTGTGTGTGTGTGAAACTGAGTACTGAACCCCAGGACCTTGCACATGCTGAACACACGTTCTATACCACTGAGTCATATTCCCAGAATGACCTTGAACTTGTAAATGAAACCATTTGTGTGTTATTGAGATAGCACATATGATTTATGCCAAATGGATACATAGAAAGAAGGAGATAGGACCTTGTTACAGGATGTCTTTAAATTCACTGTGTGGCCCATACTGACCTTAACTTAGTGAGCCTCTGGCCTGGGCCCTCAGAGTGATTGCATGTACCACCACTCCTAGTTTCATGGTATTTTCAATCTCAAAGACAACGCCTATGCATAGCCTACTTTAATAAAAATGAGCAGCTAAACAACTCATTTCTATTTGTTGAGTGTTTAACCAGATTTGTTTCTATGCCAGGTATATTGTAAAATAAGTAAATATATACATAGATGAATATAAACGTGTACATCTTACACAGCATTAAAGAGACCATGTAGAAATGAACAAACACTTCTCAAGCCCACAGACAACCAAACAGGCTTGCTGTCTAAAGTAATGAATGATGGCATTCTTACGGTTGCATAGGACAAGGTTAGACCTTGCGATGGCATCCCTTCCTTGGTTCAAGCTCCCTATGCTTCTTTTTCCATTAAAAGAAGGAAGAATGAGGAGGAAGGAGGAGGAGAAGAAGAAAAGTTGGGGTATAGTGGTGCACACCTTTAACCTCAGCGATCAGGAAACAGGCAGAATCTCTGAGTTTGAAATCTTTAAACTTGAAGATAGCCTGGTCTATAGAGCCAGTTGTAGAACATCCAGGGCCACAGGAGAAACCTTATCTTGAACACACACACACACACACACACACACACACACAACAACAACAACAACAACAAAAACGAGTGTTCTGCCTGCTAATCTTTTCAAAGCCCCCTTTTCAGGGTGACAGTAAAGCAGATCCTGTTGGTGGACATTTCAGTGTAGGAAGCACCAATCTTAAACTTCCAGAAAGAGCAGAAAAATCATATAAACCACTCCTCATCCGGAAAGAAGTCGCTGTCCTCACCGGAACCTCATGTGCCGACAAAGCCCCAACCAAGAACACATGGGGCCCCCGGAGTCATGTGCATGGGCTTTTCCTGGCTGACACAGCGGTCTGTCATTGCCTGGATTCCTGCTCTGTGTCCGTGTTTCCCTTGGCCCTGGTGCGTTCTCTCAGATCCTCAATGACTCCACTTTGCAAGGAAGAAGAGCAATCAGTCGAACATGGATGCAAGGGACGGCTCCTGTCACGAACAGGGTCTGTGGTTATTTCTTACCCCTCTCTCCTCAGCACACTCCAGCTTGTCTCTAAACTTCCCATCTTGTACATCTCGTATTGTTTTCTAAATATAGATGTTCTCTACCTCAGTGAAAAGACCATCTATTAAGAACAGAGCGATTGCAAGCAACGCGCCCAGCAGGCATAGCACAGAACAGAGGGTGTGCTCGGCGCTTCTTACTCTGAGGCATAAAAGAAGCCAGATAAGGTGCCTGGGAATATGGGTTAAGCACCAAGTCTTTTTCCTGGTGTATGGCAGTGTGGTTTTGGATGACTAACTCAGCCTGGTAGTCACACACCAGCCCAGAAAAGGGATAAAAGGACACGGGGGGGGGGGGTCAACTTCGACCTGCTTGTCTTCCATCTGCACCTGACATACTCGTGGGCGGAATAACACGTCCCAGCTGGCCACTTGTGCTGAATTCTGAGACCCCCAAGACACCCATCGCCCTTGGAATTAAAAAATTACAAATGGAATTTTTGCACCTGCAAATTAGGAAGAAAGAAAAAACATAATGCAAGAATTTGGAAGGGATCCCCTGAAGTGTTTCCATCACCCTTGTCAGGCTGTGTTCTCTGTCCCTGGTGAAAGCCAGCTAGGCATATGAGGAAGGCCTCCTGAGGACCATTTAGCTTTTGCGCTGAAATTAATTTTGGTTCGACAGATTAACCATAAAGATGCTTACCGGCTGTAGGTGTGCCAAAGCCAGCGTCAGGAGAAAATCTAGAAAAATTTTACAGGGATGGTTAATGGCTTCTGCAAAATTAATTTAAATTGAAATAGAATAAGAACATATGGAAAGAATCAATCATTCCCCATTTTGAGTGAATATTATTTTAGCATGCATAGATTTCTGATATAATTTTCTTCCTTTCCCTTAAGGGCTTGGATGCACTGGCACACGAAGTCTTTTTGCAAAAAGGAGGGTTCCCTCCTGCCAGGAAAGAGGAGAAATGTGTTTTATAAATCCTTTTCCTTCTAATGCCTGAGATGTACATCTGGGTCTCCACACACTGATAAAAGCCTTCCCAGCAAACGCAGTTCGGCTCTTGGGGTAATTATGGTTTCCTAGAGTCTGGTCACTGGCTCTGGCTTCCATTTAGAATCAGATCTGGGGCCACTTATTATGCATGTCCACACGAACTGGACAGTTCATGGAATTTAAATGTACAATGAGAAGAAAATGCAGCGGCAGCAGCCACAGGATGGAATAATAAATGGATTTTTTTTCCCCGAGCATTTGGAAAGAAATGGACGGCAGAAACAAAAACCACACAGTCACATAGTCACTCTCCTGTACTCCTATTCCGTGTGCAAAGCCTTCCCCACCCCCACCACTGAGAATGGACCAGGCGGGGGTACTCATCTTCAGAGATAGGTGTTGCAGGCAGGAGAGACACTAATGTTGTTTCCTCTCTAAGAAATTTTCCTGGTAATATTTATAGTGCATTCACCCAAGTTCATTTATACCTTGCCTCATAAAACAATCGTAAAGATGTTTTCATTTTGTTTTATGTGTTTTGAATGTTTTCCTGCGTGTGGACATGTTCACTGTGTGCACGCAGCGGCCACAGGGGTCAGGAAAGGGTGTCAGCTGCCCTGGAACTGGAGATGCAGATGGTTATGAATCACCGTGTGGGTGAGTCCAGGTCTTCAGTAAGAGCAGCCAGTCCTCTTAGCTACTGAGCCATCCCTCCAGAACTCTCAGAAACCATGTCAGAAAACAGTGTTGGTAGAAACTCTCTTCCTAAGCTGGGGAGATGGCTCAGCATGCAAATGACCTGCTATGCAAGCCTGGTGACCCAAGTTCCATCCCCAGAACTTACATAAAGGAGAGAGCTGATGCCACAAAGTTGGCCTTTGATCTCCACGTGGACATGATGGCGTGCACATGCCCCAGCCCCATCATGCCCTCAATAACAGTAACATCATAAAGTCCTCTTCTGTATCATCCAGAGACTGACTGCGCAGTCTATAGTTATTTGTTATTGTTGCTAGGCTAGTGTAGATTAAGATTTTGTTCTCAGAGATGATGACCCTGCGGTGTGGGAAGAAACGGGCACACAAACCCCTACATGTCCTACAGTCATGTTATTTGTGCAAAACAGTCTAGTGATCTTTCCTCCTTTAAAATGATTGGTTTCTAGGGCTGGAGAAATGGCTCCGTGGTTAAGAGCACTGACTGCTCTTCTAGAAAGACCCGGGTTCAACTCCCAGCACCCGCATGGCAGCTTACACCTGTCTATAACTTCAGGATCCAGCACCCTCACACAGATATACTTATACGCTAAAACACCAATAAAATAAAATAAATAATTCAAAAAGAATTATTGGTTTTTCTTATTTTCTTTTTTATATGCTAATATTTTCGTTTTAGCTGGAATCTTCATTAGCCCAGATTGACTTCAAACTCTTGACAAAGCCTTGAACTCTTAATCCTTCTGTTTCTGTCTCCCAAGCACGGGAATTAGAAGTATGCACTACCATGCCATGGTGGGCACTCAACCCAGGACCTGGTGCATGCTAGGCCAGCAGCCTACTAACTGAGCTTCATGCCCCATCCACACCCCTCTCGTGCCACCCTGAATTTGTTGTCACATGTATTCACACCTATTATGTGCAGGCATTAGTCTAAGAATTGCTAAAGCAAATTTGGATAAGAAGAATTTTAAAACAACATTCCCCAACTCTGGAAACAACAGGAATGAAGCCAGAAGACATTTATTTGCAGTATTGGGGCTGGTGGAGATGTAGCAAAGTAGTGAGAAAACTGAAAAAAAATAAAGAATTATTCCTATGTGGCTGGGAAGGCATGCTAAGTTTTGTGGCGAGCAGAGGAACCAGGGTTGGGGTGACAGCCAATGATCTTCTTCTTCAGACTCCCTCAGGCTAATGTTGCAACTGCCCCCTGTATCCCCAGTGATCATTGTCTGGGGAACACAGGCCTGGTGGGGGTGGGGGTTAATTCCAGATTTCAGTCAATGGGGTTCAAACATCAATTGTACAAAATCTGCAAAACGGATCTTGTAGCAGTGGCTATATAAATAATAAAAGCAATGTAAGCAAGTCAGAAAGAAAGGCAAGTCTCCAAGGAGAGCTGAGGGACACAGGGTAAAAGACAGAAGCAGGCAGTGCTGGGCCAGAAGGGCAGCGTTTTGGCCTTACTGACTAGAATCTTGACTATGTCCTCAGCCAATGTCTGTAACCGTTAGTCCACCTACTCCATTGCCAAGCTAATTCCTACCAGGCTGTGGCTGTCTTCAAACCTCTGCCCCACCCAGAATTGGACTTCAGTAAATAGAGCTGATGTAGTTTTTAAAAAGCTAACTGAGGAGAGGCGGGAGTAGGAAAAAGACAAGCAGCTCTGGGCTTCAAACATATGAGGCTTTACTTCTATCCTCTGAGTTTTTGTTTTTGTTCATCTCCAAACATCCCCATATTCCTCTTTTGATTTCTCCTCTGACCCATTGTTCAACTGGGTGGATGCTGCTTCATTTCCCTAATCTGGGTGCTTCCCAGATTTTCCATAGAGAAAGGACAAGGTTAAATAAATGTCTCAATTTGGGGGGTCCCAAACGAAGCCGGCTGGAGCGGACAGCAGGACGCAGGGTGGGGGGCAGTCGTTTCCCAATGACTGTTCAGAAGGAAGTCATACCCGTGAGCCCTTCGGCAATACCCCTCAGAGGTCACAGGGGATTACTCCCGTTTGTGGGAACGCTACACATGATCTCAGACCCAGGAAAGTGTGACGTGTAACAGAGGATTAAAAAGTCGTATCTAGAGCGTCATTCCGCCATTTTGTTTGGCCGGGAGCTCTTTGGACAGTTTCTTAAATTTCCCTAGGCCTCAGTTCGCACTGATCAAATGAGGATGACAATTGCCCCTGCTTCGGGAGGCTATTGTAAGAACAGTGATGACTCCTAGCAGACGCAGCGCCCCAGGAAGAGTCTTTTGAGACAGGGTCTGTATTCGAGACTTTCTTTTAAAGTGACATAACCAAGGAAGGGTTGGGTGTGACTCGGTTGGAGGGTTCAGTCCACAGGGTAGGAGGAAGTGGCAGCTAGAGCTGCTCTGGCTGTAGCAGCGGGAGCGGAGCGGAAGGCAGCTGGTCCCAGCTGGTCCCTTGGCAGGGTGCTGTGAATGCAGGTCCTCAACTAGGGTTCTGTTCATGTTCTCCATGACCCCAGCCTATGGGATGGTGCCGCCCACAGTCAGGGTAAATCATCTCAGATACACCTCTCTGGAAACACTCTTAGAGACAGGCCAGAAGTTTGTCTCCCAGATGGTTCTAAATCTTGTTGATTGTCAAAACAAGGCAGTACCGAGTCTCCCTAGGTAGCCCAAGCTGGCCTTGAACTTGCAATTGTCTTGCTTCACCCCCCTGTGTGATGGTTTAGTATGGGAAGATTTTGATAAATGTCAACCAGGATTGTGACTAACACCTTGGGGCCTAGGATCTGGAGCTTTTACTATCAACTCTGCCACACACACCCACCCACACACACCCACCACTTTCTGGGTTTGAACGCTGACTCTCCCCAGAACAATGAGGGGGCTTTGACTGGTCCTTAATCTCTCCACATCTCTGCACCTGCATCTTAATGCCCTTGTCTCTCCACGGGGAGTGAGGGTTGATGTGAGTGTATAAATTCACACAAAACTCTTCCAACAGTCACACTTTCCTGCCACACTCACAAAAGTTAACTTCTTTTTTTTTTAATATTTATTGATTTATTATGTATACAATATTCTGTCTGCGTGTATGCCTGAAGGCCAGAAGAGGGCACCATACCTCATTACAGATGGTTGTGAGCCACCATGTGGTTGCTGGGACTTGAACTCAGGACCTTTGGAAGAGCAGGCAGTACTCTTAACCGCTGAGCCATCTCTCCAGCCCCCAAAAGTTAACTTCTTGTTAGCTTTGCAGAGAGATGAAAACCAATAAAAGGCAATTTAGCAAAAACAGTTAAGTGTGGTCAATGCTAGGAAGACAATAAAATAAAGCTCAGGAGAGAATGGGCAAGGGTGGTTCATTCAGGGGTGAGCAGGTGAAGGCTCTCCTGAGCAAGAGACATCAGATATGAGAGCTACAGAGAACTGAGGTGTGCTTTGTTTTCAACTTGGCCAAAGACGGAAAGAAAAGCCTTCCTGAAGGAGGGAACAGCAGATACAAATGACCAGAAGCAATTTCAGATAAAATTCCTAACAATCCCAGCAACAGCAGAGCTGCTGACCCGGAAGATATCATGTTTGCATAGGCATGTTAAAGCCGGAACAAGATGGTGAGACACAGTACACACGCTAAATGCATGTACACGAACTTGTACATGCTAAGCAAATGCTTTACTACTGAGCTATACGGCAGTCCAGACAGAAATAAACTAACAGAGGACAGCTTTATTCTGACATAAGGTTTCAGAGGTCTCAGCTGGGGTCACTTGGCCTAGTTTGTCAGTTTCTCCAGTGACGCATAGCATCTTGGTGGAGGGGCATAGTGGGCATGTTGCTTATCACATGGTCGATGTGAAGGAGAGAGAGCTGGAGCTCTAGGGAGTGTGACACAGCTTTCCAGGGAGTGTCCCCAGGACACTATTTCCTCTCTAGGCCCCACCTCTGCTTTCCATCACCCCCCACAATGCCATCATATTGTGAATCTGTCCCTTACTTGCTACAGTCTATATAGTCATATATATATATATATATATATATATATATATATATACAACTATTTAAAACACAACATTCATATATGTTACATATCAAAATGTTTAAAACATGGAAGCAAGCTGAACATCAACTTGTGCTTCTGGTAAATCTGGCTTTATTCGAGTCTCAACATAGGAGTGAGTGCCTGCTGCCTCTTCTGGACTTTTATTTTAATATCTTTTTGTTTGTTTGTTTGCTTGCTGGGGTTTTTGTTGTTGTTGTTGTTGTTTGCTTTTCGAGACAGAGTTTCTCTGGGTAACAACTCTGGCTGTCCTGGCACTTGCTCTGTAGACCAGGCTGACCTCAAACTCACAGAAACCCGCCTGCCTCTGTCTCCTGAGGGCTGAGATTAAAGGTATGAGCCACCACCACCTGGCTATTTTAATATCTTAAGCATATCATTTATTAGGAAGCCTTAGAGCTGATTGATATTTTTAAAAGATCCAAGTCTATAAGTGTCCACTTATATGGATTGTAGATATTGTATATATATTAATAAACAATGATAACACACAACCAAGAGCATTGGATCTGTGGGTTGGAGACCAAGTTTTTTGGGTGAACCCTTCATTTACAAACTATAATATTGGCATGTAATTGGCCTGGGTTCTTTTTTCTCCCTAATACCTCACAGATTAAAAAAAAAAAAGATTGTCCTGAGTCTCAGAAGAGACTTTGGGCTTTGGGTTTTCACCGTGAATGTGCTTGGCACCACCCCACAGACTAAGGCCCCAGGTGGACCGAACATGGCAAGTGGGAAAGCAAGATGACCATCCGCACAGGTCTCTCTCTTCCTGGTCACAGGCACAATGTGACAAGCTGACGTGCACTCTTGCTGCCCCTGGACTCTCAAAATGTGAGCCAGAATAAGCCCTTCTTTTCCTCAGCTGTCTTTATCAGGTATTTGTCATAGCTACAAGAACAGTATCTAACACATCTAAACTACTGCCATTCTCACATGTGATTACTGTCCTCATCAAGTCTTAATTGTCAACACGATGCACCTCGGGGGAGGAATTGCCTCCAACAGGCTGGCCTGTGAACAGGTCTTGCAGAGATGGTCTTGGTTATTAATTGATGAAGGAGAGTCCAGTCCGCTGTGGGCAGCACTGTCCCTCAGACAGTAATCCTGGGCTATAAGAAAGCTGGCTGAGCGTGAGCCAAAGATTGAGCCAGCCAGCAGCATTCTTCCATGGTTTCTTCTTCAAGCGCCTGCCTTGCGTTCCAGCCCTGCTTTCCATCAATGTTGGACTGGGACCCATTCCTCCCCAATTTGCTTTGGGTCAAAGTCTTTTATCACAGTAACAGAAATAAAACTAAAACAAACACAAAAGTCTACTGAGCTGGTTGGTGGCTCCTGCAGTGGCCTGTGTAATCCTAGATGCTGTATTAAGGCTGGAAATACGGTGATGAAATATGGTGACCATGGAGTTGGTGATCCAGCAAGACAGACAGACAAGCACTCCATTGCAAAGCAATGCAGGAAATGCACAACCAGTGTTTGTTGTGGTTTGAATGTGAAGTGACCTCCTTGGCCGTGTATCTGCACACTTGGCACCTAGCTGATGGTGTCCTTTGGGAGAGTGGAGCCTTGCTGGAGGAAGTGGATCACTAGGGGCGGGCCTTGAGGTTTGATAGCCTGGCATCACTTCCTGTTCATCCCCTGCTTCCTGACAGTCAAAAGCATGTGACCAGTTTTCTCCACCATCTGTTGCCATGCCTCCCCGATAATGATGACTGCATCTCCTCGAACTAAACCAAAAGACACCTTGCTCCCTTCGGTTGTATCTTGTAAGATATTTGCTCATCACAACGAGAAAAATAATGAAGAGTGTGCGGTGTACAAGACGCTACAGGAAGAGACCATCTTCTGCTGCTAGTGGAGCTGAAAGCTCGTTTTTCTGATGGAGCTTAACAGTGACCACTGGTTGGCTTAATTGGCGCAGATTCCTAGGCACAAAAGTCCAGTCTCGTTCTCCTCATTGCACCTGTTTTTTTTTTTTTGCTGTTCAGTAAGTATTGTTACTGGCTAGACACTAAAGTCTATTGCTTTCTTTGGTGGCATTCTTGTTGCTGTCTGTCATTTTCTCTCAGATGAGTCCCATTTCCTGTAAAGATCTTGAAGCTCTAAGAACTAGCACCAATGCCCCTATAGTTTGTCTCCATCCCATGAAAACCCTACTAATCTTAGTCAGATAGGTCTGTTTCTCATTTCAAAACTCTGGGTGCTTTGGAGGTAGAGATTGAGGATCAGAGGCTCAAGGTCAGCCTCAGCTACCCGGTGAGTTTGAGGACAGCTCAGTTTCATGAGATCTTGTCTCCAAAGATCAAACCAAC
Source organism: Myodes glareolus (assembly GCF_982192425.1). Taxonomy (NCBI): domain Eukaryota; kingdom Metazoa; phylum Chordata; class Mammalia; order Rodentia; family Cricetidae; genus Myodes; species Myodes glareolus. The sequence continues at coordinate 51,881,996 of NC_142046.1, forward strand.
TGACCATAAAAACAAAACAAACCAACAAACCAACCCTAAAACAACATGAAGCCCCTACAAGATAGCTCCAGCCATTCTTATTTCTTGGGGTGGGGGGCTAGAGGAAGAGGGAGGGCTGGGTGGATTGCTGGCTCTGGGCTTGGAGGGAGGCTGTATCTTAGGTGAGCCCGAACAAAGAATGAACACATCTTTCCTGCCTCACTTAGCATCCCTGGATACCTTCTCTCATATTTTTGGAAGAGTCACCTGTGTTCTCTAAATCCTCCAACCTTTACTTTTCTAATGTAAAATGGTAACACATGGCTTCCCTGTCTTTGAGCTGAAAGCTGCCTGGAAGGTCCCCCGATCCCCTAGGAAGAAATAAGGGTCCCTGTAAATCACTTTGGATGAGTTCCTGCCACTTAAGGGCTGCTGGCTTGTTGTTGTTGTTGTGTGTTTGTTTGTTTGAGACAGGGTTTCTCTGTGTAGCCCTGGCTATCCTGGAACTCAAGTCTTAGACCAGGCTAGCCTTGAATTTAGAGATGCCTGCCTCTTCCTCCCCAGTTAAAGGTACGCTCTACCACCGCTGGCTACTGGTGGGTTTTTTTTAGGTTAAACAGGCAGCAAGCGGAGAGGAAGGCAGGTAACTATTCTTAGAAGCCAGAGAAGAAGCACAGACTTATTCAGACAAGTATTCTGGCGCCCGTCTGTAAGTGGAGGATCCCGGATCTCCAGAAGGCTGGAGTTCCGTGGCCAGTTCTTTCCTTCCTTTGTCTGCAGCCCTCAGATGCTACAATCCTGTAACTGTATTTTCCTTGTCTCCTTCTTAAATCAGCCATAAATCATTTTCAGTGCCGAGATTTCCACAAAAATTCCCTGTGGTTTCTCTTCGTCTGGCACTCCAACTCTCACGTTGCGATTCCCATTGGCAATAACGTCGGCATCTGCTCTCTTTACCCGCACTGTTTGCAAATGCTTTGAGACCAAGTCCTTGATCACTACTCCAAAGTTCAACTTCTGTTCTGTCAGAGCCAAAACACACACTGCCTTATCCAGTTTAAATAGTTTCCAATCCTCATCTGGGTGGCAGGCTTCATCAGCTCCCCCTTATTGGAATTATTCTTGCTTCACTGTTCCTAATCCCTTTCCGTTCACTCACTGGAGGGAGATTAACTTTGGTCTTGAACATACTAACAGCCGCTCATTCCCTTGCACCCACAATATTGGGGACTTAGTTTGCACACTCTCGAAGGCAAGTTATTGGAGCCCATCTATTTGGTTTTCCACCTCTTGGCTCAAGATGTGTACAAAAACCTACTGTAAAGAGCATTCTCTGTAGGTTAGTTTCTTCTCTTTGGCTTGAAACATGCATGGGTTTTGGTGGTTTGCATGCTTGTGATGTGTGTGTGGTTTGGTTTGAGATTTCTGAATGCAAGTATGCATGCCTTTGGGGTCGCTTGGTTTTGCTTGTCCTGAACCACTGAGTTGGACAGTTCTTCAGTAGAGTTGGGTGTGTCATCTGAACGCCACCAGGCAGTGACAATTTTACAAGTGATCCTTCGAGCATAGATGTCGTTTCACATGCTCATAGGCTTCTAGGTATGGACATGCCAGTACACACGTGCAAGACTAGTACAGAAACTAAAGCCACACATAGAGAAAGATGCCCAGTCAGACCTGACAGCCCACGGGAATCACATCTACGCTAACTGAAAAGCTCGCCTCAGGTTTGCAAAGATATATTTGCATTTATATGGATATCAGAGGAAATCATAAATTCAAATGAAACTCATTAATATTCTCATGCTACAACTAGAACCATTTTGAAGGAGCTCCAGTATCATTTGCTCCTGTTTGGAGGCAGGACTACCATCATCCTGGTTACAGGAGAGCACCAGCCAGCGTCACCCAGGGTTACACGGTCTGCTTAGGGAAAGGGTACAGCTAGATGGTTCACAGAAGAGACAATGCAATCACGGATAGAAAATGTCCACGGTTTCTAGTCATCAAAGAAGTGTAAAGCAAGCCCTTAGGCGTCATTCCGTCCTACACTTGGTTGGGGAGGGGGCTGGTTAATCGGTTACTCCGAGACACTACAGCAGCCACGTCAGTCAGGGTATGCTTTCCGGAAAGCATTCATTAGATCTTGGGAAGAATCTCTTTCCTTAGCCCAGGAATTACATTAGAAATTTCTTCTTAGAAAAGAAAATATTTCCTAGTCATTCAAAAGAAAGACCCAGATGTAAGAGGCTGGTGGAAATGGAGATACTCTGAGGAGACGCTGGCGTCTGTCAATTGTTCAGATTGTTAAAACAATACCCCGCCCCCACCCCGACACTGGCCCCAAATGGGAATTTCCGGAGAAATCTCATGTTCTGAGAAGAAAAAAGCACCAGACAGTGGTATCTTGTCTCCTGAAAAGAGATTTTACACAGCTCTAACAACCTGTGGGTTGTTATAGGTTACACCTTACAGGCAAGACTGAAGCCCAGACAAGCACAGGTCCACGGTGACTGGGACCACTCTGACTGTGCATCCTTGGCCCCCTACCTAAACTTTGATCTTACTCCAAGACCCCAAATATCCAAATACCTCAAATAGGGCATCACTGGGTCTCTCTGTCCCTCTTTGTAATGTGGTCACATAGAATAAATCTGTTTCCTGGTTTTTGTTATTGTTGTTGTTTTGCTTTGTTTTTTTGAGACAGGGTTTCTCTGTGTAATAGTCCCAGCTGTCCTGAAACTCGCTTTGTAGACCAGGTTGGTCTCGAACTCACAGAGATCCGTCTGCTTCTGCGTCCTGAGTGCTTGGATTAAAGGTGTGCGCCACCACCGCTGGATTCGCTTCCTGTTTTTTATGTTTAATTTGACTCTGCTGAGGATGGGTGGCTGATCCTGACTTGGTTCACAGGGTGTGACCTCCAAGCTTGATAACAAAAAGGACTAAAACATTTACTGCTGCAATCTTTATGTTCTCAAACACTGAGAGCAATCTAAGGCTCCAAATGCAGGCACTATATCACGAAGCTATGTAACAACAGTGGGCTGGACTACCTCATGAGGACCACCGGAACACCAAGACTGAGATTATGAGCAATAACGGGAGCACACAAAACCTATGCGATGGCAAGGAACCAGAGCAAACATAAAACTCTGCCTGCTTTATGATCATAACTCTGTGTTATTATACATACATATGGTCGAGGATGAACCTGGGCCATAAAATGATAGCACCCGAGTGTCAGGTGTCTCTGTGCTGAGTCCATGTCTTCCTGTTTAGGTGTTGTGGCTTTTCCACATGTTGTCAGATCAAGAGTGGGGACAAAATAGGAGATGCTGTTCTAATCTTTTGGTCATATATAATTTCTCTGATAAGTCAGGATTTTCAGGTTTTGTTGTTTGTTTTGTTTTTAATTTTATGCGTATGGATATTTTGCCTGTAAGCGGTACCCTTGGAAGCCAACAAAAGACACTGGATCCCCAGGGACTAGAGTTACAGAAGGTCGTAAGCCACCAAGTAGATGCTGGGAATTGAACCCAAGTCTTCTGGAAGAACAACCAGCGCAACCATAGCCAACTCTTCAGTGCCCCCAAAACCTCTGACTTTGGGAGCTGGAAAAGATTTTCCTAGGCTTGTGGTACAATCAACACTCTGAGGCAGGAAAAGATCGAGTTGCTCGGTGGCACGTATTTCATTATCAGTCAGAACTTCCAACTCCAAAACGACTCCCAGAAGCAGGGTTGTCTTTCTCGTGGGGACGTGAGGTTGTTTGGTTCCCTACCTTGAAATGTCTCGCATTAGTGAAAAATGGCTGCCTTAGCCCAACTCTGCTTCCTTCTCTGCGGTCTCAGTCACCCCCTCCCCGCACCCGAAGGAAACTTTAAGCTAAAACAAGAGCCCTGTCTTACTCATATCTAGCTGTACATGTTGTGTATTTTTGGCACTTCAAAAAGTGTCAAAATATTTATAAGGAAGATGAATATTTCAATAACAATGGGAAAGCCGTTAGTCATTTTCTGGTGATGACAACGGCAGGAATGCAATTAAGATCTGATAAATCAATTGAATTTCACCTTCAAACAGTTAAGAAGTTTTCCCACACTAACTAACAAAATCCTCTAAACTTTGTAAAAAAAAAAAACAAACTAATTTCTAGGATAGAAATGAGGAGTACGGGCAGATATAGAAATGCTTAATGCTTGCCCAGCCTTGCAGAGGGGCTTTCTCTTTATCTGTGACCACTCAAAAGAAAACTCTCATGTGAATTCCCAAGCCTGGGGAAGTGGGTTAGGGATGAGTTCAAGGCCAACCAGGATGTCAAAGCTCAGCTTCAAAGTAGCAGACAAAAATCATAAAAAAGGATGTCCCCAGGAAGAGAGATCCATGTGGCTTATGAGCCATTTTGCTTTGTGTGTGCATGCGTGAGCATGCGTGGGTGCTTCGGTGTCTTTCTAACCACTCTCTACCTTGTCTTTGGAGACAGGATCTTAATTGCATGCAGAGCTCACAGGCTGGAGTGGCCGGGCAGTGAGGGAATCCCAGAATCCTCTTGTCTCTGCCTCCCCAGCACTGGCGTTGCTGGTGAGCCCCAAACTCACGCTCTCATGTTTCCATGCCAAACACTCACAGACTGAAGAGGACAAATCAGCAGAAATCGTTGTATCTGGATTTCACTGTATCTGGGGTAAACTTCGGGATGAATAGTAGTTTTCTAGAAGGACTTTGACCTTGCAGAAATCATTGTGGGAAACAGTGATTGTTTTCTGTGGCTTATCGAGCTGTCTTTCTGAAGGAAGGTCACAGCCTGTGCACGACTCTGGTCACAAGATGGTCCTGGAACACCTGGAGCATCCTGCATTATTGGGTACTGCACACAGTACACAGTAAGGACTAACGTTGTTCGGGTGTGATGTTTCCTTTCAGAAAACGTTTAGAGTAGATCAGGGGTTATGGTATGAGGAATTGTTTTACCCAAAAAAAACCAATGTTTGTGTAACAATCAATAAATATGCCTTTGCATAGAGATACTCAGTTCATAGGAACTATTCTCTTTGCTGTGAAAGAGACTGAATGACATCCTGTTGACTGTCTTTCTTTGTCCCAGGAAGCACAGAACACCCGACAACAACAGACTTAGCCAATTCCCTAGCCTCCCGAGGCTCTGTGCTCTTAACCACTCTTTAGATTAGAATAAATTCCCAGTGGGCTCCAGGACAGATGGGGAACCGCTGAAGACCTGGAAGGGGCAAAATCGGTGGGGACAACCAAGTTGTCCAGTTGAGGAGCAGGACATGAAGTCAACAAAGCTGATGAGCAGGAACTATGGAGAACTTAGTGCTCCCAGCTGAGATCACAAGACTGCTAAGTGGGCGGCTTTAGCACCCTGAGTATAAGGGGACTTCCATAAAGCAGCAGCCGCAAAGGGCACCCTATGGACAGGCCCGCCCTGGGGCTCTCTGTACTTCCCCTGCAGCAGGGTAGGAAGGCACAGCAGGTGTGAGCACAGGCGCAGGAGCCCTGCAGTCTCACTGAGTCTGGTGGGAAGCCCAAGAGCGAGCGCCAGGGAACAAAGATTTGGGGAGCTGCTGAGGAGACTGAAAAGAAAAGAAAAGTAAGCAGCAAAAGAGGACACTTTTATGAGCTCTCACTTCTACACGCCATCTTGTAGAGTAACGTGGTCCTGTGTTGACATAAAAGCCACTCAAATTCCATCATCTTTTCCTGCCTTTCCCAACTCTAAGCCAGTTTGTAATCCATGGGATTCTGTGATAGTTCCCTTTACGTTATAATTCAGTGGCTTCCAACTCTAACTTTATATCAGAATCTCTCACATAATAACAAACAGCCTTGCCTAGGCACTTGCGCATGGGTGCCTCGAGTCTGAATCTAACAGTAGACCCAAGGCAGGAATGCCTTTGTAACTTCCTAGATAGTTCTATGAATAAGCCAACAAGCAGGGAGGTCCCAGGAGCAGTGAGAAACCTTCTACGATTCTAATTTTAATGTGCATACGGTCACTCGGGGATCTTGTTAAAGCGTAAATACCAGTTTGGTTGGTCCGCTGGGTACCCAGGTGCTGAGCGCTAACAACCTCTCCTGGTGATGCTGGTGTTACCATGGGCAACTGCCTCTGACTCTAGGAAGACCTGGGCAGGAAAACAAAGGGAGATAAGAAATTCTCCAGTAGAGTGAACAGAAATAAGAACAAAATTATGAAAATTTCTTCTGTCATCTGAGAGGGTTCACCCAGCAACTGACAGAAAGAGATGCAGAAATCTCCTGCCAAACATTAGGCGGGTCTTGGGGAATCCTGTGGAAGAGGGGGAGGAAGGATTGTAGGAGCCGAAGGTGTCAAGAACACCCAAGAAAACTCACAGAACCAACTAAGCTGGGATACAGGGGCACAGAGACTGAACCCACAACCAGGGAGCATGCATGGGACTGGCCTATGCCCTCTGCATATATGTTACAGCTGTATAGTTTCGTCTTCTTATCGGACTCCTAACAGTGGGAACAGGGGCTGTCTCTGACTCTGTTGCCTGCTTTTGGAACCCTTTCCTCTTACCAGATTGCCCCATCCAGCCTTTGTAGAAGAGGAGGTGCTTAGTCTCACTGCAACTTTATATACCATGGCTGGCTGATATACACGGGAGGCCTGCCTGTATCTGAAGAAAAACAGGGGAGGAGGAGTGGATGGGGCTGAGGGAGCTGGAAAGAGGGGAAACTTTAATGGTGATATAAAAAAACAAAAAATAAATAGACAAAAAGTTTAAAACAAACAAACAAAAAAAAAGAAATAAGAACAAAATTATGGTTGCATACTACACCTCACCCACCAAAATACATATATGTGTGTGTGTGCGTGCATGCATATGCTGTGGTCTTTCTATGTGTGTTCAGCATCGTGTGTATGGAGTAAGGAGGAATCAAACACAATAACTTGGCTTCAGGCCCTCTGGACCTGCTCTATACCACCCTGCCTGACCACAAAGGCTGTTGGAAGGGCAGAATTGCTCCAGGTTTGCTTAGTGAAGGGCCGCGCTGATCCCAGAGCACATCCTGAGGAGAAGACAAGCAGTACCATGGTGGTGGCAGCCTGAGTCTTTGGTGACTTTTAGTTTTCTATCGCTGTGATAAAATGCCATGACCAAAAGCAACTTGGGGAGGGAAGGGGTCACACACCCCATTACTGAGGGGGCAGAACCTCAAGGCAGACGCCTGAAGGCAGGAGCTAAATAAACCAGAGGCCATAGAGGAATGCTGCTTACTTGCTTGCTTCCCACGACTTGCTTAGCCTACTCTCTTATACCCTCCAGGATCGCCAGCCTAGGGCTGGTACTGCCCACAGTGGGCTGAGCTCTCCCACGGCAATCATCAGTCAAGAAAACAGTCCACAGACTTGCTTAGGCCAGTGTGATGGAGGCATTGTCCCAATTAGGATTCCCTCTTTCCAGACAAGTTGCCAAAACCAACCAATACAGTGACAAGACTTTACACCAAGTGCCAGGCAGAGTCTGTGTGGGTTAGGTGCAGTGAGGGATGATGGGACAGAGAGCACGGAGTACGCAACACGGGTAGAAACTTATATACACACATCTATTAATGATTAATTTATCTTATATATCTTTTAGGTACACCTCTCTACCTTGAGTTGGAATTTTTTCTAGCCTCTTTCTCTCTCTAAAAGCAAGATCTCATATAGCCTAGGCAGGCTTCCAACTTGCTATGTAGCCTAGGGTAGCCTTGAACTCTTGATTCTCTCTCTGCCCCTGTCTTTCGGTGCCGGAATTGCAGGTGTGCAATCCTTCAAAGCTGAACAATATTGCATTGCAGCAGACGCCATGTGGTGTTTGCTCATCCGTCTGCTGACAGTCACTTGAGGGATTTCCACTTTGGGGCTATGATGACTAAGATACTAAGAGCATGGGTAGACGAGGGCATGGGTAGACGAGGGGCTCTTCGGGACTTTTAAAGAATTTCTTTTGAAAAGAGAGCCAGAAAGAGGATTGCTGGATCATATAGGAAGTCGATTTTAGTTTTTACAGGCACCACGGCACCGTTTTCCACTCTCACCGACAGTGTAAGACTTTCTCATGTCTCCATGTCTCCCACAACACCTATTTCTTTTTTTTTAATATTTATTTATTTATTATGTATACAACAATATTCTTTCTACATGTATGCCTGCAGGCCAGAAGAGGGCACCAGACCTCATTACAGATGGTTGTGAGCCACCATGTGGTTGCCGGGAATTGAACTCAGGACCTTTGGAAGAGCAGGCAATGATCTTAACCACTGAGCCATTTCTCCAGCCTCACAACACCTATTTCTTTCCCTCCTCCCCCATCTCCTTTTCTCCTCCCCACTTCTTCCTTTCCCCTCTATAGAGAACTGAACCCAAGGACACACACTAGGTACTCACTCTACCATTGGGTCATTTTTTTTTCTCCTTGTAAATTGTGTGTGTGTGGCGGGGGGAAGGGTGCATTCCTGTTGAGTATAGGTGCCTCTTGGAGGCTGGGAGAAGGCACTGGATGCCCTGAGCTGGAGCCACCTGTGGTAGGTGCGAGGAACTGAACTCGGGTCTTCTGTGAGAGCAGTACTTGCTCTAAACCACTTCTCTAAGCTATTTCTCCAGCCCCACTTCCCGCTCCTTTTTTTTGTGAGTGGCCATTCTACTGGGTATAAGGTGTTATCTCAGAGCGGCTTTGAGTTTTATTTTCTAATAATGAGAACACGTACACAATTTTCATGTCATTGGCCACTATTTATACATTCTTTTTGAAGACATGTTCGTTCAAGTCCTTTGCCCAATTTAAATTCTTTTTTCGTTTCCTTTCGGAGACATAGTCTCAGTATGTAGCCCAAGCTGGCTTCAAACGCTCAAGCCTCCTTGATCAGACCCGAGAGCTCAGATGACAGGATGCACCGTTGCGTTTCTTTTGCTTATTTTCCAATCAGGGAATTTCTAGTATTGAAATGTAAGGAGTTTTTGTTTCTTTCTTATTGATTTTACATAGGGAAATTCTGGCTTCTGAATCCTTTTCGGAGACACAATCTGCAAATATTTCCTTTTGTTCCCTGGTGTAAGCCACTGGAGGTCCACAAGTGGCCAGGCCCCTCCCCTGAGGGCCTCCAACTGCCAGGTTCCACCCACAGAGCACCTTACCGGCCCTAATGGCTGGGTTCAGGACCCACACCGGCAGAGTTTAAAAAGCCCAAGCTCTGGACTTGAAACCCCACCAATCCCCAGCCTGGAAAGCTTGCTGAAAAGTACCACCCCTTTCCCCTTTCAAGAAACTATATAAACCCTGTCTTCTGCTCAATTCTCTGTTGTTTCTTGCCCATGTAGAAGCAGCCACCCTCCTGGCTTTTCCCTGCTGATAAATCTCTTGTGTGAGGTTTGTTGTGAAGTGTGGTATCATTTGACTGCCAGGATACCTTTCCATCCAAACTGATGGTTACACACATGGGTAACTCAAGCCTTCGCCGCTGTACCCTCAAAGATGCAGATTTAATTGCGCCGCGACCCAAACTGTCTCATTTTTCTTCTGTTGTGTGCTTTTGGCCACATCCGTGAAATCATTGCCAAGCTTAATGTTATATGATTTCCCTCTACTTTTTATTCTAATGATTTTATAGCTTTAGGTTTCAACTTACATTTTAATTGCCCTTAATATTTGCCTCTGGTATATAAGAAAGACTCAGCTTGGGGCTGGAGAGATGGCTCAGTGGTTAAGAGCATTGCCTGCTCTTCCAAAGGTCCTGAGTTCAATTCCCGGCAACCACATGGTGGCTCACAACCATCTGTAATGAGGTCTGGTGCCCTCTTCTGGTCTGCAGGCATACACACAGACAGAATATTGTATACATAATAAATAAATAAATATTTAAAAAAAAAAAAAGAAAGACTCAGCTTTCGTGTTGTGCAAGCAGATATCCGGTCTTTCCAACACGATGTTGAGAAGACTGATCGTTTCCTTGTTGAATGGGTTTTGGTCCCCTTGTCAAAAACTGTGTGACTCTATGTACACAGTCTCATGGCTGGGTTTCCCAAAGGCTAGTGTTGGAGTGTATTGGAGGGTCAGCTGATATCTGGGGGGTGGGGTCCAGATGCATGACGGGAGGAGCACCCCAGGTGAATGGCCATGGAACGGCGCTTTGTAGCCATCCTCCACCTACTGAGGGGATCTTGCAGAACTCTTCCAAGTAGCCCAGACGCCGCCTCACCTGCGATGGTTTGGACGGATGGTGAGGATGCTGGATGAAGCTGAGGCTCTGTGAGCAGAACTCTTCGATGCAGCAGGAGGTGAAGCGTGTGATGCTATAGGAGGCACCCACTAGAAGGGCCTTGGGCGCTGGACAGCAGGTGCTAGAGAAACTGTGCCGTGAGGCTTTGGTTGGGTAACACATGTTGACATTTCTTCTGGAGGGGCCCCCCAAAGGGTCTTAAAATAAATATAATAGGGATGGCTATGTGATATATTCAAAGGCTGGTGACTGCTGGAGCCAAAACTTTTGAGTAGGAATTTCTAAACCCGTCTTAACCAATGGGCATTCGTGCTGAATGGCCCCAGGTGAGTGGATGATGAAACTTTCGGCCCAACGTTGATGGTCTGAGAACTTTTGGAGCTGTTGGCACAAGTCCCAAAGTCCCAGTCGAGACATCCTAGAATTCTGAGGGGAGAGTTCTCTCTAGAAGAAGGAGCTGACCTTTCCTCTTCCTGTTCAATTCTGTCTGGGCCTCCAGCTGATCGATCCTTCCCACACTGAGGACCAATCCTCCCTATTCAGTTCACTCAGTCATGCGCTAATCTCCTTCCGCCCTCACCCCCACACTGAGAGACGAGGATTTGCCAGCTAGCTTAATATCCCTTAGTCTAGTCAAGTGAAAATCTAGAATTAACAAAAACTCTATTACAATCATATAAGTCATTATAAGAACAGTTATTAAGATCTAGTCACCTCCTGGATTGTGTGTGTTTAGTCTTCGCTACAGTGTTCAGGCAAGCTGTGTCTTTGTTTACAGCTAAGGACGTTGGGGTCTGGAGATACCAAGTGTCTTGCTTAAGGTCACATACAGCGGTAGTGAAGCCAGGGTTTCTACCCACTAGGTCGCCATGCGTCCCCTGCAAACTCTTCTCACTTCCTTAACCTTAGAGTCGCCATTCTACCCTTGAGCATGCTTCCCTTTTAGGGTAAATAAGCACATTTCCTCTAGTCTTTAATCATGACTCTTATAAACAAACCATTAATAACAATCTTTTATCTGTCTCTAGCTTTCCTTTCAGTTCTACAAGTTTTGCACTAACACAGCATTTAAAATATCATCTAGAGAAACACACACACACACACACACACACATATACGCACATGCATATACACACACACATATGCACATGCGCACACACACACACTCAGACATGCACACACTGGTGTTTTGAGGCAGGCAGAACTTGATCCCCAGTTTCCCAGAAGGAGCCATTAGTTACAACTTTGGAGCCTGTTTTGTTTGTAGTTCTAGTATTCTAACAACCTGCAGATTCCTCCCGTCTCTAAGACAAATAAATGTAAATGGTGGCCGCTGAGTGACCATGGGCTTAGAGGCAAATGCTGAAGAGTCTCCCTGAACAGATTCCTCAGCAAAAGAAGGAGGAAGAGAGGGAGGGGAGAAAGATGGGAGGGGGGGATGAGGAGAGGAAGGGGTGGGGAGGAGAGAGAGGAAAAGGGAGGGGAGACACCATGGAAATTCACCTGGCCTCCATGGGTGTCTCTGTTCAGCATTGCCGCCTTGCTATTCTTGTGCTTGTGGCTGCTGACCAGCCAGGGACCTCCGCAGAGCGCACAGTCTGTGATTTACACTGAATAACTTTTTTTTTTTTAAATTTGAGCATATCTTTCAGTATTTAATCCCAAAATCAGGTTCAAGCTGGACATGCGGCTACAACTGTGCCATGACACCTTCTAGCAGGTAATGGTTATTGCACCTACTCCAACCCAAACTCAACCACAGGTAAGATTTATAATTTATATTTTAAATTTATAATTTAAAAGGGCAAGATGACAGACAATTTAACAATACAAGAATTCAATAGTGGCTGGGCGGTGGTGGCACACACCTTTAATCCCAGCACTCTGGAGGCAGAGGCAAGTGGATCTCTGTGAGTTCGAGGCCAGCCTGGTCTACAAGAGCTAGTTCCAAGACAGGCACCAAAAAAACTAGAGAAACCCGGTCTCAAAAAAAAAAAAAAAAAATTAAAAAAAGGAATTCCATAGCTTTCTCACTTATAGCATGTATGATATTATGAAAGGTTTATGTGATGTTCCTCCTATATTCCTCTATTTGATTCTGGGGATTAGCTTTGTCCTTCATATTTTCTCCTTAAAAACATGGTTTGATAATAGGGCTAAGAATGAGGCACTTTTAGAAATGATACAGTCTTCACAGACTGATAATGACCAACTAAAAGGAAAATTCAGCACTCTGGGAAAAGATATGACCAACTTGACAATCAAAACTCCGTCAATGACAGAGGGTGCTGAAACATTGTCTGAGAAAATTTGTACTGATGAATGTATTAATCAGACTCTGTCGAATGATTATGATAGACTGAGTGATAGAATGTCTCTCCAGGAAGGTAATATGCATGCTGTAAGAATTATGTCCAAGGCTGAGAGATTATCTTCACACCTTGAAATTCTCAATGAGGGCATTAGAACAGAACACCGGACAGGAGATCCAGACTTTATAAAAGGCAGTGGTAAAAAGATTTTAAAAGATTGAGAAATTTATCAAATTTGATGACCAGAGATGAATGTTACTAAGACAAAATTTAGCCTCATCAACACGTACCAAACTCCAGGATAGCTTACCCAGAGTTCTACCTGCCTATTGACATCATCAGAAAGAGCATCTGGCATCAAATACCCTAAGGTAGTCAAAGAATATCCATGGGAACCCATACGTATGACTTATCTAAAGGAAATTAAACAAGCAATTGTAGCTTATGGAATACATTCATCCTTCATTAGGAAAATGGTTCAAAACATGGGCTTCAAGCAACAAGGCAATTCCACAAGATTGGATTCAGTTAATATCAGCAGTCCTAAAAAATGGACCTCAGCTGCTTTGGAAGTGTTATTTTAGGGAAGAAGCAAAAATTTTAGAGCAACAGGGAAAAGCAAAAGGACTTGAGATTTCCCAAGATCAAATTCTGGGTGAGGGTCATTACTCTGACCCTCAGGATCAGGTTCTTTACGATGAGCACACCTTGTAGCACAGCAGTTTTAAATGCTTGGGACAGGATTCAAAGACCAGGAAAGAGAATGAAATCATATATTAGGATTAAACAAGGTCAGAGGAAACCCTTTAGTGACTTTTTACAAAGATTAACTAAGTCTGTACAAATAGGGGTAACAGACCCAGAAGCTAGACATGTACTAATTGAATCTTTGGCTTTTGAAAATGCCAGCTTAGGAATGCAAAAAGACCTTTGGACCTTTAAAGGTCAGATCATCACCAATGGATGAATGGATCGTGCATACAGTGAATGTTGAGACACTTGACTATAGTACTAAAGTTTGGGTAGGAAAAGCAGTTTCCAATCGTATGAGGAGACATCCTTCTCATGACGTTCTGGCCAGAACTGCAAATAAGAACTTTGAGAAAACCCTATCGACTGCTCGGAAATTGTTTACAACTATACTAGACAGTAATATTCAAACCTAACCACCACTTTATTTTTACAGGATCCCATAAAAATAACATTGCCTCCATGACAGCTGGAAGCAATTCTAGAAGACTATGGCCCCTCTCCCAACAAAGTTCGTCCTCAGGGTTGGGAGCACCATTTAATGGTTGATGATTATTACTTATATAAGGTAAGTAATAATCATCATTAATGGGGTGAGAACTGTGTACGTTCAGAGACTTTAAAGAAGGGAAAAATCGAATGGGATAATAAATAATTTAGTGTGAACTTATTCACAATAATAATAATAGTGGGTAATAGAGTAAATACTGTGAGCTATTATTTATGCATAATTTACATTGGTATAGTTTTTTGTATATTGATACAAGTTCAAATTATATTTGTTATTTCTGTTTACAATATTTGTACACCTATGCAAAGTTATTCTGTCAGATTGTATATATGCATGCATTTACCTCTGTTTAGGACATTTTGTATATTGATACAATTTTTAGGATATATTTTCATATTGCCTTTATATTATTCTTACCTCTGATCAAGACACTTATACATTGTTTACATTTTGAGGTCATTGTCCTCATTTGCTGCACATTTGTTTACATATTATTTAATATTCTGACATGAAGTCTTAGTCTTTAAGTTATACAGGTATTAAATATTATAGGTCAATAGTTGTTCATGTTTGTTATACATATAGTCAGATTAATTAGATTTTTTAGATACATGGAGATTGTATTCTGCCTAGATAAGTAATCTTCAACCACTACAAGAATCTGTAGAACATGGCATTTAAATAACTTAGGGTTCTGTTGACATGAGCCATGATTGCTCCTGGTAACACCAATGTATTCCCGAGAGAATGTTGAGCACTGAAGACACTCCACTCAGAGTTTGTTTTCTTCTTGGCACAATTGGTTTTTGGGCAAGGAACTGCCCATGCCTCAACCACTGACCAAATACATGGTATCTGGACTGGATAAGCAGGACACAAGGAAAAGGACTGCCAAACCTTGCCAAGACAGTTCTAAAATTTTCCTGCCTCTGACAATGGTCTGTCAGTTACACTAGGCCTTAGCCAAAATTGGTTGCTTCAACACTGCAAATGTGACTCTGGGTGATTGCTCGGGTAGCCAATTGTCTCCTTCATATACTGCTCACTTTGGAAGCTGATTGACTGTACTTCTTGCCTACTCAAATAATTTTATCTCCTGTCTCAGGCCTTCGATGGGATTAAAGATTGGATAGTTGAAGTTACCATCCTCTTATAGTTTAGCCAAGCCTATTTCCGACACACGACTTAGACTCTTTGGAGTAGAATGTTTATTAAAACATTTATCATGTGTTCCTTGTTTAATATTGTTTATGTTGGTTGTAATTTTATACTTGATATCTGTTCCTATTGTACGTAGTTTTGTATTGGGTTTGGATTACTCTTATTTAGACAAAAGGAGGAGATGATGGGGAATCTTTGTCATCCAATTATCTTTAAGAGGTGGGACCAAGTTAGGGTGTGGCTTTCTGGGACCTGGAGGAAAACAGGCTCTCGGCCCAGGTGTGCTCTCTCTGCGTGGTTCCTGTTTCGTGAGTTTCCCCCTTACAATAAACAATTGTTTTATCCTTTAGCTAGCCTGGTTATTTCCCCAATTGAGCTAACTTCAACACTCAGTCACATCTCCTCTGATCTTTCTCAAGCTCTGGCACAAAGTTCAGTTCCATGAAACTCAGTTGGGAGCCATTCCTGCTATCATCTTTCCTGACCTTGCATTTCCCTTTGGATTACTGGAGCAACATTTAGCTGGTCTGTGACCGTGCCTTCTCCCCCACCACTCCCACTACCCCTGCACCCCCGGGCCCTGCCACCCACCCTCATCCCCACCATGTACTGCTGGCTTCTGCTGGTAGCTGTCCTTAATAGGGGCCTCCTTATGCATCTTCATCTGGACTTTGCCTATGCCACGAACTTTGCCTTTGGCTGAACCTCCCTGAATATAGGACATATTTGCCGTATACTATATATTATAGATCAAATCTGTAAGAAGGACAATGTTCAACACTGATAGAGTTGAGTCCTCTGGTTTGCTGCTCAGTTTTCTACTTCCATCCCATTCTTCACTCAACTTTCCCATCCTAACATCTAATAGAAAAAAAGCATTAAGTGTTAATATGTGACTATAGGCTTCAGCACGTCTCTTTGGCAACGACACAGTAACCATTAAAACAATTCCTTAAGTATGCTGAACCTAGAGCACCTCCCTTTTTTTCTTTCTTTTGTTCTTTCTTTCTTTCTTTCTTTCTTTCTTTCTTTCTTTCTTTCTTTCTTTTTCTCTCTCTTTCTCTTTCTCCCTCCCTCCCTCCCTCCCTCCCTCCCTCCCTCCCTCCCTTCTTTCCTTCCTTTCTTTTCCTTCCTTCCTAATTATTTTTCTTTCTTTTAGGTTTATTTATTTTATTTTACGTGAGGGTTTTGCTTGCATGTGCACCACATGTATGCCTGGTGCCCAAGGTGGTCAGAAGAGGGTGTCAGATAGCCTGAAACTGGAGTTACCGATAGTTATGACCCACCATGTGGGCACTGGGACTCAAACCTGGGTCCTCCGCAAGGACAACCAGTGTTCTTAACCACTGAGGTCCACCCCCCACCCCAAGAACTTTCTATTCACATGTAAACACAGTTACAGAATATAGTTGTATGAATAAAATAAAATTCAATATAAATGGGCCACAGTGAAAAAAGTTTAAACAACGGTTTTAAAAACGTATAGGAAATAAGAAAATGTTCAACCACATAATCAACTAGGTTTCATGAACTCGGGGACTTGGACCATGAGATCACCCCAGTCATATATCTTTGATGTTCCAATATCCACACCAGGCAACTGACAAGAGTTAGAGCAGGGGTGAGCCCTGTAAGTGTTGGACAGGGCATCAGACTACAGGAAGACTGCAAAGAGACCCCGCTTTGTTCTTGAGCCCCTCCTTGTGCATACGACCACTTCTCATACCCTGGAAGACAAACAGCTCCATCAAATGTGTTCCAAGAAGCTGAGGCTAGGCCAGGAGGAGTAATGTAGAAGCAGAGCACATGCTGAGCGTGCTGACGTTCAAAGCCAAGGTATGTGCCAATAGTATGTTCAATTCCTATGTGTCAATTAACAATACAAACGTATACCTTTTTATGTCAAAACTAAACGACTATACTTCTAAATTTAGAAGAGCAGGAAAACAAAAACAAAAACTGAACAAAACCTAGGAGGGAAGGTTAAAAGGTTAGTTTGCTTACCCAGGGAATGCACAGAGCCTAAACCTCACGTCAACACAGCGCTGCTGCCTGCACACACACACACACACACACACACACACACACACACACACTCCCAGCTCCTGCCACTGTAGGTGGCAATGAACCCCCAGGTCCTGGCTGACCCAGCGAGGAAATGAGCAGTACCCGGAAAGGGAATGTCTGCATCCATGGTTTGCTTCCCCCTCCCCCAAAGAAAAGATCTGCGAAGAATTTCCTTGCACTATTTGGCAAGGGAAAGCAGCACCTGGGAAGGCATACAAGAAACAGAGTAAAGCAAGCCGGTTATAATGACGCTTTGTCTCACTAATCTCCAGAGCCCAGCATTCCATTAGGAAAGATAGCTGCCAATGGAGAGAGGGGGTGATTAAGAGCGCACGTCTGTGAGTACAGGGAGGCGCACACACCTCCCCGGATTCCCAAATCTTACCTTTCATTTGGACTAAGGGAAACAACAACAACAACAACAATCCATCTTTCAGAAACTCAGAGTGGATTGTATGCATTAAAATGAATGAGGACCGTGAAGGAAGAGCTATGAGAAATGAGAGACGCAATTATTCTTGGAAGCAGGAATTTTTCTCTTGCTTCAGTGCCGCGTGCTCTGCTGGCAGTTTCAGCCATTTTCTCTCAGGTAATTTTCCCGTATTGAGTTCCCAGCGCTGCCCAGGGGTGCTGTGGTCTCTGCTCGCGTGCGGGAGCTATACAGAGCTATGGATGGGCCATTCTGTTAGGCAGAAGGGGCCTCAGGAGGGAGACATATTACTCGAAGGAGGCAGAAAGCAGGAGAAATGAGGCGGCAATTGCACGGTGTTGCTTGGGCTAAGTAAAGAACATTAAATAAAAATTAAAACTAATACAATCATCTCGATAGCGTCTCACCACTAGTATTAGGAAGTCATAGGTTAGAACAGTTTTCCCCAGAGAAAAAGTCTTAAAAACCTGGAAGGTAAGTGCACCCTCCCACTGTGAGTTTTGAAACAACCATACTTGATATACAATGATTAACTGAGGAAAAAATTAATTTCTTTTTCTCTTTCCTTCCTTCCTTCTTTCTTTCCTTTCCTTTCCTTTCCTTTCCTTTCCTTTCCTTTCCTTTCCTTTCCTTTCCTTTCCTTTCCTTTTCTTCCCTTTTCTTTTCTTCTTTATTTGTAATGGACTAGGAAATGTCTCCAAAAGAAATAATAGGTTGTGAACACTGTTGAGGAATTTTTTGTTTGTTTTTTTGTTTTTGTTTTTCGAGACAGAGTTTCTATGTGTAGTTCTGGCTGTCCTAGAACTTGCTCTGTCTACCAGGCTGGCCTTGAACTCACAGAGATCTGCCGGCCTCTGCCTCCCGAGTTCTGGGATCAAAGGCATGCGCCACCACTGCCCAGCACTTAGGCGTTTTTATAACACAAATCACATTTTCCTGATGCGAGTCTCATCAGTCCAAGTAGAAGAGACCGACACTGGGGCTTGTTGGGAGGCGATCAAAGGCTTGTTTGCTCTGTAACACCTAAGAGCAAAGCACCCCTCCACCCTACATGGGGGTTCTTGCTCTACTTACTAGCTGCCTACTAGAGAAAATCAGAGTTAAGGCACAGAACACTGAGATGCCAAATTCACAGCTATTTGGACCCTGTGACAACTTTGGGTCCTGTGTGGATTCCCCACCTCTTCATATAATGCTCATGTGCCTCTAGCTCAGTGGTTCTCAACCTTCCTGACACTGCACCCCTTTAATACAGTTCCTCGTAGTGTGGTGACCCCCCCCACCATAAAATTATTTTTGTGGCTACTTCATAACTGTAACTTTGCTATTATGAATTGCAATGTAAATAACTGTGTTTTCGGATGGTCTTAGGCAATCTCTGTGAAAAAGGTTACTCATCTCCAAGGCCTCCTCCCCGCCCCCGCCCCAACTCACAAGGGGTTGCGACCCACAGGTTGAGAATCACCGCTCTAGCTGTTCCTTACTAAAGGTTAAGTGGTTGTGAAACCACAGGCAACAGGGAACTAAGACTGTTGTTTTAAGCTCTTGGCCAAGTCTCTGACAGCTCCAGCAGCAGCTGAGGGTGGGCTGTCTTTGACCATCTGGAGGTTTTAATGTGCTCTATCCATCTCATGCCAATCTGCTTTGCCAGAGTCCGGGTCACGGTGCTTGAGACCTTTGCGGGGGAGCTGCGCTCTGTGGCCTCCTGCATCCCCCTCGCAGGTGCACTTGTGCCTTTTCCGGCTGATGCTATTTTTCTTGCCCTCTGCAGCCTCTCACCTGCAGAACTATTATTACTTGCTTGTTGCTGCATGTTGCTGATTCATACCCATAGGAAAAAGTAATTTCGTCTTCAACACCTCTTCCCTGTCATTTAAGGCATATGGAAATGAAAGGCAGATTTTGGCATCTGCTCTCCGCTATACTCTGAGGCCACAATACAGATTCATTAAAAATGAAGATGCAAGCGCTATTTTATTTTACTTCTATTTATAGCTAGAACCACACCAAAGCCAGCTTGCAGGATACCTTTGTGCCTTTCAAATCCCAAACCATATTCCAAGAAAGGATACACATTTCATGTTTGAATTGGCAATAATGTTGCATTCATGTACATACAATGTTTTAAATAAAGATGTTTCACGCATGTTTTATTTCTGACACCTCCTGATTTCACAGATTTTAGGTTCCAGCACAGGCAAATCCCTCTGAAGATGTTCTCAGGGCCTTTCCCCTTCCTTGAAGCATGGAATTTTTATTTATTTATTTCTTTATTTTTTGTTTCTTTGAACTTAAACTGAGGAGTATGCAAGCGATGTGTGCTCTCTGCCAGGAGGGCTGCCAAGTGCAAGGCCGAGCCTGGGGGGGAGGGGGAGAGCGGAGCTGGGCAGACTCAGCTGAAGAGAACCGATTGGGGCCCTTTTGCTTTGTCATTCCTCACGGGTCATTTCCCTCCCTTCCTTTCCATTTTATAACTGAGGACAAGTGCGACCTACTTATTTCCCAGAACGACTGAATCTCCAATGAGCAGGAACCTTGAGGGTCGCCCGAGCCAAACTCCCACCAGCTCTGCCGCGGATTCAGAAGCTCTCCTCTCCAGCGTCTTTCCCAGCATTCCGTGAGCCCACGAACGAGGTTTTTGGTGTCAGGCAATTCCAGTTCTAGTATCCTGGGCAAGTCATCTAGCATTTCCGAGCCCCGGTCTCATCTGCTAAATGGTCCCGATAACAGCTAATTTGTAGGCTCGTGGGAACCAAATAAGTACCTACTGTATACACAATCAGCACTCAGGGCTGAATGAAGAGTAGCGAAGTGGTTTACTAGGACCTGAACCTATGCTTCCCTGAGAGACCCCGGGCAATACTTTTTCCACGGCACCGTACTGTCTTTCTCTCGCAACGTCTCAAAAACCACTGAAAAAGTATCTGTGGAGTGCTGCGCGCGCTGTCTGGTAGACTGTAAACGATGTTATTCATAACAATACCTCGCGCAGTCGGTGCTCACGAACCTACAGCCTGCTTCCACAAGCTGGGGAAAGTACCCCCTGCCAACGTGTAGTCTCCTGGTGACTAGCTGGAGGCGGGAGGAGGAGGAGGAGGAGGAGAGGCTTTGAAAGAGGTTTATTAGCGATGCAAATGTGAAGTCTTCTGCCCTTGTGAGGAGCATGAGAAACCTCAAGACCAATTAGCTAACAAGGCTGATCTAGTCCCGCTTTAGATCTTCCTGGGCGAGAAAACCGGAGCCGCAGAGTAAAGCAGCTCCGGGAGAGAAACCGTCGGGATCAGATGACTGTGGGTTTTGTCCCCAGGAAGGCAGTCATTTGCATATGGGTGAATTTTCACGCACCAACTGGAGTGAAGCCATGATTTACCAGTACTTAATGGCAGGAATCAAGATATGCTCATGGGCTGGAACCCAAGCAAGTAGTTAGCAGAGGTCAGGGACGACTGAGTGGAGAATGGGAAACCTGTAACAACAGAAACCCCTACCTCAACTTCCCACCACCTTCCCAAACAGATCCTCGCGGGACGATGTTCCCAGGTGGACAGTGCTCCAAAGTGACTTTCGGAACCGGAGAAAATAGAGCGTGCACTTTTAATCCGTTTCATTGTTTCCTTCGTGCAAGAAGGCGAAGGAACATACTTTTTTTCTGCTAGGGGGAAAATGGACTCTCTGAAACGCAGCTCCCTTCGAAATGGACTTTTAAATCTCGGCCTCCGCTAACCGTGGTCCTAACTTTATGGATGTAGGGGAATTAGGATCCTACACAGTTATCAGCTATTTTAAGCTAATACCCAAACAGATACACTTGTGACACCTCATGATTTCTCGGTATCTACAGGCAAAACTCCAAACAGGCCCTTCCCTTTGCTTTCTCTGCTTAAATCTACATTTCTGTCTGGCAGCAAACCTGAAAAAGGAGGCTGCTGCAGGTAGGCTAAGTGGGAAAAGGACCCATCAGGCAAGCAGAAGACGGGTGGGGGTGGGGCTGCTGTGAGGATGTTCAGAGATTAGGAGATCTATGCTGGAGGGAGCCCAAAAAAGCCCAGTTTGTGTCTCAGAGTCCAAATTTGGTTGATGTATTTTTGAAGCTTTTAAAGGTTAACTCACATGCTGTAATATATTATAGAGAGATACGAAGTTGGATTTTACTGAGCCAGTCAAGAGGCTGGCTTGAATCTGCTATTTAGAACCGAGAGAGACAGTACAATTTACATGTGTGAGAATGTGCGAATAATTTTACCTTCTGTTGTTTTTAAAAACCACCTTGGGCCATGGTTTTTAAATGGAGACATGAGAAGATCTGTTGGGGGTTCCCATAGCAACATTGACTTATCTTAACTGCCCTGTTGAAGATAATACTTTCATGACGGTTTTGGCTTTTACATGTAGACTTTAATTATGAAATACAAGTGAGTTAAGAGTCTTGGGTGAATTCTGACTCCTCCATTTATTGATGTGTGCATATTTAAACAGAAACCTTGACGACTGCCCTTCTGAGGACCTACCACCAAAGACGACTTCATTCCCGAATCAGATTGTGGTTTTCCTCCCCACTGATCACTGACCTCACTCCACTTTAGATGCCATAGGCAAGTCTTCAACAAATCTCTCTAAACATGTTTGTAAACCATCATGGCAGGAACGAAACAGAAGGGAACCAAC
Organism: Myodes glareolus; assembly: GCF_982192425.1. NCBI lineage: Eukaryota > Metazoa > Chordata > Mammalia > Rodentia > Cricetidae > Myodes > Myodes glareolus. The sequence continues at coordinate 51,904,122 of NC_142046.1, forward strand.
CAACTTGGATGGCTCCAGTCCCGAGATTACAGGTCACATCCTCTAGTCTGTTCACAAGCTAACCTGCCCCAGCTCCGCACCATCCCTCACCAATGTCCTATACAGACTGATTGGATTTGAACACTTGGAGAACAGAGTCAAGGTTGAGTCCAAGGCCCACTTCCTCCCAGAAGCTTGATTTCTCCCCTCTTTTCCCCACAGCTTCTTTCTCCTTAGAAGGGTGACTGTTGCCACCTACACTGTGTATTGCGATGATTTCTGAATGCTTTGTTTGAAGCTGGTTACTTGAGACACTTTGTCTGACCCCATGTGTTCTGGGGATACCATCAATTAAGCTATTCTGCCACAGTGTACTAAGGGGTCAACCTGTTATCAAACTTGGGATTACAATTTGTGCCCCAAATCAGGTTTGGCCATCTGTCCTCAATAAGTCAATTAAGAGAACCAAACTTGCTGCTGGGTGTGGTGGCGCATGCCTTTAATCTCATCTCTAGGGAGGCAGAGGTAGGTATATCTCTGTGAGTTTGAGGAAAGCCTGGTTTACAGAGCAAGTTCTAGGTCAGCCAGTGCTATAGAGTATGACCCTGTCTCAAAAAAAAAAAAAAAGCCAAATTAAGGTAGAAACCAGAAAAAGATTTACTCAATGTGGCCATATTGGAAGAGGGACAGAGACACTAAGAATCCCCCAAGTTGGTCTAAATCTTCCAGAATGAGACTGAAGTTTATATAGAGGGCCAAGGACAGGCATGTCTAAGCAGTCTCATCAAGGTGTGGGCCTGCCAGGTGCTGACACACCCTTGTGAGGACTTTAGTCTTGTGCTGTAGGGTGGTGGTGAGCTGAGGTGTTAGAACTGTGGAATCTGATCTCTTCCTGGTAGACAAATTGCCGTGCCCCCTGACCTCCGTTTGGTGCCCTTTCCTTCCTCCAGCATCAGATTCCTGGGGCAAGTGCCACTTCTTTGAGGGTCACTGTTTCAACAGCCTGACAGACTGAGAGACACAAGCGCATCTTTGGAAAATCCTCATGTCTATCGGGTGACAAACCCACAATCCCCAACGGACTCATTACATTCTTCTGGGAAACCAACTTCTAAGTGATTTGAAAAGTTTCACATCTGGAAATCCGAGAACCCTGGAGAACAGGGCAGCGGGATCATGCCCTGTGTTGAGGCTAGCCTGGGCTACGAGTGACAGTGTTTCACATAAGCAAACAAGTAAGTAAAGAAAAACCTTTGGACCTGGATTTTTCCAGACCACTTGTTTCAGAACTGTGCCTTTCCTCCAGGCAAGCTCACCTGCTCGTTGCTTGGACCAGAGTTTGTGGAGGCCAGCTCTGAGCGTGGAGGCCAGCCCTGAGCGTGGAGGCCAGCCCTGAGCGTGGAGGCCAGCCCTGAGCGTGGAGGCCAACCCTGAGCGTGGAGGCCAGCCCTGAGCGTGGAGGCCAGCCCTGAGCGTGGAGACCAGCCCTGAGCGTGGAGGAGACCAGCCTGCACACCGCTGCTTTGACAGCATGCCCTCGGCTCTCGATTTAAACTGTGATCTCACTTCAGAACCCCAAAGAGTAGACTTGGGGAGGTCTCCTGGATTTCTCTGTCCTTCTTCCCAATGTGTCCACACTGAATAAGTCTCCTTTTTCTGCTTTACCTGCTCTTTTAATTAACTTATTGAAGATGGGTAACCAGTTCTGACTTGGGGCACAAGTTGTGACCCCAAAGTTTGATAATACGTCGTGTATATATTCAGCAAGCACTGCATAATGAAAGACTTGTTCTAGGAACTCTATTTTTACAAGGGGAATTAGCAAGCCAGCATATTTTCTTTCTGAAGCAAGGGAACAAATACATTTCTAATTGTTAGGAAGATTTTCTTGAATGTATATGTTAGATTCTGTGATAAAATACCCTGGCAGTGGGCCTAGAGAGATGGCTTAGGGTTTAAGATCACTGGCTGCTCTTCCAGAAGGTTCCCAGTGCTCACGTAACAGCTCTGGCAGGTAGTAGTTTCCTTCTAGATTGAATCATTTTCTATCTAGGAGTTAAGACAAAAAGTAGACAACTCAAAATAGCTTCAGCTAAAGCTGACTGGATTTGCTAGGCCCTTCCCTCCCAGAGTAAACAGTAAAGACGGGCCAAGGTTCAAAGAAGCAGAGACCAGCGGAGCTGCCCGGCAGAGGTTCCGATCAACTGAGGCACCTGGAAAGGACACTCTCCATCTGCCGAGCAGCCTGCAGGGTGCTTCAGGTCCAGCTTCTGTGAGCTGCCACCCATGCTCGGTAGGTTTTGGTGAGCAGCTGTCCTTGAGTCAGGTAAGCAACCTCTCACCCATATTTCTATAAGTGACCCCAATAACACTCATTAGTTCACTAAAGTGGACTCTGGTGGTCTCCATACTGTATTCTGTCATAGGTTCCCCACCTGGGGTGAGGAGACGAGTGTGTACTGCCTCTTCCCAGGGAAGTCTGTGTACAACAGGCTCACAGCCACCTACACCTCCAGGTGCAGGATCCAAAGCCTGCAGTGAGTTTTTCTCAATTCTGACAATGAGCTCACAACACAGAGACTTATTGTGAATTATGAAAGTGTGGCCTTAGCTTAGGTTTGTTCCTAACTAGTTCTTATAACTTAAATCAACCCATATCTTCAAATTTATGTTCTTTTATGTGGCTTGGTTACTTTTACTCTGTGCTGCCCACCCTGCTTCCTCTTTGTCTGTCTGGTGACTCCCTCCTTCTTCTTCCCAGCATCCTGTGTGTCTGAAAATCCTGCCTAGCTATTGACCACTCAGTTTTGTATTAAACCAATCAGAATGACACATTTTCACAGTGTACAAAAAGATTATTCCACAACACACACCCTCTGCAGGCAGAGATACTGACGGCCTCTGCAGGCACTGGGCGTGCACATGTGCACAGACAGACATTCAGGTAAAACCCACACCTATAAAAAAAATTAAATAAAATACTCCAACAAAAGCAGCTTAGGGAAGAATGGGTTTATTTTAGCTCACAAATTCAGATCAGAGTCCAGCTGGTTACAACAGGGCAGTCAGGAACGGGAAGCTGCTGGTCACATCCACAGTGAAGAGCAGAGCGAACGAGCCCAGGTGTGCCAGGGCTCAGTTCATTGCTTCCACTCTTACTCGGTCCAGGGTCCCAGCCCAGGGAATGGTACCGCCTGCCATAGGCAGCTCTGCTCACATCAGGTGACGTAATCAAGACAAACTCCCAGACAACTGACAGTCTGGAGACTCTTCCCAGGCAAGGCTAGACTGTGCAGAGCTGGCATGAAAACTGACATGTGTCTCAGCGATCTGCACATCTAAGAAGAGCCCGAAAGTGACTTGACAAAGGCCATGCTTCCCCATCTTTGGAAAGGAAGAGAAACCAAAATTGTATCTTAGACACTAGTATGGGGAGAGGGTTAAAAAAGGGGGGTTGGAGAAAATATATTCAAACAAAACAAAAAACAATAAACCTTCATCCTGGGCTTGCAAGTTCCCTAAAAAGGCGCACTGCTCCCCTGCTGCTGACTGACAGTAGAGGGGTTCGACTGTTTGGGAATGCTTTACCACACCCGATAATAAAGAAGACAATTTCTTCCACTTCTAAAAAAATGGACAGGTTACATTTCCCAAAACTATATGCCTTATATCAGTAATTTAAGTCAAAGTCATAAAATTCAAGGGAGCGTGGCTAGATGAAACAAACATGCATTTCAAGTTCTGAAACAAGGACAGGACATCCTTCAGGTCCCTTCTGGGCACTCAGAATGTCCTCAGAGCTCCGACAGCAGCAGCAGGCCACCGACGCTCTTCTCATTGGCTCTGCAAAGAAGCCAGCATCTTGTCCTGGTTTCATACCTTACCATGACACTCAGTTCAGTCACAAGAAAGGGTGAACATGCTAACTTCGGCTCTTCTGAGTCCAGGGCAATGGCTTCTGGAACTTTCCTTGGACCCACACTCGGTGCATCGTCACCTGCTTTTTCCTGTTAACTTGCAAGCGATGATCAACCAGATTTTGCTTTTCATGTAATCCAGCCTCGCAGAACATGCGGTGGATTTCCCCTTGGAGACAAAAGGAGCTGTCAAAGATCTGACACGGGACAGGGGAGAGGGGAGGCAAGGACCAGTAAGACACCATGGAGATTGTTCATCCGAGTTGTGTTTATACCAAGAAGCACTATACAGCTGGGTGAAGGAAACCCACAAAACCAAGTGGGGCTCTCTGATGTCCCCCATATATTGCAAGTATGAACAGGTTTACAGGGCCAGCAGGATCAGGAGATTATCGTGAGTTGAGCTATGGCTAGAGCTTTCAATATTTTGAAACGTGTCTCCTTCATGAGCCTTTTGTTTTCCAACCCAAAATTACATATTATGCAAGGTTCTTTAAGTTTGGGGAAACCCTTGGATGCAGGATCCACTTGGTGCTGTCAGAAGTACTTGTTTAAGTCAAGAAATTGACTAGTGAGAACTAATTTTCTTTAGACTTAGAAAAGTCCAATTCTCTCCCATGGCTGGGGCAGAGTATCAATTCTTTCCATATCCAGGCTAACAATATCCCCAAACTGCACCCTGCACCTGCACTCTAGCATAAGAGTGAAGTAAGCGGCCCTTTAGAAGGGATTTAAGCTGGAAGAAGATTAGGAGGCAGAAGCTATCTGCACGCTTTTCTGTGGAACCATTGTGAGCACCAGGGCATGAAGACGGCCGGTGCCGCCGCTGAGGCCTCGTGTTCACAGCATCTGAGGATCTCCCTGCAAGCGATTATCTGAGGAGAGTTCCACAGCTCTTCATTTACGGGTGATAGAGCAGCATACCGCATACCTTTTGTAAAGAAATAGGCTCTGGTGCCATCTCCTCGGACATAAAAATTTTCAGATAAACAACGCCCTAAAAAAAAAGAAAGAAAAATTTGATAGTTCCTTAAAAAACAAGATGAACCAAAATAATTTAACATGAATATTTTTATATTCTCAAAACATATTAAAATAACTTAGAACTGAGTATACTATTACCTTTTAAGAGTTTATTTTTATTTATGTAAGTATGTGCCTGTGTATAGGTATACGCACATGTGTGTGGTTGCGTAAGAGCATCAGAAGAGGGGGCTGGATCCCCTGGAGCTGCAGTTATAGGTGAGCTGCCTGGTGTGGGTGCTGGTAACCAAACTCCCATCTTCCTCAAGAGCACTGAACCACTGAGCCACCCCACCAGCTCCTATTACCTTTTTTAAAACGAAGCTGAGCATTATCATATCTTCCAAGATCCCGAAATAATAGCATTCCCCCAGGCTTCAGCAGCTTGGACAGTCGGTCAACAACAGCTTGCATCCTTGGAAAACAAAGTAAGACAACCTCTATGGAAATGTTTTTATACGCTAGGGTCAACCTTTCTGGAAACAGAATAAGAAGATCTCAGTAGGCCAAAGAAATCATACATGTAACAGAAAAACAAAAGAAAACAAACCACAAAAATAAACAAACAAAAACCCAAAAAACAAAACAAAACAAAAACAAACCCGGAAAAAAAAAAGTATTCAAAGGAACTGAATTCAGAAGTCTAGTGTTTCAAGAGCTAAATTGTAAGCGGAGACTGCTCGTTCGTTTCCAGCCTCCCACACCTGAATAATCATACAGAAACTATATTAATTATAACACTGTTTGGTCAATGGCTCAAGTGTATTTCTAGCTAGCCCTTATATCTTAAATTAACCTATTTTTATTATTTGTATTTTACCATGAGGCTCAGGTTTGTTTCCTCTTGCTTCTTTAGCAGCTACATGGCGTCTCTCTGACTCTGCCTACTCTCTCTATGTATCTCTTCCAGACTGGCTATATTCTGTTCTGCACAGGCCAAAGCAGCTTTATTCACTAACCAATAAAAGCAACACATATACAGAAGGACCTCCCACATCGCTGAACTCAGCTGGGAGCTTAAGAGCTTGACATCCTGTGAACGGCAAACCACAAACCTGTGACCCCAGACTCTGGGGCTACAGCAGGAGGACCATGGCTTCCAGACCAGCCAAGGCCTCAGTCACATTGTGAGACCCTGTCTCAAACAAACTGAACAGACAACTCACCCACCCGTCCACTTAGGTTTCTGCTATTAAATACAGTAGGAGACACAGGTTCATTTTCTGCAAAATAAAGCAATATGCCAGAGCCACCCCAAACTTACACAGCTTTCCTCCATGTTAATTCATCTCCTGGATGGCCTTCCTTCCCTCCCTCCCTCCCTCTTTTCCGTGTGTGCATATATGGTATGTAAATACACGAACACGCACACACATGTCCACATATGTGTACAAGCCCACAGCTGACATCCTGCAGGGTCTCTCACCTCACAGCCACCTTGCTCTCGGGTCTCTGCCTCCTCAATGCCAGGATTATAGGCACATCCGTGGCTGTCTGGGGTTTTCAGCTGGGTTCTGGGAATCGGAACTGGGGTCCTCAGTCCTTCTTGGCCTATTACGACTGTACTCACATCCCAATTCCCAGCTCAGTACCGGGAGGCTCTGCTTTAATTCTTGGTAATTCCTCGTCCTGCTTCTGCAGCGTGCGATCAAATATGACTCAAACTACACCTTGATGTAGCTTTTGGGTTCTGTGTTTGTGGTCTATGTTTTATTCTGCTGATGCTGAGTGGCAGGCATTAGCTACCCACAGAGCTCCACTGGAGAGGCCTCATGGAGCCCATAGGGAACGACAGTCGGGGTACAGAACTTTTAGTCACTGCTTGCTGAGGTGGGGAAGGGAAATGGCGGCCTACAGCGCAAGCCTTTGTTATCCCTTTTCTGTTTGTTTATTTGATTTTAGCTTTTAAGACAGGGTCTTACACTGTGGCCCAAAGTGGTCTGGGACTCATTATGTAGCCCAGGCTGGCCTCGAACTTGCATTGGTCCTTCTGCCTCAGCCTCCTGAACACTAGTGTTGCAAATGTAGGCCACCACACCAAGAAGTGCCTTTGCTTTAGCTAAGCCAATTAAAGTTGCTGAGGCTTTTTTTTATTTTGAAAAGATGAGGCTAGTTCCGATAATTTATAAATTCCTTTCATTTAAACAACATTCATGGCTGCCATGACAGTTCAGCTGGTAAAAGCATTTGCCACAAATGCTGGCAACTTGAGTTGGATCCCTCGGACCCATGTAAGTATAAAAGGGGAGAACTGACAATACATACATGCTGTGGAGCACACAAGACCACACACAGACAGACAGACAGACAGACAGACACACACACACACAGGCACATATACGTAATTTAAAAATCTTATAAAACTACATTTAGTGGAATAGTGGGTGAAATCCAGCTTCTACCATATTATAAAGAAAGCAGCCAGGGGGTGGTGGCACACGCCTTTAATCCCAGCATTTAGGAGCCAGTGGCAGGTGGGTCTCTGTGAGTTCAAGGCCAGCCAGGTCAGAGCATGTTCCAGGACAGCCAGGGCTATACAGAGAAACCCTATCTTGAAAAACAAAATGTAAACCAAAACAAAATAAGATTTAAAAAAATGGAAAGAAAGAAAAAGCAGAAAGGCAGAAAATAAAAGCTGTTATAAAATTAAGTCTGAACAGGGAGAAATGTGGCAGAAAGAGATCGCATGTTTAGGTGAAAAGCTCTTTTTAAAAACTGGAATATATGCTGAGGTATTCGTGGTACTAATGTCCACGCTACCAAGCTCTGTGGTATAAATACCAAGCATAAATACATGAAGGGAAAATGATTTTCTCTTTCATCTCAGGTCATTCTCATGCTGTGCTCACATCCTTGCTCTCTCTGACAATAATAAAAAATCTAAATCTTAAAAAAATATAATTTCAAGGTAAATGTATTATGTACAGAGGAAAATATCTAGAATTATTAGTAAAAAAAGAATGACATAAAAATGTAGGGAAAACAAATGATGTGCCTGACTCTGCAGCCACCGTGTAAAGCCTCACCTAACATGGGTGTCTGTGCAGAGGGCAGGAGTGGGGGCTGCTCTCCTGACACTGCATGCCCTCTCAGGCTCCTGGGGACCACGGTGGGACCACACTGTGGGTGCAGCAGAGAAGAGGAACGGGACAAAGCCTGTCTTGGCTGCTTCCCCTGGTGCTGTGATAACACACTTTGACAGGAGCAACTTCAGAGGGAGAGGGTTTATTCTGGTTCACAGTTCAGGTTACAGACTACCATGAGGAAATCAAGGAGTCAGGAGCTTGACACGCTTGGTCACACCCAGTCCAGTCAGAAAGCAGAGAACCATGAAGCACGCCAGTGATCAGCTTGCTCTCTCGGTCTTACATAGTCCGGAATCCACTGGCCAGGGCATGGCCCCTCCCACGGTAAGACGGGCCACTCCATGTAACCACATACGATTTATATGGTGCTGCAGATCAAACCAGGGTCTCCTGCATGCTAGGCATTTTCCCGACAGAGCTACATTTGGCTCTTGGGTTTTTGGTTCTTTTTGAAGCAGAGTTGCAAAATACTGCATTCTGGAGCATAAATGGTCATTAGCTCTTTTCTTCTTAGTTTTCTTCCTTTGAGGCAAAGTCTCACATACTCCAGGATGACCTCAAACTCACTTAAACTCCTGATCTTTTTACCTCCACCTCATGAAAGCTGGGACAGCTAACACCCCCTCCTGGGCGACTAGATTCTGTCAAGTTTACAATTGATATTAATCATCACGGCCCCACTTCCTTCCTTTTTTTTTTTTTTTTTTTTTGAGACAAGGTCTCACTATCCTGGACTGGCCTAGAACTCACAGAGCTCCACCTGCCTCTCCATGTGCTGGGATGCCCAATCCTTTCTTTATTTTGTGTACTTCAGTTGATTGCTATTCTTACCTGGCCCTGGACAGAGAAAAGAGAGGAAAAGAGATAAAAACAGACAAACAACAAAAACTCCCCAGTGTGCGGACTCCCCGCTCTGCTTTTATGTACAGGAAGTCTCTTAGGTTTTCTCTTATTTCAGTGACAGAAAGACAGCTCTCTTCTGTAGTCTCTTATGAGTTACTTCCATCTAAGCTGCCATCCTCGGACTCAGGATCTAGCTGAATTACTGCCATTTCTTTGTTTCTGCTGCCAATGAGTTGCTCTTCTAGAATGCTCTTGGATGCACATTCACAATTACAGTCCTCAGTGACCCTAACGACATTGCTGAACTATCTCTTTATTTTTATTGCCTCTCTTCTATTGGCTCACCTTACTATTACTTAGTTAAAATGCTTGAAGGTGCTGTTTCTTTGTGTTGTCCAAGTTGGTCTCAAACACCCGGGGCTTCAGTGCCTTGCGCCTTAATCACCCGAGTAGCTGGGCCCACAGGCGTACACCACTACACCTAGATCACTCTACCTTATTTTTAGATCATTTTCATATAGACAAAAAAAGTTGTGCTGACATGATACATTTGAATTTATTTTATAATAAACAGAGTGAATGCTCTATTATAAAGGTAATCATCCTAAGATATCTATTTCTCCTTCTTATTAATATTCAATTCAAACCATGATAAAATACATTATCAGAACAAATCTCAAATAGTCTTTCTACAGTCTTATTTAGAATCTAGGCATTTCCTGTTTTAAGTACCCATAAGAAATCTGGCTCTTTATCACCTACACCATCCTTCTAATGACTCCTACACAGAAGCAACCCTAGCGCAGGCACTCGGGCCAACAGATGAGCACATTTCAGGAAAGACACCGTGGAACTCGAGGGGAACGTGGTTTAGTGGAGCCTAATCTATGCATCAGCTATAAATATAACTTCCTTTCTGATTGATTTGGGAATCAAATTTTCCCTCACTAAGTAATAAAATGCTCATCTACAAATGGGAACTGAAAAGCCAGCAAGGGGCCTAGCAGCTTAGCAGGTAGGACTCACGTTTCTGCGGGAAGGGATTACACTATCATGCAAAAGGAATCTGATGCAGATCTGTGCCCTCTTTTCGGGGGCTGTGAAATCTCATAAAAGTACAAGTCCTGTGGGTGGGCATGGCGGTACAGGCCTGTAAATCTCAGCAATGGGGAAGTTGAGGCAGGAGGGTCACTAGGAGTTTGAGGTCAGCCTGAGCTGGGTAGAGTTCAAGGTCAGCACAGGCTAAGCCAAAAACGAAAAGCTAAGTCATATATACATAAGAACCTAAGTCATACTCAGGGGATCGGGGACACTCAGTAGAAGAGCACATGTCGACATGCACAAGATCACAAGGTAACAGACACACACACACAAACACATGCCCATACACATGAATCATGGCTCTTGCTCCACCTTAGACCCTACAGGTCCAAGCAGCACACTCTGTCAGATCACCAGAGCCGTGATTCCTCAGCAGACTTCTTACACTGCAAGTCAGAAAACCCCTCAATGGACCTGTGTGGAACCACACAGACTGCAGCCCACCTCTCCCCAAACACTTGAGAAGATGCTACGGCAAAGATGTTTGTTTCTGATCTCCCGTACAGTCTCCCTCCTGGGAGTCCATCAGGCTGCTCCGCACCTGTAATTTCCTTGAGGTGCTGTCACTTTTAATAGGTATGTGTCTCGCCAGAACACGCTCACTTCATCCCGACAGCGACAGAACGCTCGCTAATGAAGGATTTGACCAGTTCCCTTCTTAAAAGTGTAAAGGCAGGAGAAGCTGCATTTAAAAGGCTGCATGTTAAACATAACGGAGTTCACTAGATAATAAATTCGGGGATTGTCATGTTTGCTCTCCACACCAGCTTTGCCCTTCCGTCTCCCTTACCTGTCAGGGTGAAGAGAAGAGAGCACAAAGACGAGGAGAATGACATCCAGGGTCCCGTCCGGAAAAGGGTAGGCCAAGCCGTCATCGCACACGTCATGGAGAAAGGCACAACAGTGGGCCTCACTGTAGGACGCATGCGACTGTCATGGCGGAGGAGCAAAAGGCAGGAGTTAGCAGACCTCCAGAGTGTTTTCTTTTGTTTTTTCCTTATCTTTTCTATCTTTTTGAAAATAAAGGTTTTTTTTTTTTTTTTTAATCCTTTCTTGGACCAGTGAGATGGCCTGGTTGGTAGAGGTGCTTGTTCACAGACTCACATGGTAGAAAAGAGAACTGACCCCCCCAAACTGCTCCCTCATCTTCACATGAGCCCCCTGACTGTAAGGAGCCGTCCGGATATCGCCATTACAAGAAGGCGCTGGCGGTCCTGCAGCTTGGAGGTAAACAAATCCTTCTTTGGTATTGCTGCGTGGGGCTGAGCGCCCTTTGCTTGTACATGCACAATTGAGCCTTTGTCCCTGGCCAATCCCGAGGCTTCGGGCATCAGCACACTGGTATTCACCAATCAGGACAGTACCCGAGTCCCTTCAACCTATATAAGCAGATGCCGCTTGGCCTTCGCTCTCTCTCGCTTCCAGTTCTCCCTTCAACCAAGAGGCTCCAATAAAGTGTGATGTGAGAAGAATCCTCGACTTGTGGTCGTTCTTCCTTGCTGGTCAAGGGGCGCGCCACACCTGACAAGTATGTTCTCTCCCCACAAAATAAATAAATGTAATAAACAATTAAATTTTTTCTCCCAGGCATCTTTCCTATGTGAACATGAATAAACTTCGTTCCTAGTTCAGTACTTCATAACTTATTTCAAGTTGCCTTAAAAAAACAAAAACAAAGCCAGATGGTGTTTAATCCCAGCACTCAGGAGGCAGAGGCAGGTGGATCTCTGTGAGTTCAAGACCACCCAGGGCTACAGGAGATTTGATCCCTAGCACTTGAGATCCCGCGCCTTTAATCCCAGCACTAGGGAGGTGGAGACAGGAGTGATATGGATGGGAGGAGAGAGGAATATAAGGCGGGAGGAGACAGGGGCTCATTGCAGTCTGAGGATGCAGTCTGACCATACAGCCTGAGGATTGGTAGAGACAGGATCTTCCCTTCAGTCTGAGGAGTCGGCAGAGGTAAAAGGTCTGGACAGTGGCTGGCTGCTCTGCTTCTCTGATCTCTCAGCTTTCACCCCGAATATCTGACTCTGGGTTTTTATTATTAATAGCAGTTAGAGCCCGTGCTACAGCCACACAACTCTACTACTAAAATCTACTCTCCTGCACACTGAAATGGATGCTGTGTGAGGCAGTTCAGTAAGGCTATCTGTAGGCAGCATTAGGGTGAAACTCACTCCACAGGATTTGTCTATGGAACCAGCAGCAGAAGGAGAGACATCAAACCCCGTGTCATCCTGGGAAATGTGATTACTGGTATATCTGCCTTCTCCTCTGTGCATTTTTGTTTGGAGAAATGTCTGTAATAAATACTATTATTGTCCAAAATAACTTTCAGCATTAGTTAATTTTTTTCTTTTTTGAGTCAGGGTTTCTCTGAGTAGCCCTGGCTGCCCTAAACTCACTATGTAGACCAGGCTGGCCTCAAACTCAGAGATCTACCTCGGCCTCTTAAGTACTGGGATTAAAAGTGCGTTCTATCACCTGGTCCAGTCAGTGTTAACTTTTGAAAGTTTTACTTAAATGTTTAGCACACTTTTTTGTGGTTTGTTTGTAGTTACATGTTTATGTGTACAGTGATACATGTGAATGAAGGTAGACACGTGTGTATGGAGGCCACTGAACAACCTCAGCTGTCTTCCCTCAAGTTCAGTTCACCTGAGTTTGGAGACAGGGTCTTCCCTGACCTGTAATTGTCTAACAGACTAGGCTGGTTGGCCATAAATTCAGGGCTCCATCTGCCTCTGACGGCCCAGGGCTGGGATCACAAGCATGCGTCACCACACCCAGCCTTTTGCGTCCAGGCTGAGGAACTGAACTAAGGTCCTTGGCTCGCAAGGCGAGTTATTCTTCTGACAGAGCTATCTCCCTGCATTCTATGTGACAGAATTTCTTTCACTTGCTGCCGCTGGCTCCTCATCCTAAGGAAGAATCATTCATAGATTTGTTCAGGAAGCCCGGGTTCCCAATGCTTTCCTCACAGCTTCTTAGATTTTCTTAGTTCAAGAATTTCAATCTAACAAGCGCCTACTATGTGCCAGACTATATGTGTAAGGTGTTAGAGACACGCAACAGTGATGGCTTCTTCTTGGAGGTTTAACTAAAACATGGGGTAGGTGGTTGTTAAAATCTTGACTAATATTACCAGTATCCTTTGAACTTATTCATGAACATGTACATGGACTGGATTTGAAAAGATTTTTATGTGTAATTCTGTACATATGTGTGTGGGTTTGTGCACGAGGTGAGAAGGCGTTGATTCCCAGGAGCTAGGTCTAGATGGCTGTGAGTCACATCGAATGTGCCCTGGGAACCAAACTCAGCTCTTCCACAGAAGCAGTGTGTGCTCTTACCCACTGAGCCATCGGTTCAGCTAGGGCACCTCTCCAAGTCAAAACAACTTCTACTCTTTTAGGTTAAAAACAGGCATTCTAGATAGGTAATACACTTTGACATCAGTTGAAATAACTTTCAAAAAGCGCAAAAGCCCAGCTAAACATCATCACAGACACACCTGATGCAGAAACATTTCAGAACAATCAACCACCTCAGAAGTCAACATACCTTTTAACAAAAATTTAAATTTATTTTTATGTGTATAAGTGTTTTGCCTGCATGCATGCCTGTGTCTGATGCATTCAGAGGCCAAAAGAGGACATCAGATCTCATTACAGATGGCAGTGAGCTCCACCATGTGGGAGCTGGGGATTGAACCTGGGCCCTCTAGAAGGGCAGCAAGTGTTCTTAATCACTGAGCCATCTCTCTAGGCCCCAAATTAGACATTTTAAATGTATTTATTTATCCTATGTGTATGGGCATTTCGCCTGTGTGTATATTTAGGCACCATGTGCCTGCCTGATGCTCACAGAGTTGAGAAGCAGGTGTTAGACCCTTGGAACTGGAGTACGAGATAGTTGTGAGCCCCATATGGGTGCTGTGGATTGAATCCAGGCCCTTTGGAAGACCAATCAGCATTCTTAACTCTTAAACCAAGCTCTTCAGGCTTCTCGAGTTAGAACTTTTAAAAGTCTCTATTTATTCATTTAGTTAGTTTTTGGGTTTGCTTTATTTTCTGAGACAGGATCTCACTATATAGCTTTGGCTGTCCTGGAACTCACTCTGTAGACCAGGCTAGCCTTGAACTCACAGAAATTCATCTGCCTCTGCCTCCCAAATGTTGGGATTAAAGGTATGTGCCACTACACCACCGCCCAGCTCTCTATTTTTAATTTATGTGTATATACATGCTTGTGTGTATGTGTGTTTGAGTGTTTGCTATCTTTTTCAATTGCCCTTTATCTTATGTTTATGTCTCTCATTGAACTTGGAGCTCAGGGATTGTCTAGGTTGGCTAGCCAGAAGCTCACGGGTCTTCCTGTCTCTGGCCCCCCTGTATTGGAATTACAGGCTCACGCTGCCATACCCAGGCTTTTTAATGGTGGTGCTGGGATCTGAATTCAGGTCTTCCTGCTTGCATGATAGCACTCTCCTGACAGTCACCCCGTCAGCCCACACCTCTCTTTAAAGGCTATATAAGACCTACCTTTACAAGCTCCACCGCTTCAGCGGCAAAATCACAGCAATAAAGGAAGGATCCTGGGATGTTCCTATGCAAATGAAAAAGACATTTAGGTCCAGAGTCAGACATGTTCAAACTAGAGAAGGTGTGGCAAGCACTTACCACTACCGGGTAACTTTGAAACTCCCACCCTGTGCTGAAGGGCGCCTGCCTATGTCTGAGGCTAGGCTCATGCCCACATGGGAATTTCTAAGCCCACCCTCCCCAGTTCCTTGCTCCCAAGGCCCGGCATGCCCAGCTCTGCCTTCTCCAAGCCCCTCATTCTTTCTTTATTTGCAACTTGTTTGGTTTTGAACCTTTCCAAACAGGTGCTCAATTTCTCTGGCAGGGAAGAAGCACATACAGCATTATCACAGGAATAAATGCAATCTCTAAAAGGGAATCAAACTCTAAGACACAAATTCTTGGATATCTTTTCAAGATATTGTCAAGCATTTAATGAACCAAGTATGAGACTATGACGTAGGGAATAAAGCTAGCTAACTCAACACTGAGACTCTGAGCTTAGAAGGCGATCAAACCTGCTCAGGAGCCTGCACCTGCCACTTCTTTATGAATTTAACTTCTATGAAAATCAGTTTATTTGCAGCACGTTAATAAAAGAAACTCTCTATCTCTTCCAGAGGAATGTTTGCTCATTTGAAAATCTTGACTAATTTTAATTGGCCTCCAAACTTAAACATATTCTATTTGGCCTTTATTTGAGACCCAGAAATGATGGCTGGACTCTGCACTGTTCGAGGGCAGGCAGACACTGCTGATTCCACGGGCTTGTGCCGTGGTAACTGTCCTCTGTGTCCTACAGCACACAGTCTGTATCGTGCTGCTGCAGACAGGTGGGTGTGTCACCGCGCAGTGACTGCAGAGAAGCGCGGCCCTGGCTCTTGGGGACTTTATGTCTGGAGCTTTTAGAGGGGTGAGAGGACCAGCACCCCAAAGTGTCTGAGTCTTGAAAGTTTGACAGGGACAGGCTGGTACTGCTGAGGACCAGCACGGCATAAGGGTTTAAGAGTAGAAATCATAAGCCAGGACTAAGAAGTCCAAACTGGCACGTGGCAGGACGTAAATGGAGGCTTGAAGTATAAACTAAGCCTCTTAATTTCATTCAAGAGACATTTCAGGCAAGGTGGACACCCAAGTAAATAAGAAATACAAGCAGAACTAGGAACTTAGAGTCTAGACTTAGAGTACAGTCTCACAGGCTACTTGCTGATAAACACTGTAATTCACATACAATTAATCTCTTCTGCAGCTCTAGGATGTGCACTCGACTTCAGATCAGTCCAAACAAGTAGAACAGACAGGACTTGACTGTGAAAAGTTAACCAGCACTAAATCAAAGCAAAAGACTGCAGTGCTTGATTCTGTTTCGTTTTTCATCTGTCCCCTATAAAAATAATGCGTTGCTGGGCATAGGGGCACCTGACCCTCTGCTCGCAGCACTTGGGAGGCTGAGGCAAGAAGATTCGGTGCTCAAGGTCAGTTTGGGCCACAGAGTGAGCTTCTGTCTCAAAAACAGAAAGGAAGAAGTGCGTAACAACATCTTAGTACTTTATTCCAGCATATGCTCTGTACTCCGCTATGAAACTCACGTAACTGTGGCCTGTGAACTACTGAGTGCTGGATGCCTATGAATGTGCTCCGTTAGCGCTCATGCACGTGTGATCTGTGGCTGAGGATGAGAGGTCTCTGGAAGCAGGCTGCCCTGGGTCACCATTACTAAGTGATGTGTCTGGAGGACCATTTCTTGATCTGTCAGTAACTCTGTTCCTTCATCTTTAAATAGAGACAAGTGTGATCTTTAAGGTAGTTATGAGGGTTGAATGGATCCACATGGTAAGGTTCTAAAAGACTCGTGGCTCAGAAAAACAAGCACTCAACAGATGTCAGCCATTATTATAGCTGTTATTGCTATTATTATTATTATTGTTATTCTGAAACATGCCTCTGACTCCCAGGAACTTAAAACTCAGATGACCCTCTAAAAATGCCTATATACTCCAGTGTCTTTCTGGACTCTAGTTCAGCTAATGCCTGTGAGAGGCCTGCCATCCACCTGTGAGTAGTTACGGAACACCCACTGAACCCACAATAGTCTGGTGGCTAAAGGAAAGTATGTGCCATGTGTCCTATCAAGGTGACAGCCTGACCTCTGAGATGGAATTCTGACTGCATCAGCATCCCAAGCTGCAGTTTTGTACCCAATGACCTTCAAGAGCCTTTCTGCCAAGTCAGCTGATTGCCTTGGCTCTTCTCCCACAGGTGCACACGTCAGTACCACACCACACCAGCAGCACTGTCTGGGAGGAGGTTAAGAAACAAATGATGCTTGGAGAATGATCTGATCCTCAATTCTAACAGTCTAATTATGGTGAAATATTCTGAAAGTGTAACACATTAATCCTGGGGGTGGGGAGCTTAATTTTCCCTTTGGAAGGCTGGACACTCTTGGGCTTTTAAAGATGAATTACTTCCCAAGATTAATAAGCACACCTATAATCCCAATAATGGGCGATAAAGACAGGAGAATCTTGTTTGAGGCTGGTCTGAGGAATATAGCGAGACCTTCCTTGTTGAATGAGGAGGAAAAAAAGGAAAATGAGGAGGTGGAGAGGAGGAAGGGAAGGGGTGCAGAAGAGGTAGGAACTTAGAGCCTTCCATTAGAAGTTAACCAAAAAGAGAGCTGAGGCCAGGTGTAGTGGCACACGCCTTTAGTTCCAGCACTTACTTAGGAGGCAGAGGCAGGCCTGGTTTGTAGAGCGAGAACAGCCAGGGCTATGCCGAGAGACCCTGCTTCAAAAAACAGGAAAAAGAAAAGAAAAGAAAGAAAGAGAAGAGAGAAGTGAAAGCACAACTAATACAGAACTAATAATCAATATCTATCGAGCTCTTGCTATATCATTCTGTCAGGTTACCTGGAATAGACAAAATAGAAACAAGAAATTTAAAAACAACATGCTTCGTAATAACTTGGGAACAGCCACAGAGGAACACAACCACTCGCCAGTATGGGGTCACTAGGGTGAAGAGACCAGGTCATGTGAAACAGAAGAACAGAAGCTGGGGAAGGGAAGACAAGAAAATAAGGACAAGGAGTAAGGCCATGCTCATTTGCCAGCACCTCCCATGCCCAGCCACAGCAGCTGCCAATACATAATAGGGAAGCTCTGTCTGTTCCATTAGGTCTACAAAAGCGTTCAAGAATAGCCAGATGTTCTGAAGATGCATCCTGAATCCAGAAGTGGCATGATGTTTGGCATTATGCTAACAGTTGTTGAATCAAGGTGGCGGGGTCACAGAAATTCACTGTACTGCTCTTTGCTTTCCAAAATGCTTTTACATAGTTGTAATTGAAAGATAAAAAGATCGTATGTCAGGTTAAAGAATATGTATGCAGACTACACAGTAGCTATGTGAGAGTGACAGGGACCCTCCCCGCCTCCTGTTGCAAGTTTTTGGAAATGCACTCATGTTGATTTTAGTGGGGGAAATAACGTGAAAGGTATCGCGCAAACTTAGAGAGAGAGAGCTGGAGAGACCAGAGGAGGCAAAAGGTAGAGAGAGTTTGCAAGGGTGGCCTCATCACAGGAACACTCAGGTGAGACTGACGGTGGCCTCAAAGGGCAGGTAGGAGGACATTGTTTTGTCCCCATCTGTCTCTGCTTTCCTGCTTGTGGTCAGCACTACCACTTCAGATGACTTTGAGTCCAGGCACAGTGATCTGATGTGCGAAGGGTGTGAGTGTGTGTGTGTGGGGTGTTGCTCCAGCAACACTGATACCACAGTATGAGGAGTGAGGTGTGTGCTCCAATCTCAGCTCTGTGTAAGGTGCCATCTGGTATCCAGGAAGAGCACACCACATCTGACGCTAAGCAAAGCACAGCTTGGTGGAAGGATGGAATCTCTTGCTCTTTTCTCATTCTGGCTTCTACGTAAACACAAGTTTAAAAACTACTTCAAACCCGTGGCTATGGAATGCTTTTTCAGAATGTTCCCCAGTTCATGTGACATTAGTCACTAAGAACGTGTCTTTTGAAACTTGCTTTAGTCATGGTTTATATGGGAATTCGGGATTCTTGGCATAGGCACCATAAAGTATTTCCAGAATTTTTCAACATCCCACAAATATGTAAGATTTTGTAGGGGAAACACTTAAAACTCACCGCAAGGTGTTCAAGATTGGAAAAACACAATTTCCAGCACCACAGCCAACCTAAAATTGAAAATAAACAAATGTGAATGCATTACGTTTCTCTCACAATATTGGGTTTTCTATTAAAAAAAAAAATGATTACTGAATTTCTGGGTATGGCAGAACTTGTGAAGCCCAAATGCCAGAAGAAGCAAATCACAAGAGGAACAATTAGTGTTTGGCTGTGGAGATCATTACAATTTTGAACCCACCAAAGCCTCCCAACTGAATGAATACGTGCACAATGCACTAAAGCATTTGCATCTGCAGTAGCTATGGTAAAGGGCAGGACCCATGCAATAGACAAGCAAAGGGAAGGAATGGACAGAGTACAGCTAGCATGTGACTTCTCAATGTCTGAAGAGCCACAAGGCCTACTGAGTGGTGGAAAAGGGATAAACCAATGCAGGGTCAGAGGGCTCTGGAGCTTTTGGAAGCCCAGGAGGCTGTGACAAGAAGTCTGGGCTAGGGCTGGAGAGATGGCTCAGCGGTTAAGAGCACTGGTTGCTCTTCCAGAGGTCCTGAGTTCAATTCCCAGCAACTACATGGTGGTTCACAACCATCTGTAATGAGATCTGGCACCCTCCTCTGGCGTGCGGGCATACATGGAGGCAGAATGTTGTATACATAATAAATAAATCTTAAAAAAAAAAGAAGAAGAAGAAGTCTGGGCTATAGGGTGAGTCCCAAGCCAGCCTGGGAAACTTAGGGAGACCCTGCCTCAAAATGGGCTGGGTTGTGGAACTCTTGTCTATAGTTTAAGTTCAAACCCTCATACAAGTGAGCAAGAGAGAGAAGGCTGGTCTTGAACACGTATGGGAACACGTATGACACTCTCGTTTCTGTCGCCTGAGTGCTGGGCCTGTGGGCACATGTCCTCACGTCTGGCTGTTCTTAGGAAGCAGTGTGGGAGTCTGTTTCAAGAGCTCTAAAAGTTTCCAAATATTGTAAACTCGTGAATCTAACCCAAGATGGGAAAAGAAAATGGAGGCAAAGACATTTGCTGAGAAAATAATTCATGCCAGGTGTATGACAACAGGAGAGCAAAATTATGGTATCTCTCTTATGTGCTCTTATAAATCCTCTCTAATCAGCAACTATTACCCGTAGAATCATAAAGATGGGGTTTAGGCTCAAAAATGGAAAACTACTATCTACAATAGATTACAGCAAACTAAACATCCAGAAGGAGAAAGGGAGAGAGAGAGAGAGAGAGAGAGAGAGAGAGAGAGAGAGAGAGAGAGAGAGAGAGAGAATATTAAGACCAAAAGTTTATTGGGACTTAAAACCTGCCTCCAAGTTAGAAAATACAGCAAATTAAAAGGGGGGGGGGGATAAGTAACACAAATGAAATAAAAGCTGCAAACTTAAAACTTGAGTGATTAAACATGTGAGTCCCAAGTACTGCTTATGTGTAAGCACACTGAGCATTTGGTTAGGTCTGTCTTCCACCTGGGCAGTCTGGACCATTCATAAAAGAGTATGGGACATACACTTTCACACTCCATCACCCCGTCTTGTCCCTTGGACACAGCACCTCCAGTATTCGGAAAGTGGCCTTGCTACCAGGGAAGTGCTCTGTCTTCCCAGGCCCTTCGCTGTGTTCTTCCAAGTCTTGGTTGGGAAAGTTAGATCTTTCTTCGCTCCAAGGGGCTGATGAGACACAGCTCTTTTGACAATGGGTTTCCGTTCTCTGCATACTTGAGAAGTTACTTCGGACTTGATCCCTGGATGATCCTTCCACTTCCTCTTTAGAGTTTTTATCAACTGGAAGAATTTCAGGAAATTCCCTCAACAGCCAGTTGCGATTCTTGAAAAATTTATTCTTATGAGTCTGGTAAAATGTGTCCCAGTATCTGTTAGCATCACGTTCAAACTTAACTGAAACAGAGAGGGAAAAAATCCATTTTACTATGAACGACATTTACTACTGACTGCTATTTTGGTAACTAAATACCTTTAATAATTAAATATTTAAGTCAAGTGTGGTGGAATACACCTCTAATCCCAGCACTTGGGAAGGCGAGGCAGGCAGGTCTTTCCATTCAAGGCCAGCCTGGTCTACAGAGTGAGTTCCAGGAGAGTTGGGGCAGGTGTGGCCTTACTGAAGTGTGTCACTAGCAGTGGGCTCTGAAGTTTCAGAAGCTCAAGCCAGGTCCAGTGGCTGGCTCTCTCTTCCTGCTGCTTGCTGATCCAGAGATAAAACTCTCGGCTTCCTTTCCAGTACCATGTCTGCTAGCATGCCACCATATTTCCCGCCATGATGATGATGGACTAAACCTCTGGACTGTAAGCCAGCCCCAATGAAATGTTTTCTTTGATAAGAGTTGCCATGGTCATGGTGTCTCTTCACAACAACAGAACACTAAGACACACACATTTACCAATAACTGGATTTCCAATTCAATCACTTTAATATTATTATTTTTTTAAGCCAAAAGAAAGTCTTTATTAGCTGGTAGGCAACTACACTAAATGTTTGGGATTCCACTGTAGCACAAAGCCTTTTTCAGGATGAGCTTTTAAACATAAAAACTATGTTCTGGGTTCGCATACTTCAGTTAACAAGAACAATTAGCCAGAAGCGGAACCACAGAAGCTAAAAAGAGAGGCTAATACATTAAGAGACTTCCCAAGAAGTATGAACTTTGATAGATTAGGTATTTTTTTTACTTTTTTTATTTATTAACACTTTAATATTATTATAATAATTTTACTTATTGGATATAAGGCTAAAATACAGAAGTGCATTTAATTTTCTTCAAAAGATCAATATGTAATATATTTAATGCTACTTTTAAAATCTATTTTTCTGTCAATAGTTGGCCATTCCATTTTGTGAGGAATGGACACTTTAAGAATTATTTTCTGAAGCCAAGCTTTGAATTTTATATCTATCTGTCTGTCTGTCTGTCTATCTATCTATCTATCTATCTATCTATCTATCTATTTATCTATCTATCTATCTATCATCTCTGTCTACCTATTATCTATTTTATATATGTATATTTATATTATATATATGTATGTATATGTATGTGTGTGTGTATGTATGTATGTATACATATTTGAGACAGGATCTCCCTGTGAAGCTTTGGCTAGGCTGGAACTTGTTATGTAGACCAGGCTGGTCTCAAATTCACAGAGATTCACCTGTGAAGTATTGAGACTAAAGGCATGTACTACCATACCTGGCCTAACAATCATATTTTTAATCAAGTATTTGTGTGCCTTTTTATTTTCTTGGAGAAAGAACTCCATCCCAGTCTGTCTCGACAAAGGAGCATACAGGCAATAAGGAAAGAATGCGGGCATTATAAATGACATAACTTTAGAGCAAGAAGGGTCAATGAGACAGTTTACTCTCACTGCCTTCCTGGTTCTTCATTTGAAGGAAGGAACTGAACTGCTGTAGAGGCCACCCTGTAACTTCATCTCCCACCAAATCCAGAGGCATCTCTTTCTGTTGCTGTCTCCTAATGGAAGTCTCTAAGAGAATTCCTGATGCTTTCTTGAACAGACAGACTCTTGGTGATGTCATCCCTGGGTTAAGGGGCAAAAGTGATGTCAATGGTCTCAGAACTTCAGGCATTTCTTAGTCTTCTGCTTCTTCCCATCTCTACCTCGATTTGACAAAGTGTTTAACCATGTATAGTAACACAGGTCTGTAATTCCAACACTTGGGAGGCTGAGGCAGGAGAATCTCAAGTTAGAGCTAGCCTCACACACACACACACACACACACACACACACACACAGAGAGAGAGAGAGAGAGAGAGAATTTGAAGCCAGCCTGGGCTATATCAAAAAACTCTTGCCTCAAATAAATCATGGTAGCACACATTTTTAAGCTTAGCACTTGTGACAAGGAAGAATGTTCACAAGTTCAGACAAAAACTCAAATAACTCGCTCACTCTATCTTTTATTGAACAACCATTTCTTAACTCCAATTATGTAACAAGGTTAATCCTTAGTCTTAATCCATGGATTAAGAATTACTTTTACCCTAGTCGACAGATTCATAACAGTTTTAAAGTGCTTTTAAAGTCTGCAAAAGCTTCCTAATGGGAATGTAACGATTCCCAAGGTTCAGCTGGAGAAAAGTAAGGTACAAGGCAGAACGAATCTTATGCCATTCTCTAGAAGGAAAGAGAAGAAGAAGAAAACTGCATGTGTACGCAAACAAGCAGGCACACATACTCAAGTACTTACTAGGATAGGTACAAAACTGCACCAGGCATGGTGGCTCATGCCTGCAGTCCCAGGACTGGGGAGGCTGAGGCAGAGGACTGTCGTGAATTCAAGGTCAGCCTGGGACACTGCCACAAACAAACAATAATAAAACCAAACAAGCAAATTTTAAAAACCTGTGGTTTAATGGAGAATTTTTGTTAGCTTTGACTCAAGGAAATTTACCATAGATTCCAAAATTATGCTAAACCACAAATAAAAATAATGGACCCCTTTCATTCATAAATTCAAAGAGATTCAACCTACGAATGATGTGGCTGCCAATAGTCAGTCTCCTTCACTTCACGGCTGTCCGGAAGTGAAGCTTTCCTTCGTTTTATCTGCATAGCCTGGTCCCACGGCCTTCACTCATCCAGGCACATGCTTCCTGGGTCTGCTCTGGTAGCAGAAAAAGGGTATTTCATTTGCAGCAAAGGTCTGAGAAATGGCAGTGGGTCCTATATATAAGAGACATGTGCTTGTAAGTCTAAACCATCATCTCATCTGCATTAACAAACGAAGCTTGGTCCAAAAGTGCATACTGATCTGGAAGCTAGCTCTGTGTTCACGTTCAACAGCTAAGGCACACCTGTGTACTGAGCAAGCAAACAAAACAACATTCTGAAAATTAGACTCAGGAGGAAATAGAGAACTTCCCAATTTCCCAAGGGATTTCTTACAACTTACTGTCTTCCTCTGTTTTAAAAACTCTCTTTGTAACTCATTATGCATAGATAGATTTTGTATCTAAGAAAAAGCATCCCAAAGACTTACATTTAAAGCTAATAAGACCCACACATTTGGTCAAATCTCTGGGATTTGTTTTTCCAATATGAAGCTACTTACGAGGTGAATTTGAGACGAATCACCATTAACTAGAATTTAATACTACACCGTGGCTAACTCAAGATGTATTCCCCTAAGAATTAACGAGGGTGGAGTAGGGAATTCAGGAGGGTAATGTGACAAAAATATGTGCAAACAGTTCTATTTATTATAGGAAAGAAGGAGCAGCTAACTCAAAGCACAGTCTGGAAATAAGCACAGAAACTACGCAGGCCTAAACACGGCAGACCTGTGTAGCACCTGAAACATACAGGAGAACAAGAAGAAAAACACTCATACAACAGCCAAGACACTGGTGGCAACTCTGACACTTATTTCATATTCATTAGTAGTGGATGAAAGTTTGGAACAGGGTAATATAATGATTATTAGATAGCCCTTTCTTTTGCAAAGCTGTTGCCAAGATAAAGAACATTAACTGGGCAGGCAGGGGGCAGCTGGGAGATGGCACAGTGGGTAACAGCACCTGTTATGCAAACATGAGGCCCTGAGTTCAAATCCCCAGTACCCACAAAAAAAAAATCTTGCATGGGTGTACATTTCTGTAACATTAGCACTGGGGGTGGAGACAGGTAGATCCCAAGAACTCACTGGCTAGTAAAGCAGCCTACCCAAAAACCACAGCCAACCAACCAACCAACCAAACAAACAAGCAGGAAACACTGAGCTCTGGTTTACTGACAATAAGGCTAAGTATGCTAGAGGAAGACACCTAACCTCCTGCTGTAGCTTCTACATGCCCATGTATGGGCAAATGCACATGTACACTTACATGCATGTAACACACAAACACACATACAGAATCTCATGTGAATTATCCATTCATTTTGCCAATTTCCTTTAATGAGAATTAGCATAGCCTCTTTAAGCACCCCCGTATATATGTGTGTGTGTGTGTGTGTGTATAGATATACATATATATGAATTTATGGAAAACAAGCATTACCAGGTATTAATCTGTGATGATGTGACTGTAAACTACACGCAAATAAAAAAATACATTGAGCACCTAAATTCAACTCTAGCTAGGCAGTAGTGCATCCCTTTAATCCTAGGCCTTAAGAGACAGAGGTAGGGTCAGAGTCAGGCACACCTTTGTGAGTACCAGGCTGGTCTATATAGTGTTCCAGGGCTACATAGTAAGATCCTGTTTCAAAAACAAAACAAAACAAAACAAAACAAAATCAACCAACCAACCAACCAAACAAACAAATAAAAAAACCCAACAATAACACACAGTTTCAGGCTCTATGTCAAATGCTTTTCTTAGATTTTTCTCCATTTACTCTAACAGTATTATTACCTAGTGTGCTGCTTATTGGCCTACCTGAATTTCCACCTTATCCTCATTTTGTTTATCTTAAGGCCAGAAGTTCCTCTTCAGGGAAGTGTCAAGACCTAGATTAAATCAGTCAGACTCCAAAGCCCTTGGTTCTTGGTCATCACATAGTCCCATCTCCCCAATACAAAGTTAGTATGTGCTCCCTCCAAGGTATCCCTAAAGATAATCTGTTTTTATGATTCTTATTTTCCTCCCAATTACAAAGCACTAAATTGAGATTAAAACCTCAATGCAAGTTATAATAAATGAGCTGTAAAAACAATGCTGACTGGAGTTAGCCTTCATAAAGAGAGGTGAGCACAGAATCAAGCCCAGTTCTTTGAATGAGATAGAATACAAGCTAGATGAAGTTACAGGACAAATTCATGATTAGCAACAGAACCTCACAGTGTTCTAGGGGTGCAGATTGGTTTGTGGGGCAGACACATGCAGACACATGGCTGCCACACGTTGGCATTGTCAACTGCACCCAGCGGTGTCTTCCATCAATGCTGGCAAGCCCATGGTCCCCGAGAGTGTGCAATGGTTTCCGTGACCTTACAGGAGCACAAGCAACTTCATCATAATTATGGGTCTGGAACAATAAACACCTCCAGTCTATCACTGAACTTCCGGAACCGAAGTGTACCTGTAGTGACAGGGAACAAAATGCCACTCTCTAATCCAGACAGAAAAACTTCAGACTCACTCTGTTAACAGTCCAGGAACTGTAGAGTCTACACAGTGTGGGGAAAGCTGAGCTGCCCTGACATTAACAGGTGGGTGATGACAGATTTTACTTGGAGGGACATCTTTTTCTTTTGTTGTCCGAGGTTGCTAGCTGTCCAGGATAAACCGTTCTATGCCAATGACAATACATGGGCTAGAGTGATCTGTTTTGGCATAGCCCAGTGAGGAATATTCTCAAGAATTCATTTATTAAGCTCCATGCAGCTGAGCAGAACAAGGAACACAGTACACTAACCGTGCTTACAGGTTCACGAATCATCTGAATTGCACTGAACATCAATAACTGGAAAACCAAATTAAACCATTTATGTATCTGGCATATATGATGTGATTAATATGAATTATGAAAATTTATTCTAAGTTGCTATGTAACAAAAAGTAATTTAAAGTTATTTTTGCACATGAATTACGCAAATACCTGAACTCTCAAAGTTGGAAATTTCAACGTGTCACTGAAGGACGTTCACTGTCTAATAAAAGAAAACTCTTAAAATTACAAAATTGGAAGCGGGATTCTCAGGGCGCTGCATGGAACTCCCAGCAGTCAAAGTCTCCTTAGAGGCAGGCGCACTGTCTTTACCAGCACAGGGTATTTAACTTCTCTGGCTCCTTTCTCCTTCATACAGCGCTTTCTCTTCAGCAGTAAGGCATTCACAGCACAAAGCGCAGACTCTTCTGTTACCTGCCAGCCGTAGACGCTTACCCTAGGTATGACTTTATTTACAAAGACATTTTAAAGCTGAAATAGCAGCTGCTGGAGTTATTAAGTTCTAAAAACCCACTACACTTGCTACACGACTAGCTGACATAGAGCACACTGGAGATCTTTTTAAGAAAATTATAAAACATAATCGTGTTAACTCAAAAAATGTTGATTATATCTTTTTTTATTTCTCTGGGTTAACCCAGTTTTAAAAGAAATATGAGCCATAATAAAATTGAAAAGTAATTAGGAATAGAAAACATGGAATTAAAAATCATTAATCTGGGCAATCTAATTGAAAGAAATATTGCTAACTAGAGCCTGGATGTATACATTTTTGTTATACAAATGAGCCCGTAGCAGCGATCTGTCATGCAGATCTTATTTTCAGATTGCGAGGGTGTTTTCTAGTTCTGTTCTCACCACCAGCTCTGACAATAGGTGAGAAGTGGGAGACGGAGAGTGGCAGGCAGGGACCAAGAGCAATGTGACAGACAGGGTTGGCTAGTCTGGAAGAACAACCGGTATTTCCTCTCAGTGGCATTAATAACGGAGATAAGATCAATAAGCAGTGCGCCTGCTCTACAATGCTCTGCAGATGAATCCTTTGTGATGGCAGAGAATTGCCTCTTTCAGACACTTGGCAACTCTCGTAGATATGATATGAAGAGATGGTGGCTAGGCCACAGCTTCTTTAGGGTTCTCTCTAAGCCTGGGGGCAGAGCAGAGCAATCTATTCTTTGACCCATATTCATCAGAGGCACGAGATAGGAACCGAACACTCTCCCAAGACTTCTGTGGGGCCTCTGGTCCCTTGCAGCAGAGACCCTGCTGGTTCTCACTGGAACATCCTGTTCCTCAGAACATTCCTTCTTCACTATCCTCCTGGCTAGCAGTCTGTACTACATTCTGCTTTGACTATATTATAGCAGGTTGGAGTGAGGACTTGCATTTTGGAGCCCATTCTTTTTGTAGGGATACCTTGCTCAGCCTAGATATAGGGAGGAGGGCCTCGGTCCTGCCTCAAAGTGATGTGTTAGGCTTTGTTGACTCCCCTTGGGAAGCTTTACCCTCTCTGAGGAGTGGATGGGGGGGCTGGGGTGAGGTGAGGTGAAGGTGGGGGAGCAGGAGGAGGAAACGGAGTGGGAATCGGGATAGGTATATAAAATGAGAAAAGATTGCTTTTTCTAAAAAATTAATTATATATATGTATATATGTACATATGTGTATACACACACACACACAAACACACACACACACACACACAATAATATATCCCCTGTGGCATCTTTTCCTGCACTGTGGTTCCCTGCAGTGTGGTCCCCTGACACTGTGGAGTCCAGTGCACTGAGCAGAGGGAGGAAGAGAGGACCCAGCACAAATCTCTGCTTCTTTGAGGTATTCTGAAATGGAATCTTTAGTCCTATCTTCACAGCAGCCAGAAAAATACTTAGAAAAGACTGTCATCGTAAAGGCAAATCAAATGTCTTAGAGTGGCACCGCGGCCTTCGTGCCGCCTTTCCCCCCCACAGCAGGGCCAGTCACCACCTTTCTATTTTGGTCTCACTATGTTTCTGTAGGAACTGCCGTTTCTTCACTGCGGTTTCGGAGGCATTAAAATAACCTCATTAGCTTCACTCAAGCTCAGTGTTAGCACACACAGGACAAAGTAGGCGGCCACACAGAGAGCTTTAACATTATCAGCCCTGCTCTACTTACGTTCTGAGCAAAATATTCAAAAGTAAGAAAAAAATTCCTGGTTTCTCATATTATTAGGATAATGTGCAAATAATAGTGTGGATAAGTTTTCATTTCCTGGAAATGACTTAAAACAACTGACAATGCTGAACTTAGCTCAGGCTGGAGTCTCCACACCCAGGTGGCCACTCTCTTGAGTCATGTGGAAACTATGTCTGCGCAGCTGCTGGCAAAGAAGTGAGTTCTGCTTCCTCAGGAACAGTGGCAGTGTGCCTGTGAAGGAAGGTGATGCTGGCCAGCTGAAGGCAACACTGCCCTGCGATACACTCTCAAGTCCAACCCCAACACTCCTTGGCAGTATTCTACTCCAGGATTGCCCAGTTAGAGCTCATAAAAATAGAGTAATTCCACCGGGGTCAGAGGCTCATCTTTCTTCTCCACCCTAGGATGCACTGATACTGAGGGAGACGGACTGCACCTCCGGGACAACAGACAGTGCCAGAGGATACGAGAGGTCACCCCTGACTCCAGAGAGCAAGGCAGGCTGGCACTGGCTCCTCTGCCGGCTAAACGCTCGGCTGTCTCGTTATCTCAGTCTCTGCAGATACCTGTGCTTCAGATTTCAGCAATTGCAGGCTAACATCTCAACTGTGTTTCTCTTGATTTCCACTATGTGCCTTACAAGGAAGAGTGCAAACCTTTAACCATGGGGAGTTTCTGGACAGCTGGTCAACCTAGGACTGGAACGCTAGCTTTGGATGAGCTTTTTGATAAGTGCCAGATACGTACTCAGTCTTTATGTGACATTTACAGTAGCTTTTGAACCAAACAGCTGGAAAGCAACCATTGCCAGTATGTCAGCAAGTGAGAATGCCCGTGTGCTAATAAAATTTTATTTATAAAACCATACTGCAGGCTAGGGAGATGGTTCAGTAGATAAAGTGCCTATGTAAGAGTTCAACCCCTCAAACCAGAGCTCAGATCCTTAGAATCCATCTAAAAGGTGTGGCAGCTGGCTGTAACCCCAACACCAGAGAGACAGAGAATTGGAGATCCCTGGGGCAAGCTTGCTAGCTAGACCAGACGGAATCTGCAAGTTCCAACCTCAGCAAGAGACTTTGCTTAAATAAATAAAGTGAAGAGCTACTGAGAAAGACACACCCAACTTCAGACCTACATACACTGTGAAAACACACAGACACACACAGACACACACACACATACACAAACACACAGACTCACACACATGCACTTGCATGTGAGAACACAACCTCAATAAACTGGGTTTGGTGCATAGGCACCAACGTCTGCTAACTCCAGTCTACCCAGAGTAGAACTCAAACAGCCATGGGGTTAGAAGCCGTGGGCAGGGTGGGGGCTACTCTTTGGGCGGTGTGAGGGGATGGAGGATAATAAAGGTGCTTAGGGGTACAGGGAAACTGCCGCCTCTCCACGTCAGTGCTGCTTACGCTGATATTACAATCCAGCAACAGCGTGAGAGCTCTTCGGTGAATTACATCAGTTTTTGTATATATTTGGTACTTCAATAAGTTATTTAGTTTTGACTTTTGAGACGAGATCTTACCAGGTAGTCCAAGGTAGCCCCAAATTCACTATGTAGCTCAAACTTGCCTTAAACTCACAGCAAACCTCCTATCTTGGTCTCAAGGGCTCAGATGACAGACGTGCACCACCATGCTTGGCTCTAATCAAATATTATTTTAAGAAAGAAAGAAATCCGGGCATCCTAGCACTCGGAAGGCAGAGACAGGTGAATCTCTGTGAGTTCGAGACCAGCCTGGTCTACAACAGCTAGTTCCAGGACAGGTACTAAAGCTACAGAGAAACCCTGTCTCGAAAAACCAAAACAAACCAAACTAAAACAAAAACCCAAAAAGAACAACAACAACAAAAAACCCAACAACAAAACCTGGCATGATCGCACATATTTATAAATCCAGCAATGAGAGGGCAGAGGTAGGTGGGTTCCTGGGCCTTCCTGCCTGCCAGCCCAGCCTCCTTGATGAGGCCTAGGCTAGTGAGAAACCCTGTCTGATCCCTTCCCCGCAAAGGTAACCAGCATTTGAGGAACAGCACTCTAGGTGGACCTCTGTTCTGCACATCCATATTCACACATGTGCACTCATGAACATACCTGTGCACATATACACACACACCCGTGCACCCATGAACGTACCTGTGTACATATATACATACATGTGCATGTGTGAGTATATGAACATATCTATATACATATATACACATGTGCACCCATGCACACACAAACATACCTATACACATATATACACACTTGCACCTGGGCACACAGGAACATACCTATATACATATACACATATGTGCATGCCTTCACAAATGAACATACCTATACCTACACCATGTGTATATGAACATACCTATACATATACACATATGTGTGCACCCCTGCATACATGAACATGCTTATACACATATATACACAAACAACAAAAGGAGGGAAGGAGGAGATGGTTCAAAGAGGAAATCATTTTAAGAAAAATAAGGTAGAAGATGAAATACAGAGAGTACAGCAGTCAGGTAGAATGATGAGGGACTCCCCCACACATCTCCAAGGACACTGACCACTTTCTTCTAAACATTCTTTTTTTCAGTGTGCTAATTTTGGGGAAGGGAATTTCAAAACAGGGTTTCTCTGTGTAACAACAGCTCTGACTGTCCTGGAATTTACTTTGTAGAACTAGGTTGGCCTTGAACTCAGAGATTCACCTGCCTCTGCCTCAATGCTGGGTTTAAAGGTGTGTATCAGCCAGCACTGCCCAGCTTCAATGTGCTATTTTTAAAAACTGTGGTTAAAAACACATGAAATGGAGCATCTTAGTCACTCTTAAGTGCATGGTCCATAGCGTTCACATCACTGTGGAACGGACCTCTGGCATGTTTCCCAAATGCCAACTCTAACTCTAATCCATTACATAGCTCCGCCTTTCCACGTACCCAGCCCTTGGCATCACCATCATGTAGTATGTTTTATTACCCATTTATCTACAGTAGTCATGGGCCCCAGTCACCACTGGGAAATGGCTGCTGAATCCATGTCTCCAGAATATCTGGACGTTGTTACTGTGTTATCCAGGTACTAGCATGGCCCTGTTCTTTCCTCTAAGGCTAAACTTGTCTTTTCATTAATTTATGAGCAGGCTATTCTTTAACAGCACTGCTTGTTTTAGACACTTGTGTTTTGATTGTTTTATCTTTTGCCTGTCATGGAGATTGCTGCCGTGAACATGCAATGCGTATGTCTCTTTGAGAGTGTGCTTTGGATCTTTTGGGACATATTCTAAAAGTGACCTGAAGAACTATAGGGGGTACTATTTTAAATCTCTTAAAAAGTTTTACTTTTTTTTGTAAGAGTTTTTGTCTGAGTATATGTAAGTGCTCCACATGCATGCCTGGTACCCATGGAGGTCAGAGGAGCATGTTAGTCTCCTGGTATTGGAGTTACAGTACAGGCAGTTGTTAGTAGCCACATGGGTGCTGGGAATTAAACCAGAGTCCTCTGTGAGAGCAGCCAGTACGGCAATCACTCTTAATCTCTCCAGTTCCTTCATTTTTTAATATTTTTTAACATTTAAGGAGTCTCACACTGGTTTCCACGGTGGCTGTACCATTCACATCAAATGCGCACAGGGCTTCTGTTTCTCTTCATCCTTTTCAACGCTTGTCATCTTTTAGTAGTTTAACAGTAGCCCAAGCCAAACTTCGAGAGCTATTACGAAGCTGCTAAGGCCTTCCCTGAACTAAACTCTGAATACAGACTCTCCCAATACAACCGCTTTTGATCTCTGCTGAAACCTTTTCCTGGGCTGGGGAGGTGGCTCAGAGGCAGAAAGAGCTTGCTGTACAGGCAGGGGGAGGCAGGGGGACTCCAGGTGTGGCGGCTGCTTCTGTGACCTCAGAGCTGAGTCGGGGTGGGGTGGAAGCAGAGCTCACCGTGCATCCTGTCTACCTGAAATAGTGAGCTTCTGGATCAGTGACAGACCTTGTATAAAAAAACAAAACAAAACAAAAAACAAACAACAAAACAACAACAACAAAAAACAAACCAAGGTGGAGAGCGAAAGAGGAAGATGGTAGAAATTGACCTCTGACCCCACACATGCACACAAGTGAGTACCCCGACACACACACACACATACACACACACAATGTGCGCGCACAGTCCCTTATCCTAAAAGGTCAGCAATATTTTGATAGGAATTTTTCTTTTGACTTTAAGTTTACTAGTCTGTGAGAAGTTCCCGGCAGAAGTGTGCACTAACACTGAAAGTGGCCCAGCTAGAAGCAAAGTTTAAAGCTACATTTTCACATCTTGCTTAAAACGCCACCATATGTACATCTCCCAGGAAAAGCAATGTGACTATCAAAAGACCAATTATAGGGTGAACACGTAATTTATTTCATTAATTTTGGTCCCACTACAAGGGAAGAACTGGGAATCCCAGCAAATGGAACAAATGGGTTGACCGGCTGGGGTGTAAGCTAAGAACTCTCGACTGCAGGGGCATGGTGGGGGCCCAGCTTTACCTTGCTCCTCTGGAGCAACTCGTGTGGCTGAGTTTTCCTCTACTTGTTTTCTAACTGCGTCTTCTTCTTCTTCAGACCACTGCATGTGATCCCTACGGGGAGAGGAGAGTAAAACATGATTGCCAAGTAGGGAAGGCAGCATCCACGTGGCTGGGCACTGCATCTCACATCCTAGACCCAGGCATACAAAGTGACCATGTCACACAGACTGGTTTCGTGTTGATGTTGCTCCTAATGCAAAGAGCCACCCTGCAACTCCTACAGGTTTTCTGTTTAAATTTGGCTGTGGGAAAAGCCAGCCACCTTTGGGAAATGGCTGCCTTAGTCATATCCTCAGAACATTCCAGTGTATTACTGTCTGTGAGATGGGGTATTCTGACACTCTACTGCCAGACATGTGTGTGAGCACATGAGTGTGCACCTGTGTATGTATGTGTTTTTTTAAATGTGGACATGTCAATATCAGCTGTCTCCCTCCATCACTGTTTTATTTTTT
Organism: Myodes glareolus; assembly: GCF_982192425.1. NCBI lineage: Eukaryota > Metazoa > Chordata > Mammalia > Rodentia > Cricetidae > Myodes > Myodes glareolus. Next base: position 51,937,473 of record NC_142046.1, read on the forward strand.
AAGATTTATTTATTTATGTATATGAGTGCTCTATCTGCATGTACACCTTTATGCCAGAAAAGGGCATCAGATTCCACTATAGATAGGTGTGAGCCACCATGTGGTTGCTGGGAACTGAACTCAGGACCTCTGGAAGAACAGCCAGTGCTCTTAACCACTGAGCCATCTCTCCAGCCCCTTCTGTCCATCACACTATACCTTATTTTTGGATATAGGGTCTCTCACGAAACCTGGCGCTCACCCATGGCTAGAATGTCTAGTCTGCCTGGCTCGCCAGACCCCAGCTCTGAGGCTACAGATACATGATGTCACCACACCCTTTAAGTGCGGGCTCCAGGGACTCAACTCGGGTCCTTAAGCTGCAAGACGAGCTCTTTACCCACCGAGCCATTTCCTCAGCTGCAAGATGCAAGCTTTAAAACATTTAGTTCTCTAAATTTTTAAAGTAATTTAAGTTTCATTTTTCTTAAAAAGCTATTTCAATTTCAGGAATCTGTTAATTTATATTTAAATGGAATGATATGTTTTGTTGTTTTGAGACAGATTTTGTTGTGTAAGCCAGGCTGACCTCACACTCCTGATGATTCTTCTTTTTTTTCTTTTTCTTTTCTTCTTCTTCTTCTTTTTTTTTTTTGTTTTTTGTTTTTTTTGAGACAAGGTTTCTCTGTAGCTTTGAAGCCAGCTCTTGTAGACCAGGCTGCCCTTGAACTCACACAAATCCGCCTGCCTCTGCCTCCTGAGTGCTGGGATTAAAGCCACCACCACCCAGTTATGATGATTCTTCTTAAGCCTACCAACTGCTGGTATTATAAACGTGTGCCACTATGGAGCCAAATGACAGGGAGCTTGATATGGGATGTAAATGATTCATTTTTCTTAAATCTCTCACCTGATGTATTTTTAGTTTCCGAATTCACTCTTGTTGTATGAGAACACAGGAGGAGGTGTGGAGGAGGAGGGAATGAGGAAGAGGAGGGTATCTTCTTAGAATGGAAGCAACCTCTCTATTTCCTCAAATCAGCCATTTTTCTAAGCAGTGAAATAACCAAGCCTCCTCTCTGCAGCCTCCCCATAGCCTGTTGATGCTGTCCTGGCCAGGGTTTCTACTGCTGGGATGAACACCATGAGCAGCTTGGGGAGGAAAGGGTCTACTTCATCTTACACTTCCAGGCGACAGTCCATCACTGAAGGAAGTCAGGACAGAAACTCAAACAGGGCAGGAACCTGGAGGCAGGAGCTGATGCTGAGGCCATGGAGGGGCTGCTCACTGGTTTGTTCCTAGTGGCTTGCTGAGTCTGCTTTCTAAAGGAACCAGAACTCTCTGCCTGGGGAGGAGTGGGAAGATGGGGCCCTCCATCAATCACTAATTAAGAAAATGCCTTGCAGGCTTGCCTCCAGCCTGGATCTTATGGAGACATTTTTAAAACACAATTTCTTTATTGATTCTTTTTGTTTGTTTGCTTGTTTGTTTTTTTGAGACAGGGTTTCTCTGTAGCTTATGGAGCCTGTCCTGAAACTCACTCTGTAGACCAACCAGGCTGTCCTCAAATTCACAAAGATCCTCCTGTCTCTGCCTCCTAGTGCTGGGATTAAAGGTGTGCACCACCACCCAGCTCTTTATTGATTCTTTGGGAATTTCATATTATGCACCCTAATTCTGTTCATCTCCTGGGCCCTCCAAATCCTCCCATAACCCCTGCAGTGCCCCCAAAAGAAATTTTAAAAACCAAACCAAAGCAAAACAAAACAAAACAAAGGAAACAAACAAAAATAAGAACAACAACAAAACCCTCTCTTTGTTTCTCTTTCTTTCCTGCCTCTCCAACACCTCTTCATTCATCCTGGTAGCACTGGGAGCAGTATGTCACACAGTATATCCTTTTGTCTAGTCTACCCCATCTATGGAGGCATTTTCTTAATTGGCTGTCAGATGACCTTAACTTGTGTCAAGCTGACATAAAAACTAGCCAGCACAGATAGCTACAAGAAACAATGGGGCAGGGTGGAGGCTGAGGCACTGAGCTCACTGGCCAGCCAATGCAACCAAGTCAGGAAACTTCTCTCTCACAAAAACAAGGCAGACAGCAACTAACAAATACATCCAGTTTTGAGCTCTGTCTCCACATACATACACATAAACACAGGCACCTATAAACACACACATACCCAGAGAGGCTCTGACCCTGTGATCATAAGATATCATCTGAACAATGAAAAGGGATAAATAAAATTCTTGATGGTTCAAGATGACTGACAAACATCAGCCAAGCAGTTGGATTAAATGATCATAATCACTATAGGAATCATCTCCACTTACTATTTATTGCATGTCAGGCATCACACACAACACATTTTATATATTTGTCTTATTTGATCTTTTCAAACCTTCTGTAGAAGGGTTATAATCCTGCACATTCTATAAGAGGAAACAGAAATATAGTCAGGCAGAAACCGAATGCAAACCCAGATTTGGGTCATGTATAGTTAGAATTTTCTTTGGGCTGCCAATCAGCTCCCAAGTAGTCACAGAGACTTATTATTAATTATGAAAGCTTGGCCTTAGCTTAGGATTCTCCCACTAGCTCTTTTAACTTAATTTAACCTGTTTCTATTCATCTTTGTTTTGCCTCAGGGCTTATTACCTTTCTTTACTCTGTATGTTCTACTTCCCTGCTTCCCCTGTGTCTGGCTGGCCCCCAGCATCTCCTCTCTGGTGTCTCTTTTTCTTTCTTCTCCTGAGCCTAAATTCCTCCTTCTTACTCTCTCTGCCCAGAAGTTCCACCTATTGGTCAGCTTTTTATTAGACCAATCAGGTGCCTTAGGCAGGCAAGGTAAAACAGCAACACATCTTCACATATTAAACAATTGCAGCACATCTTTGCACAGGTGAACAACTCTTTCACAACAGTCATGCCAGAGTCCATCTTCACCCTTAGTTCACAGTTTCTACTGAGGTACCTGGGAGTGCTGGGGGTTTTAAGACTTAACTTTCTCCATCAAAGGCACGTGTCTCTGTCATTTCTAGAGTCTTGGAAGTTGCTTGCAAAGCACTTCCTGTTTACTTAGGTAATATTAATTCCTTTTGCGATCTTGGATGGAGTTGAAGACTAGATATTTATAGTTGCAGTTTTCTTTAACTATGAAAGAAAGTTAGGTGTATAACTTTGGATTCACTAAGATAGGATAGATAATGCATTCTTTTCTCTGAATATGCTAACTACAAGTAGACAGAATATTTTAAATGTAATTCTTACTTGATAACAGTTTTTGTTGTATATAGTTTTACTATGTTAAAGTCAAAACCTTCCTTTTTATTTAGACAAAAGGGGAAAATGTTGTAGAATATTATTTTAAGGTGTGTCAGATTTGTTTATGCTCTGGAACATTTGTTGAACGATATAAAGCTGTGTTGCTTTTATTTATGCTACATCTCTTTAACTCTGTGAAGCTGTGATTCTTTGCCTGTCTAAAACACCTGATGGGCTAATCAAGAGCTGAAGAACCAATAGCAAGGCAAGAGAAAGGATAGATGGGGTTGGCATGCAGAGAGTATAAATAGAAGAAAAATGGGGAGGAGAACAGAAGTAGCAAGAAAAGGAGGGGAGGAGGACACTAGGGACCAGTTACCCAGCCAGCCACAGAGTAAGAGTGAAAGTCAGATATACAAAAGTAAGAAAAAGGAAAAGCCCAGAAGCAAAAGGTAGCCAGGATAAGATAAGAAAAGCTGGCTAGAAACAAGCCAAGCTAGGGCCAGGCATTTATAACAAAGAATAAACTTCTGTGTGTGATTTATTTGGAAGCTGGGTGGTGAGTCCCCCAAAAGAATCAAAGAGTAAAAAGCAACCAACAACAGGCGTGGGTTTTCTTACTGCACACAGAGAGAAGGGAAAGATGAGGCAGTGGCATGGAAGTTAGCACTGACGGTAGACCCGGTATCTCTGTTAGTGCTGTCTGGGAAAACAGGAAGAGCAGGTAGGTGGGTTTGGGCTTGGGCTGGAGTAAAGGCGGGGGGGGGAGGCAACGACACTCCCAGCAAGGCTGGCAGTACAGACAGGGTACATACAGGGAGCATTAAAAGCGTGTCCACTGTGACTGCTTCTGTTCGGCGGCTGCAGGTGAAGCTGGGAGCTGGGTAACAGGGATTTCTGAGACTGGGGAGTACCACACAAGACCGTGAGTGGGAGGAGCTGCAGGGAGATCACTTAGACTGCTGTGGTTTAGCAGTGATGACCCCTAGAGCCAAGGTGGTGGCAATGGGAAAGCAGAAGGAAGAGCACAAGAAGACACGGAAAAATATGTTGCCGTAGCCTAGCCATGAACTACAGACTGGGGAAGAGTGGGGCCTGACTGTAAAGACACAGCATGAATGTCTAGGAAAGCAGGGGGGAAATGACAGAATAAGGAGTCACCTTGGGAGCCATGGTGAGAAGCTTGGTTCTATTCTAATCAGTGTTTATGCAACCAGATATGTGAGCGCATTCGGATGGTCTAGTTACCCAGCTATAAACACCCCTACTGAAAGGTGAGAAACTAACTGTTCATTCTTTCCTCTCCCTGCTGCTTACCCACCTTTTAAAAAAAAGTGCCTTGCTCCAATTTGTAGTAATCCTCCAGTCTCAGTCTCCTAAATTTTGGGATTACAGACTCAAACTACTGTACCCAGCTCTGCTCTTTAAAAAAGGATGTTGGGGTCTCCAGGAAAAACAAACGAAAATAAAAAGAATTTCACACATGATGTTTAACTACAAGTCTTTTTTAAAAACCCAATCACAACTCAAACTGGCACTAAGCATTTTTGTCATTTGTTTTAAAGAATGGAATTAGACTTTTGGTTTTACTTACTGTAGAGGTGATCCTATACAAACTAAGGCTGCCAATTGCTACTTTACATACTGTTTACACACACACACACACACACACACTTTTGCTGTGACAGCTATAACACTAAAATTAACAAGTCAGTCATTTAAAAATTACTATTGCTAAGACTGGAGATGAGTTAATTGTCTACAAATTCCTACAATATATACAAAATAAACTATTGTAGGAATGGTGCCAGTAACCCCAACACTCAGAAGACTGAAACAGGAGAAAGCCTTGAGCCCAGGAGCCAGGTTCAACAGCATGGTGAGCCCCATTTCCTAAAGAGCAACACAGCAGTAAGAAGACAGGAGGGTCAGAACTTCAAGGCCAGCCTCAGTTACACAGTGAGACTCAGGCCAGCTTGGGCTATACGGAGTGAGTCTGCTTCCAAAGGGAAACCTTCGTTCAGTGACAAAACCAAGTCCTGAGACAAAGAGAGTGTGTGTCGTCTTTAAAACACTTGTCTTAGACTTGAGAGTCACGACCTATCTCTTGAATAGTGAGGAGAGGCTCGCACACTGCTCTGAGGAGCAGAGTTCCCCACGGCAGCTACAGACATCCCTGCTGCATTTACAGGGACTCTGCAGCTCTTGCCAGCAGAAATCGGATTCCTCTGCAGGAAAACCCAGCGGCCAGCAGTAAGGATTATTCAAGGTTTTTATTTTGCTTTGTTTTTCAAGACAGGGTTTCTCTGTGTAGCTTTGTAACCTGTCTTGGAACTTGCTCTGTAGACTAGGCTGGCCTCCAACTCACAGAGATCCACCTGTCTTGGCCTTCTGAGTGTTGGGATTAACGGTGAGCACCATCTCCTCCTGGCAGAGTATTTGAGTTTTATAAGTAACAAACATAACTACAGAATTTAGGCATGACTAACCAGCAAATCAATGCACCACGCATTTGACAACCAATGGAAAAGTCATTTCCACTGTGTGCTCAGAAACAGCACACCTTGGAATTTATTATAATGAAGTAGCTCAAAAGAATAGAGAAGTTCTATTCAGGAAAACATCTGGGGCTGCAGAGATGGCTCAGCCGTTAAAGGCTAGGCTCACAACCAAAAATATAAGAAAACGTCTGTACTAACTGTAACAGCAAGAACACGGAGGGGACACTAGTGGTGTGAAGTTCAAGGTCTCGAAGAAAGACAGTGCCATTTCAATGAACGTGTCTCCAGAAACTTTCATCTGATCAGAAGGGTGTGTTGCTTGCAAAAGCGAAGATCAAGGGTCCAGGGCAGAGTTCACTTGGTTTGTATTCTAAGTCAGCAGAGAATGAGTCTTCTCATGTTGGCTGGGATCTGATCTCACAGCCTTCCTCAAATGGCTAATTCTGAGAATGCAGCAGGACTTTATGATAACAAAACTTTTACCTGGTTGGAGGAATTAAACATAGCATAAAAGTTTTGCAAGGCGAGTGATATAAAAATTTCGAATATGAAGTTTTAGAGCATTTAACAGAAAACACTGTATCTAGTGATAGGAGAATCAACATTCAAGGTGGCTCAAAGGAATATTATGCAGACACTTAAATATTTAACAACTAGGCATTTATTTATCTATTTACCTATTTATTTACTATTTATTTATTTTAGGCAAGTTCTTACTATGCATCCCTGGTTGGCCTCAAACTCACAGAATTCTGCCTCTCACATGGCATGAAAAACATGGGTGCCACCATGCCTGCTCAAGCATGTTTGTATATAAATAGTTTTTAAAAATTTATCTCAAGTTAAAGCAGTTTTACAATATTAAAGAAAATTTAAAAGTTTTCTAATTCTGTATTCTATCATAATTATTGTTCCATAATTCAGAATCTTTATTTAACATGTATACAATGATTTGCACTAACATAATTATTCCATAATTTAGAATGTCTAATATGTATAATAATTTTCAAAAAGATCTAATTATGAGTATGTAATTTTAGAATCTGCCTTTTTGCTGGGTGTGGTAGCGCACATATTTAATCCTAGCATTAGGGAGGCAGAGGCAGGCAGATCTCTGTGAATTCAATGACAGCCTGGTCTACATAGTAAGGTTCAGGCCAGTCAGGACTGCACCCTGTCTAAAAGTAAATAAATAAACCTGCTTTTAAACTTCATGTTATTCGATAATTTTTTTCATATTATTCTTGAATACAGGGATTGATTCCAGGTATGTGCCAACATGTCCACATACAATTTAACAAATGTATAAGGTGACTAGAGAGTTAAAGAAATTCTTATGGTTAAAGAAAGAAGTTTAAAGAAGTTAAAGAAAATAATTTCAGCCTAAAATTATTTCATAATTCTTAATTGCATAACAAGGTTATTTTTCTATATGGTTAAAGACCTTTATTATAAATATAAATTAAATTAGCTGTGCAGGACCTGATTTTTGTTTACAATATACTTTATAGTGGGCCCAGTCTCCTGCTACAAAAAAAACCCATAACGCTGGACAAGCATCTGAAGTAGAGTCTTTAGGCGCTGGACTAGACGGTGTGGGCCCATGGCCCTGAAGGGAGGAGAAACACGAAGGTGAGCCCTCATGCTCACATAGGCGCCCTCCATGAAGAAATGTTTCTCTGCAGTGGGGTAGGGGTGGGGCCCAAGATGTCCCCCTGAGGGATCAGAGCCGCTGAGAGGAAAGGACTTGCTAGCAGAATCCTCCACAAGCAGCTGGTCAGAGGCAGGACACCTGCAGCCTGCAGAGAGCGCAGCTAGGTTCCCGTGCTACTTCTGTGTCCTCAGCCGCAGGGTGAAGCTCCAGAGAAGCTGGCCGGAAGAGAGGATTCTAGGGGTGAGGGTGGAGTCTTCTCTAGGACTGCCCAGAGAAAGGCAGCAGCATTGGTACGTGGAGATCCTGGAGCTCCAGAGTGGGGCTGGCTCAACACCTCTCATGTATTGGAGAAAGAATTAAGAACTGACCTAAGACAACAGGGAGTGCCAAGACCGCTCACCTAACAAGGCTTTAGGGCATGGTGATGCATGCCTGTGATTTTAGCACTTCAAACGCTGAGACGGGAATTCCAAGTTTGAGGCAGCCTGAGATGCTTAGCAAGAAAACAATGCCCAAATAAAAACAAAACAACTTGAACTTGACCCCAGCAGCATCTGGTGGGAACTTGGCAAACAATAACTCATCTTTGGAGGCGATATCAGGATCCAGGCTCCATGCAGGATAGCATTCATGACAGCCATTACACAATAAGCCATGGCTAGATGTGTCAATAAAGTGACAAAGCAGACAATAAGCAAGGACGGAGAATTTGCTATCAGAGTAGGATTTCGTATACCTGACATAAAGGCAGCTTTAAAATGTAAAGACCTAAAGAATATTCCAGCACTGTCTCTTGAGAAGCCCTAACCCACCCTACAGTACTCTATTCCTTTCTTAATGCCTACATTTAATTCTAGCTAAAACTTAAAAAAAATCCAACTTTGTTAAATTGAAAAAAAACAAAACAAAAACCAAGTAAGCAGCTGGGCATGTAGCCAAGCGCTGCATAAAGCATGCATGGTGGTGCAGGCCTGTGCTCTCAGCAGTCTCAGGAGGTGGAGGCAGGAGGATTAGCAACTCAAGGGGACCTGTGGCTACACAGTGAGCTATGCCCACCTGGGGCTACTGAGGCCCACCTGGGTTATTGAGGCCCACTTGGGTTACTGAGACCCACTTGGGTTACTAAGGCCCACCTGGGCAAACAAATTTAAAGGAAAAGACTGTCAGAATGAATGGGTAAGGAAATCTCCACAGAGAAATGGAAGCAACTCATTTGAAAGGGAGAGTGTATAATAAACCCACACACGAGAACTGAAATTTAAATGCGCCAATACACTTAACAGATGAGTGGTGTAGAAGGGTGAAGTCATTCTAGCTGAACAGCATGTGAAAGCTTGAAGCAGGAATGCCTGGCACCATACTGCTATGGTATGAGTGCAGTTCATGTGTTGGAGGCCTGCCCTCCATCTGGAGACGTTGGGGATGGGGAGGTCTATGGGGAGGTCCACAGATTCGCAGGAGGTAATCAGCTGGCACCTAGGAGCTCAGGGGTAACTTGCTTGTCCGGCATCCAAAAAGCCTAGGTTTGATCCCCAGAAACACAAATGTAAACTTTATTTTACTTTTATTATTCATTTATGTATGTATTTAGTTGAGACAGAGTCTCTCTGTGTATCCCTGGCTATCCTAGAGCTCACTACATAGAACAGGCTGTACTGAACTCAAAGAGATCCATCTGTCTGTCTCCTGAGTCCTGGAATTAAGTATGTACACCACCATAGCTGACCCAATAAATAAATTTTAAATAAAATCATTGACCCTTGGAAACATTCTTTTTAGTATTTGATCTAGCAAAGCAGGCCTCATATGCAGACTGTTCCTCACTGCAGAGGGGAAGCCTGGTGTGTGCTCACACTGCAGAGGGGAAGCCTGGTGTGTACTCACACTGCAGAGGGGAAGCCTGGTGTGTGCTCACACTGCAGAGGGGAAGCCTGGTGTGTGCTCACACTGCAGAGGGGAAGCCTGGTGTGTGCTCACACTGCAGAGGGGAAGCCTGGTGTGTGCTCACACTGTAGAGGGGAAGCCTGGTGTGTGCTCATACTGCTGGGGGGAAGCCTGGTATGTGCTCACACTGCTGGGGGGAAGCCTGGTGTGTGCTCACACTGCTGGGGGGAAGCCTGGTGTGTGCTCACACTGCAGAGGGGAAGCACTGGTGTGTGCTCATGCTGCTGGGGGGAAGCCCTAGTGTGTGCTCACACTGCTGGGGGGAAGCCCTAGTGTGTGCTCACACTACAGAGGGGAAGTCTGGTGTGTGCTCACACTGCAGAGGGGAAGCCTGGTGTGTGCTCACACTGCAGTGTGATGACCTGAGGGGAAGCCTGGTGTGCACTGCACAGATGCAGCTGCTTTCCTGTGTGTCTGAGTACTGAGGCAAACAACTTTTTTTTACAGGATGCTATTTTTACTTGAAAGAACAACTCCAAATAAAACTGTAGTTATCTAGGCATTTGGTATGTGTTTTCTTAAAGGGAAATGAAATAGTCCGTTGCTTCAAGAGAAACAAATGCTAGTATTAGCTGCCGGCGATAATCTGGTGCTTTGAGTAAAAATTAAAATTTTTGAAAATTCGTGTCTACCACCACAACTCTGATAGTTTCCTAATACTTATAGAGTTTTCTGATGAGACTGGTGATGATATTAATGAATGTCATTTTAAAATATTGTACAATGAAGTGTGTTAACATTTGGGAATTTTACATAAAACAGAACACCAATCTCATCAAATTTATCCATGCTCAATGTTGTAAAATGGCAAACAGGTAAGGACTCCATCCAAAGTCCACAGTGCACAACAGGTTCTAACACCGCAGAACATGAGCAGGTATTCCTACGGCTTATAACCCACGCTGTAACTAAGGAACGACCGTTGATACCCGGTAGAATATGGAGAAGAGCTTTAGGCAGGGCTGGGAGTGCAGGCCTGTAGTCCTCAGTAGCTGGGAAGCTGAGGAGGGCAAATTCAAAGCTTCCTCTGGCTACAGACCAGCCTGGTAGGCTCAAGACACTAAGTATAAAATGGGCTCTGGGGGTCACTCAGTAGCAAAGTATTTCCTGTCATGTTCAAGGCCCAGCCCTATTACCAAAGTAAACATAGAAACAAACACAAATTGTTCTGAAAGGGTATAAAGAATATCCTGCTTTATAAGTACATATCCATGCAAGGGCACATTTCCTTCCTACAGTTCAACTTAAACATGTTACAGAATCTGAATATAGAAGCAGATGTGAGATCCCAGCTTCCTCGGCCAAACCAGATGCTGAGAGACATGTAAACTCTTAGGGCAGCAACAATCTTTTCACTATATTTCTGAGAATTTATAGATATTTTCTTTAAGACATGTAATTTGAATTAATATGCAATGGTTTCACTACCGTTTTGAAACGAACAAACATTTATATATATATACACACACATATAATACATACATATACATACACACATATATATTTGGGGGAGTTGTTTTTTAGTTATTGAGACAGGCTCCTATGTAACCCTGGCAAGCCTGGAACTCATTATGTAGATCAGGTTAGCCCAGGACTTGCAGAGATTCACTTGCCTCTGCCTCCTAAGTTATGTAATTAAGGGTGTACATCCCTAGCTTGAACAAATATTTTAATGTTCATTTTAATTCTACTATAAAAATATCAACAGACACAATTCACATAAATAATAGGTCTTTATGATTCTCTGTAACTTAAGGGTACAAAGGGGTCTTGTGACCAAAGTGTTTGAAACTATTGGCCTAGAATAACCCCTAAAATTATGCAAAAAACAAACCGCTAAAGGGTCAGTAGAGGGAACAGAACACAAAGCATTAAGCTGATTCAGATCAAAGTGGGAGAAAAGGAGCAGAGAAACAAAAGAAGAAAAGAAATGACTAAACAAAATTGTAACATAAAATCAAGGAAGTGCAAAGAAGTCACATGACGCCTACTACCCCTAGCATATATATGTACATATATGTTCCGTGTGTGTGCACAGAGAGGGTTTGAATGGAGGTGTCCTGCAGAGCTGAACAATGACAATCCCAGAAGCCATGGGTGACCAGATAAAATCCCCATGCCAGGTGTGGGATATTCTCAGAGTTGCTAAGGAGGCCTCAGCAACCCCCAAACAACACAAGCTGTTGCGAGTGGTCTTGACTTCTCACCAGACCTACATATTCAACCTGGACTGAATAAAGTCAGTACCCACCTTGGTAGCAAGACAAAGAGAAATCAAGCTGAGACTGAGCTGGAAGTTCCCTCCTTGCATAGTAGATTGCAAAGAACCAGAAGGGGCTGTGGTGTAGGCAGCTGAGGGAGAAAATTCATTACCCATCTTGCCTTGCTGCAGATGACGTAGGCTACAATACCAACCTACCAGGCGGGACGGACATGCTCACTGTGCAACAGTGGTACGGAGGGTCAGGAGGGAACCACTGGCTCTTATTAGATTTGAGGCTCCATCATAGGAGGGAACTCACGCCTGGTCCTGTGTACACCTAGTCAAAAGCATGTGGTTGGGAAGGACAGGAGCCCTCTCCTTCTCTTGGGAACACTGGATGGGGGGGGGGGTCGTGGTCTTCAGCGCTGTAATCACCAGTGAACAACCCATGCTTTGGTGGACAGCATCATACCTATGCTCAGGAAGAAGGCCCTGCTTAAACTCAGTGGGCCACAAAACAAAAGAACAATCTAAAGACACGAGGAGAGGGGTTAATGAGGGCTGGTGTGGGGTAAGAGAGGATGTGTGAGTATGATCAGAAGTCACTACACATGTGGGAGTAGGTTTAGTAATAAAGAAGTGAAATTCACAACCTTCATTACCAGGGCTGCTATGTTAAATTTCTTTTCCTTTTATCTTTATTTTCCTTCCTTCCTTTACTTTTGTGTGAAAATTAAAAATATGTCTTGTTGTTTCTGGTTTATTTGTTTTGTTTTGATTTTTGAAACGGAGTCTCGGTATACAACTTGGAATTTACTGGTAGACCATGCTGTCATCAAACTTAAGAGTGTTGCCGCTGGGTGTGACACTGTGTCCATCTAAAAAGCATCTTATTGTGTCAACCGATACCTCTTTTACTATTGACACTTCCCCCAGTACTCACAGGAATTTCCTCCTAGTTCAGCTCTCTGTATCCACTGCCCATTTACCCATGTATCAAAAGGGTTTATTAATTTTCTAACAGGGTAACAAATACTCTGTATATAAATCCTGATGTATGTGTCTTTCTGCTTTATATTAATCAAGGAAGACTAATACTTCTCAAAACAGTATTCAAATTAGTACTTGAAATTATAATTATTCTACTTCATCAAACTAAGATGCTATTATTTTCTGTACCTGTAAGAGATGAAACCTCCTCCAATTACAACAGTAAGATGTCATCAACTGTAAGAAGTGTCATGATTTCAGAGACGTTAATTAGTTCAGCAGTGTGAGTCCCAGAATGGATGCGCTGCAACGGTTACAGGTGTATCAGCTATAAGTGAACTATTTTCAATTAAACCTTCTTTTCTACTATTTATGCTAATTTGTATCACTGACTCCTGGATGCCCACTTCTCTTTTCAGCCGTCAATATATCCTGATGACTGTTATTAGCAAGTCAGTTTCTTCCTCAGGGCTAAATGACTAACAGACACAACATGAAAAAATCTGAGGCCTCCACATCGGAATACAGTGGGGTGGGAGCCAGCCTGAGTGGCCAGCAGTCTTGATCTCCCTGATGAAACATTCACTGGGAATCCTGTTACATACGAGATGCTGAACTCTGAACCACTGATCAAGATGATGGGGTAAAACCCAAAATTGTTGAGGGGTTCTAATCTATACTAAAGCACATACAATGGACCAACCAGGCAGATAAGGAAGAGCCAATAGGAAAGGGGCATTCTTTCCTTAAAATTCAAATTCAACTAATTCTATACACATAAAATGCAGCTGTGCAGCCTACCATCTCCAGAACTGGGGGAATGAGGTAGGTGAAGTGAGCGTTTGAGACCAGCCTGAGCTACATGATGGGATCATGCCTCAAATAAACACGAGAAAACCTGAAAAACAAAACAAAATTCCTTTCTCTCTCTCCCTCCCCTTTCCACCAGGTCACTCTGCCCTCAAAGAGCACTCACTGATCTGCTGTTTATTTCTAAAAATTAATTTGTGTCTTCTAGACTAGGACAGAAAGTACCCTGTACTGCAGTGAACAAAATTCAAACACATAGGTTTAAATTGCAACTAGACACACATAACTGAAACTGGTAAGGGGAGACTACTATATTCTCCATCCATAAAGCCTTTTACTCATTACAGGAAGTCCATACATGTTGTGCATATCTTTTTTAAATTTCTATTCACGTGTTTGTATGTTTGCCACATGTGTGGCAGAAGAGCGTGTTATATCCTCTGGAGCTGTAGTTATAGATGGCTGTGAGCTGTTGAGCATGGTGCTGGGAACTGAACTCAGGTTCTCTAACCGCTGGGCCATTTCTCCAGCCCCATGTGTCACTTCCTATTACCCCCAGCAGTGTAGAAAGTTCTAGTCCTTCCATTCTCACCAGCACTTGGTATGGTTGGTATTTTGAATTTTGGCTATTCTAATGTGTAGGAAGTTGCATTTCATTGTGACTCTAATTTGCATTCCTCTAACAATGAGCATCTTCCCGTGAGCGTATTTCCTGACAGTGTCTTCTTTGGTAAAGTGATGATGTCTTTTTTTATTCGCTTGATGTTTATTATCAAACTTCAAGAACTTTAAAAATATTCTAATTATGAGATCATCAATACAAAGGAACAGACTATTAATACATTGAATAACATGGATCAATTCTGAACAATTCTGCTGTGGAAGGCCAGGTATGTATGACTCCTTGAAAGAAATACTAGAAGGTGTTCACTAACTCTCATGACATTTTGCATTCTTCTCTCTCCTTTCTTTTCTTATTTTGTAGGTAAAACTTCCTAGACAGTATACTGTTTTCAAAGACCTTTCCATCTCTCCTGGGAAGGTCCATTTCAGAGGCTAGACACTGGCTTTTCTCCATTCTTCTGTGGCCTGAGGAGTGGGCATGATGGGATAAGGGGCTCCTGGCAGACTTCATGGAGTAACAGGCAGTCTTTATGGGGGTTGTAGTCTGTTTTTTTTCCTTGTTTGGTCAAATAATTTTCTTTTTTATCGAAGTAGTTTTCTCTGTGGTTATCACGCAGCTGAGCACACCAGTGCCCACTCCTGATGCCATCCCGAAGTTATGAGGCAGCAACACTAAACACTGCAGCCCAAGAGTGGGCAATCCCTAGGATTTCTTTAATGTTCTAGGGCATTCTCTAGATAAAATCTGTCCGGCAAGGCTGACAATCTCATTAAAACTGCTTTTTCCACCCTGCTTAACATCTATTTCCTGTTCTCACTGTGAGTAGTTTGAGGGTTTTGGTGATGGGGCAGAGGTAGAAGGTGCCACCTCAATCTGGGACTGCTTGTCCTAAATGGTCAGCTCCACTCTGATACTTAGGGTTTTCCAGTTGCTGGCCTTTTGGTGATGTTGTCAACTCTGGGGTGGGGCAGGTAGGTGTGGCAGCACCTGGAGCCCGAGCAGAGCAGGCACTGCTTTCCACTGGTGCCTCCACCTCCCGCTCTAACATCCGTGGGTGGACTTGGATGGCACAGCAGAGGCAGCTGATGGAAGATCCCCCTGTCAGTGTAACACATGAAGAGCTGTACCCTGGCCTTCTTTGTGCTGAAATCTGAACAGTCACTGTGCTGTTAGTGCTTAAAGGTTCATGCAGGCCCTGCGCTATGCTTCTGTACCTAGTTAGGGCACAATATGCTCCGTTTCTAAAGGAGTATTTCCTGAGCTTTGGACCCCTCAGTTCAGCACAGAGCCCTGAAAATGATGGGTTTTGCTAAGGTCACAAATTGCCCTGTAAGAAGTTAAGAACATTTACTTTCAAGGATTCATTCAACCTCTGCCATTCCCTGCTGAGTATCAGGAAGAAGTTTTATAGTCTGCCAATCGACTGTCCTGCCCAGGACAACTTCTCAGGGATGTCGGTGGGTCAGATGCCACCGAGTCACATAAGAACGGATAATTTATAGTTTCCTCAATCACTAGTTTTCTGTATGTATGGCTGTTGGTATAGCCCTGCTTGATTTTTACTAATTCTCACCCACCTTGTTGAGGAAGGAATGCTCTTTCTTTCACCTCATCTTCTGTACCTGGAAGGCCGTGCACAGTGAGTGTGCCCTCAGCTGCTCCGCCGAGCCTAGTCTAGCATGGAATGCGGATCCACACACAAACAATGGTGAGGGTAGAGCATATCCCATGTGTCACAACGGTTAAATAACTGAAGAAGAGCCTAACTATTTCCTCCCTGCTTTCCTCACTGCTGGGGAGTGAGCCCAGGCTTCCCGTTTTCCAGGCAGAATGCGACCACAGAGTCACACGACACTTCTTTCATTACACCATCCTGCCCAGTACATGAAGCCACTCACCTAACTAAGCAGGCTGGCGAGATGTCTCCACGGGTAAGAGCACTGGATGCTCTTCCAGAGGACCTGAGTTTGGTTCCCAGCACCCATGTGAGGGCTCACAAATGTCTGTTAACTCTAGTTCCTGGCGATTTGACACCGTCTTCTAGCCTCTATGGATAACGGGCATGTGGTATATAGATATACACAAAGGCAAACACTCACACACATAAAATACATCTAAATCTTGAAAAAGAAAAGGAAAAAAAGAAATATCTATCTGGACACTCCTCATCCTTCAACGCTCAGGTCCAAGTCCACCTGCTTGTATAAACCGGGGTTCTGTTCTGCGTTAGTCACCATGATGGTGCACGGTCCCTTGTGCTGCATCTCCATTCTCCACCTGACAATGATCAGTATGCCTCTAGGGAGCCCTAGTCAGGGCTGCTAAAGAGCTACACTTGAATTGTTTCATTTTTTTTTTTTAAAGCCAAATTCGAAGCAAGATTTAATTAAATTTGACCAGTGGATGAGCTCTGGTCAGGTACATCTCTGCTTCCCCAGAAAACTGGGCCCAAAAAATTGAATTGTTTCCTTTAAACAGAAGAGTCCCATCAATGAACCTGCTTATGTAGCTGGGCAGCAGCATACATCTGGTATGAATTCAGATCTCCTAGACTCCGAAGCCCGTTGGGCAGGGATGGACATGGATAGGAATTTAGATCTCATGGACTCTGATGCCTACCTTTGGCCACTATATTAATTTTTAGCCTAGTTATAAACTTCTGGTTTTACACCAATTTATTACTAGACATGACTATTGGGCACTATTATATAGGGATTCCAACTACAGGACAGAGCTGACCAAGCTCACTGTAAAATACCATACAGACTAACAATGAGCATGAAAACAGTGTAGAAATAAAGTGTACAGGGCTGAGATGGCTCAACCATTAAAGGCTAAGCTCATAACCAAAAATACATGTAAAACATACATAGATCATAATACTAATAAGATAGCTAACTCTTAGGTGGTATATTGCTTATTTCCTATATATAGACACTTTACATTATATAGAATCATTTAATCCTTACACTACCAGATAGGCAGTTTTTATTATCATTATCCATCTCACAGATGAAGAAACTGAGCCCTAGATGGATTAAGTGACTTCTCAAAGTTAGGTAATTATTGAGTCTGTTCTACATGTCTAGATAGTGTCTTTTGTGGTAAGTTATGCTAGAGGAAACTAATGGAAGTATTTATTGATTAACTGTATTAAAGATCTGAGGCTGCAACAGGGTATGGACTCAGATAGTAAACACAGCGATTACATAAGGAAGATTGTGTAATGAAGAAGAACTCCTACCATCTGTACCTCTTCTGATCTTGGAAATGATCCATCATTCCCATGACTTATGTAACAGGTCATGTTGCAACACCCAGGTCTTACCTGAGTCTCCTGAGAATGCCTTAGCTCCGTGTTCTCTTAACTAAAGGTCGTGACCCTCTGGGGAGTCATGAAATCAATTCAGCTAGTCTGAGTGACATTTAGAAACAGAAACAGCGGAGGGGGGGATCCCCAGAAAACATGGGTGCACAGCTCAGAGGGTAAAACTAACCATTAGACTCCGTCTTCACACACTGATCCATGCAAGAAACTGCACTTTTCTAGAAATCTTTTTAAAAATCAAACATGTCAAAACAAATACACATTCCTAAAGAAGACAAGGAGTAAACCAGGAGATTTTGGATAGAACTGTGGACTTGGAGAAAAAAGAACAAACTTATAAATCTTCTGAGAAGCCTAAACCAAGCTGAGTGTGGTGTGCTAACCACTCTAATACGGCATGCAGGAGGCTGAAGCAGAAGGACAGCACTCGAAGCCACTCTGTGCTGCACAGTGAGACTTTGTCTCAAAAGGCCAACATAATAATAAATGTTGAAAGCCACATTTATTGATTGTGCGTGTGTGTGCACGCTGTGCACAAGTTTGTGTGTGTCTGTGTGATGGGGTGGTATAAAGAAGTCGGAGGACAGCCTGCAGAAGTCAGTTCTCTCCTTCCACTATGTGGGGCTCAGTAATCAAACTCAGGTTCTCAGGTTTGGTGGGACGTGTCTTAACCTGCTGAGCCATCTCACCAGCCCAAAAATAAATTTTAAAAATAAGGGGGAGGGGCGCTGGAGAGATGGCTCAGCCGTTAGGAGCACTGGCAGCACTTCCAGATGTCCTGAGTTAAATTCCCAACAACCACATTTGACGGAACTGAATACCCTCTTCTGGCATGCAGGTGCCCACGTCCTAAGTCTCTGCTTTGTTCAAAGCGGCCTGCTTTTACAGCCATCTACCCACTCATTCGCCTTGGTTTTTTGAGATAAGGTTTGGCTTTATAGCCCAGGCTGGCCTTTAACTCAAAGCAATCCACCTGCCTCTGCTTCCCAGGTGCTAGGATTATGGATGTGCACCATCATGCCCGTGTTTTCACCTTTTAAACATTGAAATTTCATGTTAAAATGTCTCCTGAATGAGGCGTCTAGTACTCCTAGAGCTTTTCAGACAGAAAGCCCTGGACCACGTCTCCATGTCTCTAGCTGAGAGACTCAGTAACTCTCCAGGCCCTCAAAGCTGTGAGCCCTCCAGGACCAAAGGCTGCTGGATTACCAAGAGTCCATGATAAGGCTGGACGTACAAGCCGGCAAGCAAGGATCCCGGGCTCCGCAGGCAGCGGTGGAAGATGGAGAAGAGAGCACACAGCCGAAAGAAAGGTTAGCGACTCATGAGAAGCCATGTGCTCGCTGGCCAGGAGTTCCTCCGGAGCTCTCTTTGCTTGGGAGAGCACCCATGATCTCTCATAGGCGACAAGAGCAGACACTGGGGACGGCCAGTCAAGGTGCTCTAATCTGCCTTTGTGAATTGTCAAGAAGTATAATACAAACCACATATACAATTTCAAGCTTTCTGTTTAACTTTTTTTTCTTTTTAAATCATGTGCATGGCTCACACCTGTAATCTTGTTACTTAGAAGACAGAGGCAGGAAGATGCTTGTGAGTTTGAGGCTAATCTGAGCTACTAGCAAGTTCTAGGACAGCCTGAGCTATAATTTGACATCCTGTCCCAGAACTCACTATGTAGACCAGGCTGGCCTCAAACTCACAGAGACCTGGTTGCCTGTTTGTTAAGTTCTAGGATGAAAGGCATGTGCCACTACACCCACCCCTAACATGTATTATTTTTGTTCTTCATAAATCCCACACTTTACTGAATAAACATTGATTTTGCTTCAGACTAACTGGTCCTGAGATGGTTTTCTGCACTGTGCGTGAAGCCACGAGCGCCCTCGGCAGGGAGCTCTGAAGAGAACTCAGCTGTACAGCAGGCCGTGCAGAGAGCTAAGTCTCCCTTGGCAGCCTCCTCGGCTACATCTTCAGGCCTGTCACACACATCACCTCCTTCCCCGCAGTGGGATCTGGATCCAAGGCATTCTAGTCGTTTCCCGGCTCTTGGCTGTGATCCAGCATGGTATTTGGACATTCGAAGCCGAATGTCTTCTCAAGGCTTATCTCGAATGTCTACATAATCTTCTCTCTGAAATAAACTATGACTTTACCTATTTTTATCAGTGACCTAAGTTCAAAACTTCTAAATCAAATTCTTCCATTCCCTTTATTCTGCCAATTCCTCGTTCTTCTTCCTTCGTGGGCCTCACTGTCAAGGACACGATCAACAATGCAGGACCCTAGTGTCTGCCTGAACATCAGCTCTGAGTCCAGCCCCACAGGCAGCCTGCTCCAATCCACCTCTGTCCTATACCATCCCAACCTCGTTGGAGAAAAGACTCTGGAGGTCAGAGTCATTGATCTCCTGGAAGAGCCTTTAAAAAGAAAAAAACAAAAGCAGACAATTTTCTTTAGCATCTCCTGAAAATGCCTTCTACACCCTCATCTGTGTTTTATGTTTCTGCCCAGCAGGACGCCCTTACTCCAGCTATGTGATCTATATCAACAAATACTTTCAGTGGGGAGAGGGTGGAAATGGTCTCATTCCATAGCTCTAGCTGGTTCTTGCTATAAAGACACTTGCCTCAGAGATCCGCCTGCCTCTGTCTCCTGGGAATAAAGACCCGTACCACCACACTCAGCTCTCAACAAATACTTTTGTGTTACATACTGTTCCAAGCACTGAAGGCAAAATAAATAATCCGAATTTCAGGTTTTCCCAATTTGAGAAATCTTCCTAGCTGGATGTAGTGGCTCATCTTGCAATCCCAACACTTGGGAGGCGGGAGCAAGAAAGTCAAGGGGTCAAGGTCACATCCGCCTCTGCTACAGGGCAAGCCCAAGGCCTGCTCGAGATACATGAAACTGTCTCAAAAACAGAAAAGAAGTTCCTTTCCTATGTTCAAACTTTCTCATTACTAAGTTGTTTCTTTTTGTAAATCTAGTTAATTTATTTATTTTACATCTAGTCCACAGTTCCCCCCTTTCCCTTCATCCCCCCAAGTTATTGCTTATATGACAGTCTATAAAACTCAGCCCTTAGAATTTGAAGCACTGTGTTGCACTTGTTAGCCTGTTTATAAACGCCCATCTTCCCCAATAGCATGGTCTTCTTCAAAGCACGAAGCAGGGTCATGCTAAGGAGCAAAGGATACTTGACACATACATACAAAGAGGGCCGTGGGGCACCAGGAGCTCCAGCCCGGGCTGAGGCCTCTAATACAAGCTACTCAGGAGACTGGGGCAGAAGGATGGGAAGTTAAAGCAACAGGGCCACAGGGAAAAGGGTCCCAAAAAGTCCCCAAAAGGCCTGTTCCCTTGGCCCCATCAATAGACTGGCCAGCCAGGGTCGGGGCCTGCAAGGATGCCAAGGCTAATGGATGTACCAGGGAACTGCCACTGTCCATTTGCAAACAAGTTCAGAATCAGCAACATGTTACACTGGTTTCTGGACTTCCACAACCTAGATTAGGTCATCAACTTAAAAAAAAAATCCTTTCTTGCTGGGTGTGGTGGTGCATGCCTCTAGTCCTAGCTCTCAGAAGGCAGAGGCGGATGGTCTCTTAAATTCAAGGTCAGCCTGGTCTACCTAGAGTTCCAGGGCTACAAAGAGAGACTCTGCCTCAAAAACCAAATAATACAATTCTTCTTTGGGAACAATGAGAAAAATATATTTAAAAAGCATATACAATATCAAATGTAAAAGTAAAACTTGGGCCAGCGAAGATGGTTCAGTGGGCAGAGGCGCTTGCCGCTAAGCCTGATCAGAGTTGGATTTCCAGAACCTACATGGTGGGTGAGGAGAAAAGAGTTCCCAAAGCTGTCCTCTGGCCTCCATGCGTACCCTATGGCATGTGTGCCCCAAAGAAATAAGTAAATAATAAATAAATAAATAAGTGCAGGGTGGGAGAACTCACCACATGTTGTGCTCGAAAACTTTGGCTGGATCAGTTAAAATCCGTGACCCCAGAGGGGCCACTGGGTGGACACCACTCTGGCATCTGTGTGGTACCTTCCCTCGCCTCAGACGACAAATACAATTTCTCCAAATCACATTCATACTAAACAGGACCTGCAAAGTCACAAACAGGTAAATTAATCAGTCAACAAGGATGAATTAAAACAGTTTGCCAAGACCAGCAAGGACACAACAGAAAACGAAAACTACAGATGAATTCTTTGGGGAACACAGATGCAAAAATTGTCAACAAAATAGTTGCTAACCAAATTTAGGGAAACAATAAGAAGATTATACATTATGACCAAGTGGGCATCATCCCAAAAGGCAAGGTTGGTTCAACATAATAATTCAATAAACATAATATAGCATATAAATAAACTTAAGGACAGAAACCACATAATTCTTTCAATTGACGCTGAAAAGGCATTTGATAAATTTCAACATGCATTCATGAGAAAAATTCTGGAGATTTCAGGAATAGATGCAACGAGTCCCACAGTAATAAAGGCTACCCACAACAAACCCATAGCCAGCGTTACAGTAAATGGAGACAAGCTGAGAGCATTTCCTTAAAATCAGGACCAGGACAAGGATGTCCACTCTCCCTTCTCTGATTTGATGGAATACTCCAAGTGTGAACTGTAGCAATTCAACATGAGGGAGGCATAAAACAGATAAAAATAGGAAAAGAAAAAGTCAAACTATCCCTATTAGCAGACAACATGGTTCTTTACTTAAAAAATCCTATTTGGTCCCCTAGAAAACTCCTAGACCTAATGAACACCTACAATAAAATTGCAGAATACAAAAATCAGCATTTTAAAAAGACAGATTCCACATATACCAAAAATATACTCTCAGAGAAAGAAATTAGGAAAACATACCATTCAAAATTCCTTTCAGATTAAGTATTTAGAAATATATCTAACTAAAAAAAGAAAAAGGTCTGTTACAGACCTACTTCTGAAAAAGGAACTCATAGAGATACCAGATGCTGGAAAAACCTTCCATGCTCCTGGATCAGCAATTAATACATGTATACTTTTAAGAATGGTCTATAAGCCAGGCAGTGGTGGCGCACGCTTTTAATCCCAGCACTCGGGAGGCAGAGGCAGGTGAGTTGGAGGCAACCTTGGTCTACAAGAGCTAGTTCCAGGACAGGCTCCAAAGGTACACAAAGAAACCTTGTCTTGAAAAACCAAAAAAAAGAAAAGAAAAAAGAAAAAAATGAAAAAATGGTCAATAATACTGTTGCAAGTATATTTTCCCATACAACATGTGTGTGTCAATTTTAGCTCAAGAGAAGAATCATTAGTTGAAGGTGATATTGGCAATTAAGTTGACAATTTAAATTGTAAAGACTATGCCATCGTAAGTATATTCCAGTAAACACGTCACTCTCAAGCCTTTATGGGAAAGTGTTCAAAAAACAGTCTTGCTGAACGCCGCGCTGCTGCTTGGCGGTTCAGGCGCTCCTCCTCACAGCACTCAGCCTACTGCTGTAGCCAGTCCATAGAAACGGTGCTAAGTGACATGTATACAACAGGCACCAAGGCAGCAGGCATAAAACCGGGAGGTAGTGAACACCCTTTCTATTCTGCTGAAAATGAACTTCAGAATGTCAAAAACATCTCACTATACTTTCACAACAATTTTCAAGGCTTTTCCTATGGGGATTTCATCAAGCAGTAAAGGCTGGCCAGCTCCTTCAGCGAGCAGCAGCCAGTATTTGCCCCAGCTCTTGGTTTGTTTCCCTTCTCCTGCCTTTACCATCATGTGTCTTTGTTCTTTCTACAGTCAGCACTCCACACAACACCAATAAAACTGTACCTACAAAACTATCTTTAGACCTTTCTGCATTAAATATATTCATAAAATGTCCTCTAATGCCGGAGAGCAGAAACTGATCACACCCACAAAGACGGGTAATTCATGCTCAAAAGTGCGAAATGATACAAACAGTGGCTCCCACCCAGGAAAGCCTAAATGTGATTCCAGCGATCATGTGACACTAGCTGCTGCTCAGTAAAGGGAAGGAAGGCAAAGCTTCTCTCACTGTAAATGACCACACACAAAAAGACACAACCAGACCGGCTATGAGCAAAATGCCAGGAGTGTGAGCCTTGCAGGCTGCTGGCTGGCAGTCAGAGCTCAGCACGGCCAGGGCCTGAGCATGTGGCAGCTTCCTTGTTTAGGCAGCTGCTTCTTTAATTAACCACACAGACATCTATTTCTTTCATTTCCTTATCATATTTAATAGCCACATCTGGTGCTGCACTGCTGTTTATCTTCTTAATTAAATAAATAACTAATATAGCTAACAGAAACATAAACATCTTCTAAATTCATAATTTTAATGTATTTAAACTTCTCAAGCGAAACCGCCAGCTTCTAGAAGTAGAGCCCTGCTATTTGTGGATTGTTTGATTGACTGCATAAAAACGGTACTTATTTGACATAGAGGAATAAAAAGACCTCATAGATACTGAAAAACTAAATGACCATTATAGACAATTTTTATTTATTTATTTATGGGATAAATAATGTTGAAAACAACTTACCTATAATAACTTTCTAAAACATCACAAGTTAAAAAAAAACCTTAAGCAGGACTAAACTTATTAAATGAGTCTATAATTTAAATAAAAACAGGACCATGATGACTAACACATATTGTGTGTGTGTGTGTGTGTGTGTGTGTGTGTGTGCATGTGTGTCCATATACATGCACATATAGGTAAAAAATAAATCAGAAAATGCAAGTTCTGGCAAAGACATGAGGAAACTGGAACCCTTACACACTCTGATAGGATGTAAAATGATGCAGCTGCTATGGAAACAGTACAGTGAACTTCCCAAAAATTAGACCCAGAGCCAGAGATTCCATTTTTGGGTATACATCCAGAAGGAAGGAAAGCAGGGAGAGACGGGAAAAGATGTCTGTACGCTCAGATTCACAGTGGCACTGTAGACAGTAAAGTAACCTGAAGTGCTCTCTGAAGGAGGAACAGGGAACACCCAACACTGTACTGTGACAGGTTACGATACAGCTGGATCTTAAAGACACTGGAGCTAGAAACAGGGCCGTTGCAAAAGCGAGTGTGCCTTACTGTGCTTATTAGAGGAGGCCCCTAGAGCAGTCAGATCCAGTGACAGAGCAGAGTGGGGCTTGCAGAGGGAACGGGAAGTGCAAATGCTAGCAGGCACAGGTCAGCAAATGGAAATTGGAGTGAAGTCAGCGAGAGCAGATTCAGGTGTATGTGGGCGGAGCATCCTAGAGCGCTAAGGTCCAACACAGATTTCCAAAAGCTTGTGTTCTTCCCATGTATGAGGATGCCATGATGAAATTCAATACTTTATATGCTAGCCTCAAATTTAATTTTAAAAAGTACATGTTCACACATACGTACATACACTCACACAAAGGGTAACTGAGATTTCACTACACACATGCAGTGATGTGAAAATGTCTTACCGCACACCTTAAAGATACATAATTGTAAAATGAAGCTCATCAAATACGGTGGCACATGCCTGTAATTCCAGCACTCAGGAGGCTGATGTAAGAGTAGCAAAGGTTTAAGGCCAACCTGGTGAAACTATGTCTCAAAAAGCAAAGCCAAACAAAACCCACATACATGAATCAAAAACAGAACAAGCTGGACCGAGAAACTGGGTGCAGCTTCCACTGGGGAAGATGAGAAGTCCTAGGGATGGGTGCTGGTAGGGATGGGTGCTGGTAGGGATGGGTACTAGTAATGCCTGTACAACATGAATGCCCAATGCCTGCAAACCACACCCTTAAGACGGATCAAAATGGTAAATCTTCTTTTAGGTGTATTTTCCCACAATAAAAAACAAACAGCTTTCCTACAAAGAGAGCTGCAGGCCCACACATCCTCACTAGTGAACAGCAAACATTTAAGAAAAACGAAAACAAAAACCAATACCAACAGGACAAAACCCTACAGCAGATGAGAAGGCTTCTCAGCTTCTCTTTTGAGGCCAGCATCACTGGGAGAATTAAAATGAGTTTGTATGAAAAAAAAAAAAAAGGTTTGAATATGGCCACATCATTATGGTACAATTTTCCCACAGATAGTGCTTCCCATTAGATTTTCAGGTTATAAAAATTTGCTAGGGATAAAATTTGAGGCTATCAAGGAGGGAAAGCCTAGGGTTTTCTGAGCATTTCTTATTATACTTTAATTGCTGAGGCTGATACAGTCATGAGCTGCATAGCAATATGCTGGTTAAAGATAAATTGCATATAGTAGTTTCCCTAAGATTACAGTGGGAAAAAGGTTATAATGGAAAAAAAAAAAACCTTCCCACCACCTAGTATTTTACCACACCTTTCCTATGTGCAGACAGACAAAGACTGTTACGTTACAGTAGCCATGGCAGCAGTACCGGAACATTGTTCATAGGTTTATTATCTAGCAGGATGGCTACAGCACACAGCTTAGGTAGAAAGGGAGACTATAACATCTATACTGATGTAGGATATTCTATTGTGCGCATAACAAATCGTCTACTGATAGGTTTCTCAGAAGGAATCCCCATCACTGATGAACCATATTTAGTTTAATATGCACACCCATTCAGAGCAGGGGAATAAAGAAAGCAGCAAGACCTCCACACGGCCTCCTTAGCTGCTGTGAGCTTTGTTTACTTTTGCAGCTGGAAATGTGGCTGTAACCCTTCACTTAGCGCAAACAAATGTGCCACACGTCACAAAGTGGCCTTTCTTTTCCTCCCTCTATTCCATTTTCAGCTTAGCACCTGGCAGTGATCCTTCTACGTGAATCCTGTAAGGGCCAAGGTGAACTGTGAATAGGAAACCAGCATTAGAGCCCTTTAGAGGTCAAAGTCAAGACTTCATAGCCAGCTGGCTGAAGCAGTCTTTAAGGGACAGAAACCCAGGAGGGAGAGAATGCTCACACCAGCACTCGATGGATAGTGTCATCACCAACAGCAAAGTCACAGAAGTATACTGTGATTAGCCAACTGGCTTCCTGCCAGCTCTCGGTGTAGGCAGCTGTGGCGGTCTGAACGAGAATGGTCCCCACGGGTTCATATATATAAATGCTTGGTCACTAGAGAATGTCACTATTTGAAAGGATTAGGAGGTGTGGCCTTATTGGAGGAAGTGTGTCACTGGGGGTGGGCTCAGAGGATTCAAAGCCCATGCCAAGCCCAGAGTCTCTCTCTTCTTGCTGCCTATAGATCTGGATATAGAACTAACTCCCAGACACTTCTTCAGCACCACGTCTGCCTACCTGCTGCCATGCTCCCTGCCATGATGATATGGACTAACCTCTGAAACTGTAAGCGAGCCACCCCAATTAAAGGCTTTCCTTTATAAGAGTTGCATTAGTCATGGTGTCACTTCACAGTAATAGAACACTAGACAGTAAGTATCTGCCTACCTTAGAATTTAAGGTGGGGAGGGAACCAATGCATGAAATGGCTTGGGCCTAGTAAAGAGTGTGACAAGCTGAGGACAAGATGGTCTTGGTACCCATTGGCCTGTGGCCCACCACTGGGCCAACCACCACCATCACCACATTAGAGAAGCAGCAGCCCTGACCAGAAAGGATAGCTCACGGGAAACAGCTTGCTCCAGTTCACAGCTCTTGCCCAATGCCTGGCCCTTTAAAATGTCCTTTTCAGTAATCTTTACAACGGCAGACTCAAACCAACTACAGCACAGTCTACTGGGGTTGGTAAAATGAACTTCATACACATAAAATGCTTCTCATGCCGTGTGTGTGTGAGCGAGTGAGTGTGTGTGTGAGCGAGTGAGTGTGTGTGTGAGCGAGTGAGTGTGTGTGTGAGCGAGTGAGTGTGTGTGTTTTACTGGGGATTAAGTCCAAGGTGTTAAACAAGGACTTTACCATTGAGCTATAGTCCTGACCACAAAAAAAAAGCACTTCTGGAATAACTGTAAATTTTATGCTTGTAAAACAATAGTTTTATTTACTTTACCTTTTTTTTTTTACTAAAAAAGTAAGGTTTTAATTATAGAAAATAATCCATTATAGATTTTGTCAATTGACAAAAGGAATTAAAGCACCAATTCCAATTCATTCTTCATACAAGACTCAATTAAAAAAAAGTTAAGTGTGTCATATGTTCAAGGCACTGCTCCTTGATGTTCACGATTGTTAGTTAAGACCTCAGGATCGAAATCTATAAATGCTCAAATCTTTCATACAAAACAGAGGTGTTCTTGGGAAAGCAACATATACCCTCCCTTTAAACTTTAGTTCAGTCTACTTTTTTCTTTTGTGTGTATATGTGCATGTATATCCGTGTACATGTGTGTGCCTGTGTGTGTGCACCTGTGTCCAAGCACACTCATACAAAAGATAGACAGGAACATTGGTTGTCATCATCATTCTCTTAAGACGGCTTCTGATCAAACCCAAAGCTTACTCTTAGATTTGCCTGCTGGGCAGTGGACTTCTGGGATCCCCCGTCTCTACTTCTCAACACTGGAGCTACAGGCACATATGGCCATGTCTGGTTTTTATGTGGGTGTCTGAGGGTTCAAACTCAGTCCTTAAGTTTGCACTAAAGTGTTCATACTCACTTAGCCATCTCCCTCCCCCACCTGTTTTTCTGAGGCAAGGTCTCTGTCTTGCTAGTGACAAGACAGGGACCTTCCTGTCCCCACCTCTGTGCATTGGGATTAGAAGAACAAGCCATCCTGCCCAGGATTTTGTTTTGTTTTGTTGACATGGATGCTTAGGACTGAACTCAGGTCCTCATGCTTCTATGAGAAGCACTTTAGTTACAGAGCCATCTTCCCGCTGACTTTATCTTTGTTGTACTGAGGACACCGGCTACAAAGTGGAAAGCCAGGGTCTAAGCCCTTCCTCCATCTGCACATTCCCCAGATGGCTGGTAACACTGAATCCAATGTAAATGTTGCAGATACAGTTACTATACTATACAACGGAGGGAATAATGGTAAGTAAGTTGTTTGTATATGTTCAGTGCAGCGACAGTCTCCACCCCTGCCCCATATTTATTTGTTTTGCTTTTTGGCGTGGTGTTAGAGATTGAACCAAGGGCCTCCCACATTCTAGGCAAGTGCTCTACTGCTGAATTATAGCCCCTTCCCCGATCCCCACCACCCTTTAAAAAATTCTTTCTGAGAGGGCCCACTAAGTTACTCAGGTTAGACTTAACGTCAGTCTGTAGTCCAGGCAATCCTTGAACTCTAAATCCTCCATGAGCCCCTGGACAACCAGGCCAGTTCCAAATATATTTTAAGATTTATTTGTTGGTTACGTATACAGTGTTCTGCCTGCATGTTATAAGAGGGAACCGGCTCTCATTGTAAATGTTTGTGAGCCACCATGTGGTTGCTGGGAATTGAACTCAGGCCCTATGGAAGAACAGCCAGTGCTCTTAACCTCTGAGTCATCTCTTCAGTCCATTCCCAAATATTTTAAATCACAATTAGCTGTAACCTCCATTTCCATCAAAAGGTATTATTTTAGGGAGAAATCAATAAAGGACAAAGGAAATGCATGCCCTGACCTGGAGTAACAAATTAAATGCAGTCATGTATCACCCAGCTAGGAATTGATGAAATTTGATTTCAATGCAAGCTCTCTAAGTAT
This sequence comes from Myodes glareolus, assembly GCF_982192425.1. Lineage (NCBI taxonomy): Eukaryota > Metazoa > Chordata > Mammalia > Rodentia > Cricetidae > Myodes > Myodes glareolus. Next base: position 51,966,419 of record NC_142046.1, read on the forward strand.
AGAGGCCATGTTCCCCTTCTCCCCCTCCCCATGTTCTGTCCTTTTTTTATTGGGACAGCCTTGATGTCTCTATCTGTCTGTCTGTCTGTCTGTCTGTCCGTCCGTTCATCCATCCATTCACCTATCCATTCATTCATCTATCTACTCATTTGCCTACTACTTTTGAATACCATAAATATCAAAGATATCCTAGTACTGATTCTTGGGTTTTCACCCAGTTACTAATTTTTTGCAAATGACCTAAGAAGGATCAGAGTTCCTCCTCTCCCTCCTCCTCTCTCATCTCTGTAGCTTCTCCTGGGTCTTCATCAAGCGGCCAAAAAGGAATACAGCTGGGAGTCCCCAACCTACATGAGGAGAGTACTTTCTTCCCCCTGTGCTCAGCCCTCAAGATACCTGCATCCCTGAAAGAAAGTACCGTTTACCATAGGTTCTTCCACTGAGCAAGCAGCACAACTAGGGAGTGGAGGAAGATGTCCTAACTTCCCTGCTTTTTAAGCTTAATCCTAACTTAGGGAGACTTCAGTGCTAGAGGAACTCCAAGGAAACAGAGCAAGAAATCCCGTTTGTGGGAAACGCTTAAGAATTACCCCTGGGGCACTGTGCTGCTTCCAGGCAAAACCTATTTGTAAGACTCCCCAAGAATGATTCCCAGTTGTCTCAGCTCCCTGAAACCCAAGGGAGAGAATCATGCTAATCATATGCTCAATATCTGCCCACCACTTGAAAGTTAACTCCCCTTCAGAGTTTCCAGGATTTTGAGCCTCTTTTAAGTAAACAAATTACCTCTGTAACTGTTTAGCTTTCTTCTCAGCTGGGAAGCTGGTAGAGAGGTTTCCTTCAGAGATGCAAACTTCATCTAGACAGAGCCGCACCAAACATCACCTGAGAGGCTAGCATTAATGAGAGGGAATTAAAGTGCTATTGCTGCACTATTTTGGAGAGTAAAAGCCGGCAGGTAAGAAACACTTAAGTATCGACTGCACTACTGCGAAAACTGAAGCTTCAATTAACCCGGGCAATCTCAGAGAACTCCGAGGGTGACCATTTGCAAGGCAAACAGCTCTGCAACTCGCACATCTTGTTTTAATCTTTCTTTGCATGATTATAATTTCGGGGTATAAATAAGGTTATTAGCAAGAACAGAACAACAACAATAATTACAGTAAGTGCTTGCAGAGCACTTTGATCATGCTATGACGTCAGTCACCCTGCAGCTTCAAAATGGGAATCTCATGGTTAGTGTTTGCTCAACAGGGCTGTCCCGAGAGGTGGCTGCATCGTGCCTTTTCCCACACAAAGGGAAGCTGCGAGGATTCAGCAACAAGAGAATAAGTTAGGGATTTCAGGAAAGCCCACCAATCCATGATGTCTGCAGGGGTTACTATTTTAATCACTCTGGGAGTGCCAACATATACATTATGCTAGCTCAGAATAAAACTGGTTTAAAGTCATCTAATTGCCATTTTACTTATCTATGCTACAGTAACATTTGGAAGTATTAGCCAGTTTGTGGGCTGATAAATGGCCCTAAGGCACAAGTATACCTGTTCATCTGTTAGCAGCCATTACAAGTGAGATAAGAAGCTCACGTGGGTAAGATCCTGAAGCTCTGCTCTGCTTTCACTCCCTGTGGAGGTTTCTATCTTTAGGTAAACTAGGTAGCAGGAGATACTTGTACCCATATGCAAGATTTACTTGGTCATGCATGTTTGGACTGCCCTTATCAATAAGACTGTCCTAGCTGAGAATAGAATATTATAAAATTTCAAGTCATAAATGCATATTAGATCTAAAAATCTTGAACTATATCCTCAATGAATAAAAGTGTCCAAATGAATTTATTTCTACAAATTTAATTTTTTGTTTTTTCAAAACAGGGGGTCTCTGTGTAACAGTCCTAGCTGTTCTGGAACTTGCTCTGTAGACCAGGCTGGTCTTGAACTCATAGAGATCCACCTGCCTCTGCCTCCCAAGTGCTGGGATTAAAGGTGTGCACCATCACTGCCTGGTCATTTCTACAAATTTAAATTAAGATGAGATTTATACAGGCAGAGACACTGTGTAAGTTCTATTTTAAAGAACTAAAATTGCTGTGTGTGGGGCTCACTTCCATAACCCCAGCACTCAGACAGCTGAGACAGACGGATTTCAAGTTTGCGGCCAGCCTGAGCAATGTAAGTTCCAGGGCAGTCTAGGATACACAGGGAGACCCTATCAGAACAAAAGAAAATGCTATAGAATTATAGACAATATCTAGTAAAGGCAAAGCGTCAGAGAAGCAAGGCACTGTGCTAACTTGAGTAACTCTGGATGAGCAGAATCTGCAGGACTAAAGACAACAGGCAACACAGCTCTCAGTGTGGAAGCTCAGAAAGCTCAACAGCCCTGAAAGCAGCGCCAGGAAACCGGAATTCAGCGGCTCGTGAGCAGATGGTAAACGGCAGAAACCAGGTTCCTCATACTGGAGTGGGAGGTCAGAGACAAAGAAGGGAGAAGGTGCCCTGCTTCCAAAGCTCCCAGATTAGAACTGAGGTCATCACCATGAAGTCATGTTTAGTTTGACATAAACAGATGTAAACACAAATAAAGCATCTGTAGATGTGTGCATATATATGCATGAGTCCTATGTACCCATTGTAACCATTAGTCTTCATTGTCAACTGGACTGCATTTGGAATCACTGAGGAGACACATCTCTGGGCATGTTGTCTATGAGGGCATCTGCAAAGAAGCTTAACAGAGGAGGGAGGACCCACCCTGGATGCGAGGGGCACCATTTTGCCAATAGGGTACCCAGACTGACTAACAGGGAAAAGGAGCAGGACAGACTGATGAACAGTGGTTTGACCTCTCTCTGCTTCTAGGCTACAGATGCAATGTCATCCGCTAACTCAAGCTCCCATCACCATGCATGCTTTCCCCACCATGATAGACTGGAACTCTCAAACCATGCCTGAACAAACTGTTCCTTAAATTGTTGCCCAAGTCAGGTATTTTACATAACAAGAAAAGGTAATGAATACAGAACACTGGTATCCAGTGGGACAGTCACCGTGATGAACCTGACCATGTGGTTCACAGTCCTTTGGAACTGGTTTGAAGGAAGAATGTGAAAGAGGTTGGAACTTCCAGCTAGAGAAGTCCTAGAATCTTGTAAGCAGAATTTAACAGGCCATTCTGGTGGGAGTTTGGAAGACCAACAGTAAAGAATGTATTCATGAAGGGTCAGGATTCTATTGGGAACTAGAATGGCAAAAGATCACTCAGGTTCTATATAAATGGGCTTGGCCTTAGCACAGCATGATATACATTCAAGGAGAAGGCAATTATGAGTAAAGAAAACTAATACGGTAAAAGGAGCTATGTCCCATGGTTATGTAGCTGGATTTTCACTTGAACCAATCCCACCTTGATCTCCCCCAACTCCCTAGTGTCCTGTGTTGGCTAGGCTTATGTCAACTATACATAATCTAGAGTTATCTGAAAGGAGGTAACCTCAATTTAGAAAACGCCTCCATAAGATCCAGCTGTAAGGCAGCCCCTCCGCCATGCCCTGGTTTTTTTGAGACAGGGTTTCTTACTCCGTAGACCAGGCTGGCCTCGAATTCAGAGATCCACCTGCCTCTGCCTCCCTAGTGCTGGGATTAAAGGCGTGCACCACAACCCAGTGAAAGGCATTTTCTTAATTAGCAATTGATGGGGGAAAGCCTAGTCCATTTATAGGTGCTGCCACCCCTGGGCTGGTGCTTCTGGGTTCTATAAGAAAGCAGACTGAGCTATCCAGAGGGCCTTCGGAGTGATCCTTCGTCTGGCGAAGGACGGCTATGCAGTCGGAGGCCCACATTGGAGCAACGGATTGAGCCCCCCGAGGTCCGGAGGGGGAGCGGAAGGAGGAGGAACATGAAAGACGAAATCAGTACTGCGAGGGATGCTATCACCCACTGATACAAGGGAACGGATCTGATGAGAATTTACCAGGGCCAGTCGGACTGGGACTGAACGAGGACGTGATCTAGCCAGATTCTCGGAATTTGGCCGGATTCTCTGACTGTGGCTGGCCCGGGGTCTTTCTGAAAAGCCATTGACTATGACACTGGGACCTGTTTCCTCTGCATATGCTGGATTTTGGGGATCCAGTCTGTTTGGACGCTCGCCTTCCTGGACCTGGAGGGAGGGGGAGGGAGCTGGAGCTTCCCACAGGGCAGGAAACCCTGACTGCCCTGGGGGACGGAGGGGAAGGAGGGGGGGAGTGGGGGGAGTGGGAGGGTGTTGGGAGGGGGGTGGAAATGGAAACTTTTATAATTTAATAAAATTTACTAAAAAAAAAAAAAAAAGAAAGAAAGCAGACTGAGCAAGTCATAGGAAGCAAGCCAGTAAGCAGCCCTTCTCCATGGCCTCTGCATCAGCTCCTGCCTTCAGCTTCCTGCTCTGTTTGAGTTCCTTTCCTGACTTTAGATGATGAACAGCAATATGGAAGTACAAGGCAAATAAATAAACTCTTTTCCCCATCTTACATTCTGGCCGTGGAGTTGCAACGCTGCAATAGAAACCCTAAGTAAGCAATCTCCCTTACTGAGCCAACAAATTCTACAATCATTTAAATCAGTTTGAGCTTTCTGCTATCTGTCACTAAATTTGGCCATTCTTTCTTTTTCCCACTTGAAACAAAGCCTCAGGCTGGTCCGAAGGCCTGACCTCTATCTCAGCCTCTGCAGGCTGAGGATGTAGTTCAGTAGTGGGGCATTTATCCAGCGTGTACAAGGTCAAGGCCATTCCCAGTAAATAAATAAGTAAATAAGCAATAAACAAATAAATCAAAGAGGCCTATATGAAGAATTGGGTGGGTTGGTGAACTGGATGTGGTTGCAGCCCAGGTTTAATAGAAAAGAGGGGGTGGGGAACAGACAGGAGAAAGGGTTTAGTAATTAAGTTTTCTAAATTGGCCACCCTGTGTCTCCTAGTAACAAAAACAGTAACACTGTAACGATGAGAAGAACATGCTGTTTTGAGTGAGAGAGTCTTTCAACAGGGCTAAGACCACAAAGCCATAAACATCTATGTAAAGGAAACACTTGGGCATTGAGAAAAGCCCATACTGGAATCCGTTCATCACCCTACCGCAGTCTTCTGAAAGGCAGCCGGCACAGTTCCCCCATGGGCACATCTTCTCAAGTAGGCTTTGTCAAACAAAGGTTCCATGATAATTTCACTGGGTTTTTATTATGATAATAATCTAAAAGCGGAATCAACAGGAGCACACGTGTAACCGCTGCTCCGTTTGCATTTATGCTCTTGTTGGCAACAAGCAGCACAGATGTAATATGTAAATGATGCATCTGAGCACACAGCACACAACAGCACAGATGGGCTGAAGTCGAAAGAACCTGTGTGGTGATGGCCAGGGCCTTGTTTATAATGAGAGCTGCAATTTAGCTTCCGTAGAAAAACAGCAGTCACACTATAATGCCGTTAGTTTGAGGTTTATTGGGGTTGTCATAGTGTTTGTACTTATTCCGATTTTACGGCTGACTGAATAGGCGCTCTATGCACAAAGCGCACATACCTAGATCTGTGTTTACAGGCGAATTAGTAGACACATTTTATGTGAACTGAGGAGTCTTTAAAGTTTTTCCTTGAAACCATCCCTTATTTATCAACATGGAGAAATACAGTGTTAGGAAATTCTGTTCCAGAAGATTCTACTCTTCTCTTTAGTAGGAGAAATACTCCATGTGGAGCAGGAGCACATGGGACTGAAGTGGTTTCAGGTGTGACGAAGGATTTGGCCTGAACTGCATCCATGGGTTGGCACTGATATCTTAGCTTGACAACTTCCAGCATGATACTTGGATCATTTTAGTTTCATCAATAAAATGTCATATGATTATTTCAAAATATAGGAGGCTCCAGGAGGAAGTGCATAATACACAGGGCATGGGCACAGTGTTGGGTTCATGGTTTTTTGATGCTAGCCAATGCTAACCACTGTTGGCATTAGTTTGGCCCTCCTTAAAATGTCCACAGGGTTCTACAGATATAGGATCAAGCTTTCCACCAGGAGGCTTCTTAATATAAAGAGCTCTAATTAGTCTCAGCTTCTCAAACAAGCTATTAAAGTGAGCTGTGAAAGACTACAAGCCGATAGCAGGATCATCACCTTTATCCCTAGTTTTTGGAAGACCTACTTACTTTGCTTAAATATAGGTTCATATGTAATTCTTTTAAAAAAGAATTTTATTTATTTATTTACTTATTTATTTGTGTGTGTGTGTGTGTGAGTGTGTGTGTGTGTGAGTGTGTGAGTGTGTGTGTGAGTGTGTGTGAGTGTGTGTGTGAGTGTGTGTACCATGTGCACATGGAGAATGGAAGGAAACTTGAGGAAGTTGGTTCTCTCTTACCATATGGGTTCCAGTTCCAGGAACTGAACCGAGAACCGAGATCATTAGGCTTGGTCCAAAGTACCTTTCCCTTGGAGCCAACTCACTGGTCCTCGACAACATTTTTAAAGGATACCGCTTAAAGCTTGAAGAAGAGAAACACAGTAAAATTAATGAATAATTAATCCCTACCCACCACTGCGAGTAACTAGGTGTTGAAGGGCTCAGTTGGACAAGTCAAACTTAGACTAACCAAGCCTCCGCTGCAGCAGTGCAGGCAGAAACAGAGAGGAGGCAGCTGCCGTGTGCTTCACTTCCCCTAGAGGTGAGAGATCAGGTGGGTCTAGCATAGACGAGAAAATCGTTAAGGAGCCCAGAAAAAAAAATAAAGGCCTATCTATTATAGACCTCTGAAGCTGTGGGTGGGGTGGGGCAGAATTGAATAATACAGAAGAGGAATCATCTTGGAAGAATCCCCCGGAGAGTCCTCCGAATGGAGGCCCTGAGCTGGGAATGCAGCTGGATGTATGAGCATGGCTGTGAGCTCCCTGAACACCTGTAACGCACCGATGGCCAGCATCTCTCCAGACACGTAGGCAAAGCTTCACAGTCCCTTATGTTTCCCCCGGAAAGGTCACATTTGGGATGTGGGCAGAGAGCCCTCAAGTCAAGGAAAGAACATAGGCATTTACTGCTTGACACATAAGAAACCTCAGCCTCAGAAGCCATGAAAGCTAAAACGACCCCAGACATTCGAGACCAGCTTAGCCCTGGGCCCATAACTCAGCTGGTGGAATACCTGCCTAACAGTGGGTCCCTTGGCCTAATCTCTAGCACTTTAAACAAAAAAGTTTAGAGAAGTCTATGAATTATAATGTCACGACAGAAAATGAGTCTATTAGTTCCATTTTCATCTCATATACAGAAGTCTTAGCATCTCTGGCCTCTGGATGGTCTTATCCCTAAAATAACTTGTGAGACAGTGGTAAGGGCTCACAGCGCATTTTCTCGTTTTCCTCCTAGAGATGGTCTCCTAGCTGAGGCTGGTCTGAAGCTCCCTGTTGCCAGGGATGACCCTGCTTCTGTCTCTTGAGTGCTGGGGTTACAGGACTGAGCCACCACTTCCACTTTCAAACAAATGGTGCTGGGGATCGAACCCGGAGCCCCATGCACACTAGGCAAGCACGACAGCAACACGGCTACGTCCCACTCTAGGCACATTCTCTACAGGAACATTTTAAGTAGTAATTAAGATACCAGGCTAGTTCACACATGCTTTTTTTAAATCCATAATGTGGATGAAAAGAAATGTGTTTGTTTATTTCAAATGGCCTTAGAAAGCTGGCAGATTCCATTTTCCCAGATAGCTGAAATGCTGCCAATCCATACTGCCTGGGGCAACTTGAATCTTATTTAACACAAAAACAATCTGATTAAATGATGATTCTTTTAAAACAACAATAACAACAACAAAACAAAAAAACCTGCCGGCCATCTCCCTGCTGCCTGACAACACAATGGGTGTGCAGAACGCAACACTGTTTCACTAGAACCGAATCTGTGAGCAAAACAAGAGCCTTGGAATAAGTCATCGTAAGAGATCATGGTTCCCCCCAATAATAACGGCGGAATAGCTCGGAAACCCCATTTCCGGAGCTGCACCTAGCAGCCCATTCCTCTTTTCTAGGGTCTCAGCCAGTCAAGCTCTTGGCAGTAGGACAATGTCCTCTGTTTCCTGAGGGAGCTGCTGTTCTTTTGCTGCAAATGTATAAATTCCCAAAATAACCAGCACCAGAGATTGGATTCATTAAGGTAACAGTTTCTGGGGTGCTCTGCTTCCTTAACCAGTCTTCAACAGTCAGAGCTCCTAAATCCAGCTCAGGGTACACACTGTAACACTATGAATGACAGGGCCCTAAATGCATGCTGTGCCTCAACAAGCCAGAGCTATCTGCATATATGAACTGAGAGTTTTAAACAATGTTCTTAAAACAAATACAAAACAAACAAACAAACAAACAAAAAACAAAAAAGGAAAACACACACACACACACACACACACACACACACGGCAGGCTGGGCAAGATCTCTAGACAAACGCCACCAAGAAATAGCACACAGGACTGGTAGGAAGAAAGCTAAGGTGCTCTGCAGAATGGCATGAATGACAACGTCAATGAAAAGACAGAATGTGAGTTTCTGGAGGTAAAGATTCACAACTGTAAAATAAAAGAAAAAGTAAATTCTCTCTAAAATCATCTATAAAATTGAAGTAATTTCAGTCGAAATTCTAAGTATTTGGGAGGGAGCTTGAACAAGTAATTTAAGGATTCATTTGGCAAAATAAGCATACAGAAGTGCCAGGAAAACACCAGAGAGAAAAAGGGTGATGTGGCTAGATTGGGCTGGGCTTCAGGGCAGTACCATGGCAGTGGGCTTGTTGGCCAGACCTTGTAGCACCCTACTAAGAAGTCCTGGCCATGTATCTAATGCTAGGATGGAGCTCAGCAAATACAACAGGTTAGGAAGTTCAGAAACTAATCAAAATACATATTAAAAAGTCTGTCTGTAATAGCAAGTGTTTTGAATCAGTGGATTAGAGAACAATGGCTTATTCAAAGAAGTACTTTAAGAAAATGGGCTACCTGCCATTTGGGGGAAATATTAATTCTCTGCTCCATATCAAACATGAAAACTGCAGATAAATTACACTTTGAACATAAAGAAATCACATCTTAAGCCAGTGAGAAGACTAGGCAAGTAAACAATCCGAGTTCCGTCCCTGGAACCCGGGTGGTGGGTCCTGCAAGTTGTCCTCTGACTTCCCACATGTTCCAGAGCCCATGGGCACAGCTCTGCACCAATAAACAAATAAATGTAATTGCAAAAAAGTTAAAGTTGAATCTTAATAGGATTAGAAAATCATAAATATTTCTAAAAAGTGGGGAGGAAAAACTCCTTTAAACATGATACCAAGCTATAAAAAAAAATGCAAAGAAATTAATTGATGGGGCTGGGGAGATGTTTCGGTGGTAAGAATGTCTGCTCTACATGCACGGAGACCTGACTCAAACCCCACAGAAAAAGCCAGGCATAGCTGTGTGAGTCTGTAACCCTGGAAGGAGATGGGCAGATCCCAACACTTTCCTGGGTCAGTCAGCCGGGGGAAACAGGGAGTTTTGGGTTCGGGGAGAGAGACCCCATCTGAAGGCAGCAAGGGAGGGGAGAGCGGGAGAGGAAGAGCTCTGACTGACACATGTGCACACATAGGTGCATGCACCTGCACACTCACATGCATGCACTACACCATAAGATGTGTGAGAAAAGATTCTGGAAATGTTATAAAAGATGGTGGGGATATTTGCAAACTATTAGGATGTTTTATTACTATTATTACCATAAACATAAGGAATGCTTAGAAAACAAGCAGACATGACCGCAGTAGAAAATATAGCAACGTCGTGAACAGGTACCCACAAATACATACAAACTACCACTCAGAAATGTTTCCCTTAACCATACGGCTCTGGGGGCTCTTCGACCTTCCTGCCAAGGCTGAGTCCGGTTGCTGGTTATAAAATGGCTGCAGCAGCTCGAGTTCCCACACTGTCATGACAGCCTCCAGAGAAATAAAAGGGTCACATCTTTCTTCAGTCTCTTAGGAAAGAGGGAACTTTACCACAAGCTCCTCAAAAGACACAGGAACTGAGTCACAGGTCATCCCCGAGCTAACGTCAGGTGGGAGAATGGGCTGCTGTGAGCCGCTGAGCACTCGGCTTCTGAGTTTGTCCACGGAGGCCACCAAGTTCCTGTCAGGGATCTTCAGAGGCCAGAACTGCTTTCATGATAATGGTATTCATCTATCTACCTGCCTTCTGTCAATCACCGCAGCCCACCGATGCTTGTGGATGGTACGGACAGTAAAAGCAGGCTGGCCTGAATCACAGCAGAGGCAACCAGCCACACTGTCCTCTTCATTAACTGCCCTCTCGGGGAGTGGCCACTCATACTCACACGGCTCTTAATGAAGCCATAAAAAGTGTCTTCATGGAGCACAATTCTTACTTTGCCATTTCCTCAAAAATAAAGTATGCCTGTCAGGAAAACAAAAGACACCGCACACTGCCTTTGCTAAAATTCGAGCTTTTAGACAAAACTTAAAATTCTAGTAAATGTGTGCCCACCACTAGGAGGTAGCAGCTTTCCAACACTTGGGCACTGCTGTGCTAAGGGTAAGAAAACTTTGATTGATTTATGACCCAATGGAATGTGCCCACATTTGGAGGAGCCACTATCGTGGATGAACTAATACAATACCAAGACATGATGCTACAGAACCACACACAGGGAGCGAGAGCTTCGCTCACCCACAAAACAGAATAATCAATGGCTGTAAGGTTGATTCTCTTCTGTGGCCCAGGCTGGCCCGGAACTCTCTATGTTGACCAGGCTAGCCTTGAGCTCAGAGATCTGCTTAGGCTTCTGCCTCTGTCTCCCTTGTGCTGGGATTAAAAGTATGCATCACCATAAGAAAACATGATGGAAAATTCCATTTTTAGAAAGATGTTCTGTAAAATAATCAGAATATATTAAGAATTTGTCACAGCACTGTTTGTACATATGCTGAGAAAGTATAGTTATTTTTACAGTACTGGCTAAATTATTAAATGCATATCCATAGAGAGGAAAAACAAGTATCTGTACAAAATGTTGTCAAAACTTTAAACTTATTAATACAGAAAAAATGTTCTCTGGTTGAGAAGGAGGGGAGAAAGCAGGGACAGTGGCTTCTGAACCTTCAGGGCCTGGCATGGCTGCACAGACGTGGTCTAGGAAGATGGTTTCTGACTCAGGCTCACAGGTGGTCTCAGTGCATCCTAAATGTTCCCTCCTGGTTTGGTTGGTTGGTTGGTTTTTGCTTCTTTGTTTTGAGGCAGGATCTTAGGTAACCCAGGCTGGTTTCAAAACTACAATGTAGCAAAGGCTGGTTTTGAACTCCTTTTCTTCTGTATCCACCTCTCAAAGGGGAAAAAAAATCCTCAAATTACCTTTGTACTTATAAAACAAACTATTTTTAAATTTAGTAAGTATACAAGTTCTACAAAACATCCATATGTAGAGGGAAGGAGGGGAAGAAGCGGGCCTGGGTACTAGGCAGCAGGCACTCACACTAGAAAGGTTTCAGAAACCCCCATTAGGATATCAAATTCCAGTCATCTAGAAGCTTCCTATTCACCAAACTATAACAGGTACCTGTTACCTTGACTTTTTTGTTTTTCTTTAGAAGTTTTGCTCATGTATGTAATGATGAAATAAGAATAGTTAACACTTTATATCATTAAGGATTTATTATGTCATTGTAAGGAGACACCTTTGAATGGCTCTCTTCTAGTTCCTTACAACATACACTGTGGTCACTGTGCTGTGAGCAGAATGGCAGTTAGCTCCATTTTTGGTACCAGGTACTGGATACCTCCTGGCATCCTCTTCCTCCCACCCGTTCCTGACCTCAGTGTGGACCACAGTTCCACACTGCCGTGTGGCATTATGACTACCTTCTCTCCTTGATTAGCAACTGTGTCTCTGATGCACCGCGATCTTTTCATTTATAGTACTTGTTAATCATCAGATAGCAAACACAGATGGCCCCAGTCAGATCTGCCCAACCCTGGGAAAGCTCGTGCGCCCCCTGCTGGCCATCTCCAGAGAGACAACTTCCCAAACACAGGCATTTCATTTGCCTTTGGGTTTCAGTGAGAGATTTGGGAACAAGTTCCTGCAAATGCTTGCTGAAAGAGACAACTTCTGACTAAAACATTGCTTTCCTTCTTCACACCAAAGAGAAACATCAAATTACTCCAAAAATATATTCCATCAACAGCATTGTGGGACTTTGTATACTAACTTAAAAGTAGCAGTAAGAAGAAAGCATCATAAAAAGCCAAGCATAGTGGCCCACACTTAAAATCCCAGGATTCCAGTGGCTGAGAAAAAAAGGATCCTGAGTTCCAGGCCAGCCAGCGCTACACAGCTGAGCCTCTGTCTCAAAAAATTAAAAAAGGGGGAAAAGGCTGACAAGATGGCTCAACACCGGAGCTCCAGCTCACTCCTGCACTTGGGTGGCAGAGGCAGGAGGCAAGTTTAAGGCCAGCCTGGCTACAACGGTGTGCTTCAGACCAGTCAGTGCCACATACCTGAGAACCTGGGTCAAAACCAAAACAAAAAACAGGACGATTTAATCAGAAACCTGCTGAAGACCAAAAAAGTGAACTACAGAATCTCATTGCAGGTCTGCACCTATCCTCGCAGACAGAAGCCCCTGCCAGGCTCCGTGGCTGTGGCATCACCCAGTCACTGCCTCACACAAAGCAGGAAACTAAGGTTAAGAATTCTCAGACTGGAGAGATGTCTCAGTGATAAGGGCATTTGTTCTTGCAGAGGATGCGAGTTAGATTCCCAGTACCCACATGGTGATTTACAACCACTCATAGTTCAGTGCAGGGGGTCTAATATCTTCCTGTCACCAACCTGGGCACTAGGCACGCACATGGTGCACAGACATACACGCAGGCAAAACACTCATACACATTTTTTTAAAAAGGAATTCTTAAGTTCTGGTCTTTTCTCTTGAATCTTTACAATCTTGATGTTTTCTCCTTTAAGAATGTAGTCTTAAGGATACTGCTTTGTTGGCATGCCAAGCCCCAAATCAATATGTAGAAAAGGAGCAATGCAGTGAAATTCAGCTGTAACCACAAAAATGCCCCAAACTAAAGTGCAGAGTAGTGATAATAAACAGAGTTAATAATACTGCCGCACAATTTTTCTAAATCTTTTCCATGTATCATCTCAGCCAGACTGCTGAAAATTTATTTAATAGAAAGCAGTGGGGCTGGAGGGATGGTTCCGTGGTTAAGAGTACCTGCTTCTACAAAGGACGCAGATTTGGCTCCCATCACTCACACCAGGGGGACTCCAACTCCAGAGGATCCGACACCCTTTTTTGTCTTCTACAGGCACCCTCACACATATGCATATATTCACTCACAGGCACGCTGACACACATACATAAATAACATAAATCCTATGGGGGAATGCTGTGGGACAATGGTCTTATATCCTGCAAAGTTTTGTCAGCTGAAGTGGATTAATAAAATGCTGATTGGCCAGTATCTAGGCAGGAAGTATAGGTGGGCAATCAGAAGAGGAGAATTCTGGGAAGAGGAAAGCTTCAGTCTGCAGTCATCACCCAGATGCAAAGGAAACAAGATGAGAATGCCTCGCTGATAAAAGGTACAAAGCCAAGTGGCTAACACAATCAAGAATAATGGGTTAATGTATGATGTAAGAGTTAGTTAATAAGAAAGCCTGAGCTAATAGACCAACCAGTTTATAATTAAATAGGCCTCTGTGTGTTTCTTTGGAACTGAACAACTGTGGGGCCAGGTGGGACAGAAACCTCTGTCAACAAGAGAAATAAGGCACAGCAATGGAGACAGGGAGATGTGATTTCATTTCGGTTATTAGGGTGACCAATGAGGCTAAGAAGAGAATCTCGGCAGCCTAGCAAATGGGCTCATCTTTTGTTTTTTTGTTTTGAGAGAGAGGGTTTCTCTATAAAGACCAGGCTGGCTTTGAAAGCACAGAAATCCTCCTGTCTCTGCCCCCTGAGTGCTGGAATTAAAGGCGTGTGCTACTAGGCCCAGCTTGGGCTCATCTTAATCACTGAGCCCTGCAGCTTCTCCACAGAGGCATTCACCACACTCAAGGGAAGTTTACATTTCTAGACAGGTCTAGATTTATTGTAAAGTTAAGGATATGCAGAGTCCCCAAATATCTGACAGTTTCCCTTGTGCAGCTCTTGTATCAATTTGTTACCACTGATAACAGTAGAAAACCATTATTACAAACCTAAGTCCATACTTCATACTCCATCTGTGCTGCTCCCGTTTCTCCCTAATGTCCTTTTTCTCTCCCAGATTTCCAGCCAGGATAACACACTACAAATGGCTGCCATATTTTATTTTAGAACTATAATAAAAATGAGGTTTGTTTGGGTTTAGTTTTGGGGCTGGAGAGGAACCCAGGCCTTGGGACACATGCTAGGCAAGCACTCTGCATTGAACTATATCCCCACCTAAGGTGGCGGCTTTTATGGAGGAATACCCCAGACACAGCCCACTAAGAGCACTCCTCTCTACCTGGAGGAATATCCCAGAGACCTGCATCCCGTCGAGAGCACTGTTCTCTACCTGGCTCATCACAGATGACGTTAATTGTGGTCACCTGGCTGAGGCAGTACTTGATGAGTCTCTTCACTGCGATGTTACTTCCTCAACCCCCACCGCTTCTGTACTGTGTTCTTTGGAAAGAAACCACCACGCAGAAACTCAAGAAGGGAGAGGTTTACAATCAGATGGTACTGGTGTCAGCTTTGGCCAGAGAAGCTTCTCTTTGCATGGTCAGAGGAGACTGCAAACAGAGATTTGCCTGCCTCTGCCTCCTGAGTGCTGGGATTAAAAGCGTGCCCCACCACCGCCCGGCCATCATCTTGTTTATTCTTGATCCAACACTACAACCAGCTATTTCTCCAAAGAGTCCTTGTCCTTTTCATTAGTCTGGGCACTGAGTATGCTCTTTGCGACTACGTTGTCTTTGCTTCTGTACCCCTCGGTTGACAAAGCAAGCAAATACATGTTTATAACCAACCAACCAGAGTCCCATTTATGGCTCTCAGTGCTACATATGTACACATTTGCATCTACACTGAACGAGAAGTCAGACCTGCTAGATCAGGAATGCTGCCTCACAAATCAGGCCATGCCCCCTACAGTCTCTCCTCTTAGAACAGGAAAAGCAAGTTCTGTTTCTCCCTTGGCTGCCCCCCTTTACCCTCCTCTCCTTTCCTTCCCCTACACACATATCCACTCAGCAGATGGCTGCATAAGCCCAAAGAGAGAAGGTGGCTTGCCCAAGATCTTAGTAGGTGCTGCTGCGGCTATGACATGATCTTGACTTTTGCTATGATGCTCTTTTCCCTACACACTCCGGGATTCCTTGTGCAGTGTTGAAGGGTTGCTGGGGGTCATTTAGATTCTATTCTATGTTGACTAAAGCTTTAACGGTTAAAAAAAAAATTATGAAGAAATGGAATCTAGCCCTGGAACTTTGGTGAACTTGATACCTCAGAAGCCTTTCTGCTATGCAGCACCCCTAAATGCTGGGTAAACAAATATATAATATGCTAACAGCATACATCACTGATCCAGCAAACTAGAAAGATATTTCCAGAAACCAAAATTCCAGACCTGACTGAGCACTGGAGCCAGCAGCAACCCAAAGCACACAATGCACAAAACAAAATATGTCACCACATTTATCTAAATGGGCTCATTTAGTCTAACATTATGAAGTATATTTACGTACTTCACCACATTACCAAAATAGAGGGGGACATCACAGATCACAGCAGCAGATATACAGAAAACACTGAGAAAATTCAATGTCTACTTGATCTTAGCCAATGTGGAAAAGGAGAGAATTTTATTAACCTGATAAAGAGGAGCCGTCAGCAACCTGCAATGCTAAGGGACTAGGAGCCAGATAGATTCCCTGGTAGGCGGACAGATAGGGAGGGAGATCTGTACAGATCAAGGCATGTTTACACAATGGTTGTGAGTCACCAGCCATCCTGTCTTTCTTCAAATCACCAATCCAAAGTCAGGGGAGGAAAACCCTTCGGAGACTTCAAAACCCCAGCCCTTGAGAAGAGCCTGGATTTCTCTGCTTTCTAAGTTGTCCTAGTGCATGGTGGGGGAGGTGAGGAGTGGGGGTGGGGCTTTCCTCTGGGTGTCTGCTGTGTGTTTCCTCCCCTCCATTACAAATCTTTCTTCAACTGACTTCCTGTTTGTGTGTTTTGAGATTTCTCCTCTGCTACCTGTAGCCCTCTTCCTGCCTTTTATGTTTAACTGGCAGAGAACATGAATCCTATCCAGACCTAGTACTAGCAATGTTATCCTCAGTGGTAGCTACTCTGTTTATAAATATTAGAGTGAATATCAGTATCGTTACCTGAGTGGAAACTCAACTGCAAATTTGGGTCAACATAGTAGGAAAGGAAATAGAAATAAAAGATAAAGGGCAGAGAAGTAACAAAACTGCCGGTTTCCTGAGCTGTCATCACTGGGAAAACTCCGGAAGCCCACAAGTGACGATTATTACAATTAAAGAGGAAGAAGACATGTATGGTTATCTACTCGCAACAAGAGTAATATTAAAAATCTAATTGAGCCGGCAAGGTGGCTCCGCACATGAACGCCTTTGCCATCAGGCTTGATGGTCGGAGTATGATCCTTGGGACCCACACGGTGGAAGGAGAAAACACACATTGGGGTGTTGTCCTTTGCCTCCACACATGCGCCATGGCAAGCACATGCTCCCTCCCGTAAATATGTAATAAAAACAAATTTTGATCGACTTTTTAAAGCACTAATTTTTAGCCAGTACATTAATAGTACATGCCTATATCCCAAAATGGGGGACGCTCGGCTGGAAGATTAAGTTTGAGACCTAGGAGCTTCATGATGAGTCCCTGTTTCAAGAAAGCAAAACAAACACATATGTATGCATATATCATTTATAATTATTTATTAAAAATAGGATATTCTTAAGAAGATGCATAATATTTAAGTCCTTGAAGGAAAATTATCAAACTTCAAAAAGAAACTAAAGAAGAACTAATAGGAAAAACTGTTTTTATAGAATAATTTGAAATGGGTAGGTTGTACATGCTCTTCAATTTGATATAATGTCATCCATCCCAATCAAAATCCCAAAGGGAGCTGGAGAGATGGCTCAGCAGTTAAGAGTACTCGCTGCTCTTGCAGAAAACCTGTATTTCGTTTCTAGAACCCATGTGGCAGCTCACAATTGTCTATAACCGCAGTCCTAGGGGATCCGATGCCTCATCTTACATCAGTGGGACCAGGCATGCAAGTGGTGCAGACACACACTGCAGCCAAAACACTCACACACAAATAAAAGAAATCTATTTTTTAAATTCTAGTGATGTTTTCTCTGGAACATAAGGGGTCTTAAAACAAAAAGTACAAATAGTGAAAAAAGGCATTTCTGAGGAGCTGGAATAGTGTGAGCTTTGCCCTGATGGCTGTCAAGTTCTGCTGCAAGACTGACTGTAACAGTTAGTCCGCTCTCAGCTCAGAAAGAGGAAACAGGACAGAGCAGAGACTAGAAACAGAAACAGACCCAGTAAAGTGACACGGCTTACATATGGTTCAGATGTGTCCCCCACAGGCTCTTTCCTGCATGGGAAACTTCGTCCCTCGTGTGGAAAGGTGGTAGACCCTTTAATTACAGGACCAATGGAAGGTTAAGTGGACTGCTAGAGGCACTGTTCATGAAAAGGAGTAACAGTGACCCCAGTCACTCCTGGATCGTAGGAAAAGAGCCTAAGACTCTGACGACCTGTCACCACATGACCTCTCGTTCTGACCCATGTCCCCACCATGATGCCATTGGCCATGCTGGGATGCAGCCAAGCAATCCTTCAAAAGAAGACACACAAAGTCGCCCCTGGATCTTAACTTTCAGCCTCCAGAAATAGAAATTAAATAAGCTTCTTTATTAAGTACCAGTCTCAGATATTTTGTTACAGCAACAGACAACAGATGAAGCCACCACATACGGAATTTAGTGTACAATAGAGCTAACACTGCCGGCTACACAGAAATGAGGACCACTCATAAACCATTCTGGGACAAGAGGCTACTCACATATGAGAAATGATAAAATGGATCACTAATTTACATCATTTCCACATTTAAAGACCTAAATGGAAAAGATACATTTTTAACTCTTTTGGGGAAAAAAAAGGAGGGGGATTATTTTTGAGGCATCGAGTTAAGGGCTTCTAAACAAGAATCACAAGGTTTTAGTCCTATAGAGAAATTCTAAGTAATTTTTACCTGATTGAAGTTGAAAGCTGCTTTTCTGTATCTATATCCCCAACACTCACACAAAAAAATTGGGGTGTGTTTGTGCATATCTATACTCCAGCCAAGTGGAAGCAGAGACGGACAGATTGTTACAGGTAATCGGTGAGCACAGGATTCAGTGAGAGACCCTGTCTTAAAGGTAAGGCAGAGAGAAATCAAGGAAGACACCAGCATTAACCTCTGGCCACCACATGCATGTATACACATAAATAGACACAGACACATGCACACACACACACAGGCACATACGCGCACACACACACATACACACAAGCTACACATGTAAATAAATAAGAAAGAATTAAATCTTGGCTGAGTGTTTGATATCATAAAATGTAGAACATCTTCAAAGTTTTTTCAAAGTTGATATAGATTTTATAATCATGAACACTGAGAATACCACTTTGCATAAAGACCTAGTACAAACTGACAGGAGGCATATTTAGGGTCCATTTCAGATATCGTTGGAAACTCTGTCCTAATTACAAGCCAAAATTCCTTTCACAATTTATTTATGAAACTCAAGTCTGCAACCCAAACATCAAATTTCAAATCAAACGTAACAAAGTACAGTCTAACGATCTACTAATTTGATTCTCATAGGCTGAGGAATGGCAGTAGCAAAATACGAAGTCTTTGTCTTCCATATTTAAATCATTATGATTCTGTAAGAACAGAAGAGCTTGCATAGACAGTAAAAATACTGCAATCCGCAGCAGACGCTAGCCTTGGGTTTGAGCTAATGCATTCAGGAAGTGTGCTGTGTGGTGTGACTGTGTGTGACTGTGTGCTGTGTAGTGTGCACACCACACACTAAGGCTGCAACACAGGCAAACACTGTCAGAAACCCGTCAGATGCAGCACACACTTGCTTTCCCCATCAATTCCTCACTGTGCATTCAGAAGCCTTTTACTGTTGCCTAACTTCTCATGGCCTCCACATTCAAACATGTGATCCATAACGGTTGGAATCAGTGTAAGAAGCTGGGCCCACCAGGACATTCGTCACAGGATAGTCAAACTGACGTTATTAAAACAAACTAATCACGTTACTCCCCTCTTCAGAGCCTCTCATGGCTTCCTGTCACAACAGAATAAACTCAACCTCCTTCCTTTAGCCTGAAAGGCTGGTCACGACTTGGTCCCTGCCTACTGCTCTGAGTGTATCTCCCTCCTGGATACAAAGAGCCACACCAGACTTCTGGACAGTTTAGAACAAACCAACTTTGTTGTCACGGGTCCTGAGAACCCTGCAGTTGAGCATCCCTCTCCCTGGATGCCTGCCTTTGTTTGAGAAATGGTCTCATGCTGCAATTCCGTAGCCCAGGCTAGCCTCAAAGTCCCATGGACTCGTCTGCCTCAACCTCTTGAGTTCTGGGATTACAAGCAGGAGCCACCAAACTTTTTCCTGAGACCTTTGGAGAGCCGTCCTCCTCATGATTCAAGGTTCAGCTTGAGAGTCCCCTCTTTCGAGAGGCCCTCTCCAACCTCTCCAGCCTTAAAATAAGCTGAAAATACCTATTTTAAGGGTAGACTCCATAGGGATTTGTATTTCTCATTTCTATTGTACTTCCCATTGATTTAAAGAGGACGAGGAGACCAAATCTGCATTAATGCTAAAAGCACTTAGTTGCTGATAATATGCTCTACACACTGGATTTGTAGGTCATTCATTCCTTCATTTCTTCATTCATTCAATATACACATGCATTACTCACATTTTAAGCAGTGTGCTAAAGAGGCAGAACAATATCCCAGCTCCTTTTTCTGCCCAGGTTAGATAAACACAATGCCACAAGAATATGCATGGGGTAACACTCTAGGCTGTTTAGCTGGAGGGGGTCAGGGAAAGGGTTCAAGTAGAACTGTGCAATCTGGGAAGAGTTGTGAGCCTAACAGCTAAACGGAAGGAAGGGAGGGGTAAAGAAAATCAAGTAAAAGGTTTGAACATGTGGACAAACATCATAACAGGACTGACATGAAGGACAGTCAAGGGATGAGAATGAGATGTAGCTATGACCTTTACAGGACACTAAGGGGTTCTGATCGATCCTCCATAGATCTGTAAGCATCTATGCATGTGTCCTCTAGACTGTGAGCCGGATCAAGAAACCTTTATTGTCAACTTGATTTAAAAAAAAAAAAGTCTTCAAAAAATTAAAAAGAATCTTAACAAAAGGATAGTCAGGGTCACCTAGATGACCACCTCTCATCTGAGTGCTGCCCAGGGTTCCGGGTCCCACATTTGGCTTTAGGAGTGCACTGTTCAGCAGGCTATACATTTGCCATGAGTACAGATGGAGTAGTGAAAACGTCCTGGCTAGTTTTAATCAACCTGACACAGACTAGAATCATCTGAGTAAGTAAACCTCAACTGAGAAAAATGGCTCTATATCAGTGGTTTTCAACCTGTGGGCCGTGACCCCTTTGGGGGAGACTGACCCTTTCTCAGGGTCACCTAAGACCATCAGAAAACCTGTATACTAACAATTCATAACAGTAGCAAAATTACAGTTATGAAGCAGCAACGAAAATAATTTTATGGTTGGGGGTCATCACAACATGAGGAACTGTATTAAAGGGTGGCAGCATTAGGAAGTTTGAGAATCACTGCTTCATAAGCTCAGACTGTAGGCAGGTAGGCCTGGAGGGCATTTTCTTAATTAGTTACTGATGGGGGAGGGCCCAGCCCCAGCCCATTGTAGGTGACGCCACACCTGGACAGGTGGTTCTGGGTTCTATAAGAAAGCAGATTAAGCACTGCCAGGAGTAAGTCAGGAAGCAGCACTCCTCCACGACTGGAGTTCGAGTCCCCGTTTTGGCTTCCCTCAGTGGAAGTGTGATTCAGGATGTCAAAGCTAAATAAACCCTTTCCTGCCCAAGTTGATTTGATTGTTGTGCTTCAGTGCAGCAGTGGAGACGTCAGTAAGGCACTGATGTACAGAAATGATGCTGTCCAGTGGGGATCAAAGAAAGTCCGGGCACGCTGGGCAAGGGAATTTTCCCAGTGGTTTAAATAAAGACTGGGGTACGGAGTAATCTGTAATCCTAGAAAAATATGTACAGGTCTCAGTGTAAGAACAGTATGCTTGAAGGACAGGACACACTGAGTGGCTTTCTGAGTTCTTAACGTCTAGCAAAACAGTATCCATGATCACAGTGAGTATGCCGGGCTACTGTAGTTGCATAGAAGATACAGAGGACTTTATATGTAGTTTTATATTTGCATATGTTTAGCATACTAAAAATATTTTAACAACGGAAGATCCTGGGTTGGACTGTGGGTGAGGAGGAGCCACCAAAGATGATGTGACAGCTTGTGCATTAGTGAAGTCACTAGACAAAAACTGTGTGGCAGGCTGGGACCGAAAAGACCCAAGTCTAGGCGGAAAGAGCAATCAGAAGGCTAATTAATAATACGGTAAAAGTGGGAAGGCACTGAACTACTCAGATGAAAAGACTGGACAGAAATAGAATCAAAAGGGGGGGGGAGAGGCAAAGACAATGTAAAGACTTTCCTTGGGGAGCTTGGTGGTAAGATAACCACAGGGAGGGAACATTTCAGAACATGCTTGGTAAAAGAAGAGTGGAGGTTGCCCAAGTTGTGCACACGTGTGCAGTCCCTTCTTGCTCCCCACAGCCCCAGCCTGCTCACTGGCTGTCAAAAATGGGGAAAGAAACCACTTACTAGGATGAGTTAGGGGTCAAGCTTGATGCCACTCAGGAAGATCTGAACCCGTGAGAGGGCAGGTGGAGGAGAGACATGGAAACAGACTTCTCAAGCTGCTCCCAGAGTTCCCAGAGGACAAGCGGTTGGATCTGTTAGAACCAGAGGGCTTTGATCCAAACCAGGAGCGGCAGTGCCACTTCAATGGAGCAGCAAACGAGGGTGATGCCCATCCTGTCTGAGGGGTGGTCTGGGTCCTGCCATGGAATAACTGACTCATTGCTGGCACTTTATGTGCAGAAGTGAAAGGGTGGAGGTAGAATCACAACATGTCCACAGCTTGCTATTGTTTTTGTTGTTAATATTCAACCAGAGGGGTGCTTTAAAGCTTCGGGAAAGATAAGCACAGATGATACAAAGGCTCAGCTGGTCGGTGGGAGAGCTCTGACAGACGAGCTGCGGGGAGAAGAGAGGTGATGATGAGTGCAATTCAGCCACGATTTGCATTTTGCTTCAGCCAGAGGAAATCCAGATATATTTTTCCGGGTTCCAGTTTTCTCAGTGACAGCTGCATTCATGAATGACCAAATTAACTATTGTAGAGCTTTCTAAAAATACACCAAGCACTCCACCCTATGCCATAAGCAAGTCATGAAACATCAGGAAAAAAAAAAAAAGCTAGACCCGGGGGGGGGGGGGGGGGGGGGGAGATAAATGCATCAAAGGTAAAAAGATAGTTTTTCCTTTCTTTCTCACTTTTTTTTTAAAACAAAACAAAAAATCCTAAGCGCTTAAATTGCGACCCAGCTGTCAATCAGAGAGCTGACATTACTGACTTTTTAAAAAGCATCTACTAAGATCATGGCATATCAAGTCTATGTGGGAGATGCACACACCACACTAGACGGGTTTACAACGAGGTAACGGTGGCATCTGGTATACAGTTACGGAAATTTTCATGTGCAGAGCTGGTTAACAGAGAATGCTAATTTTTACTTAGGGAAGTCAACCTGGATTATTTTAGGCAGTCCAATAAGAATGCAAGCGTTTCATATTTTATTCCCTATATGGGATAAAAACTGGAAGCAAGGAGAAGGGAAAGAGTAATTATCACAAAACCAGCCGGGGTCCCTGCTGTCCACACTAGGGTCTCTGGGAAAGAGAAATTTAATCTTACTTTGGTGGAAAACCAGCATATTTCACCACTAACTACATGACAAAAGCGTTAAGCGTTCATATAACCAAATGTTTAAGTTAGCTTCATCCACAAGGTCCCAAGCGTGGCTGAGAGAAAGGCGCAGGGCGTACCTTTGGAGGGTCCCACTGGACGCAACGCCCTCCGGACACGTGGCTAGAGCCTCGCAGGGCTGACAGGCTTCCAACCACCAGGGCGGAAAAGAATTGTACCCTGGGTGCGGGACTAGAGATGAGGCGCACGAGGAGGCGGCCTCACAGCGCCCCCAAAGGTCTCCCCGATAGCCTCGTGCAGCCCGGAAGCCGGCCCGACCCACCGCGCAGCCCCTACGGCGGCGCAACCTATTAGGGTCCGGAGAGGAGGACTGTGGGCGGGGCGGGGCGGGGCGGGGCGGGCCGGACCAGCCCTCGCTATGCCTGATGGGAATTGTAGTTTTGGTTATGAAAACCAAGTGGGGGGGAGGCACGGGAAGCTACATTTCCGGAAGAGGGAGTGGCTACGGCGGGCCGCAAGGTGCGGCAGTGAACCCGAGAGCTGAAGGAAAGGCCGTGCGGGCGCCGTTGCTGCTTCTCTTCCTTTGCAGCGAACGCGAGTGGTGCTAACTCTTGCTCACTGTCCCCGAGTGCCCAGGACGGGGATCCCACATCAGCTTTCCCTTGAGGCTCGCAGGTGGCGGCTGCCACCCCTCGCGGAAGTGAGGGGCGCGCCCCTCCGCGGCCCTGTGGACCCCCAGCCTCCATGGGCCCGACCCCGAAGGCCAATGTTTGCCGTAGGCTGAGTCGCCGGACTCTAGGCTTCTTCGCACGCGATGCGGGCGTGGTGCAGAGGGCGAACCTGGGCATCCTGCGGGCGCTGGTGTGCCAGGTGACGCTCACCGTCGTCGGGGTGCCTGGGGTCCATCCTCCCGGGGTGCATTATTTTTACGCGCTCGGATTTCCTTTGAGGGTCATAAGTGGGGAGGGACATCCGTGTCCTGCAGCTAGGGTGTTAGTAAATAGGTTCTTACAGGTCCATCTCGTGGCTTTAGTTTTTAAAAAGCTTTTGCCTTCCTGCAAACAATTGATGTAAAAGTTGGGCATCCCAATTAAACCAACACGTGTGGGCAGAGGGAGGAAGAATAAAAAACATTGTACTTGAAACAGTAGATTTAAACTACCCACTTGAAAATGATTTCACAGCAGTGGGCTGAGTTCTGTCTTAAACGGAAGTTCTTTGTATTTTTCAGGAGAGTACTAAATTTAAGAATGTTTGGACAACCCATTCCAAGTCACCTATAGCCTATGAAAGAGGAAGAATTTATTTTGACAATTACCGGTGCTGTGTCAGCAGGTAAATTCTTGGTGATGATCTTGTGCCATAATTCGTCTGACCGTAGTTTTTGTAGAACCACGTGGCCCCTTTAGTCTTAGCGAAATAGGAAGATTGAGTCCATAATAAAACTAGGAGGAAAATGCATGCGATTTTAAAACCTCGTTAAAGCTCAAGTTGCAGGTTTCGTCTTTGTAAATACTTATTTCACACAAAATTATAGCACAGGCAAAATAATATGTTACTCAGCACTGTATGCAGTTTTATAACGTTTAAGAGATCAGAGTCCAGCAAACAGGTTATGAAATAATTAGGTGCTGCTTGGGAGATGGGTGTTTGTGTTTTGTTTTAGGAGTGCTTACCTTTTTTCCAAGAGAATTCTTCAAACAAAAGCATAGTATTTATAGATGCATAGTTTTTATTAGCCTCATCCACCATCAGCCATGCTCAGGCTGCAGGAAAGCCACAGAGAGTTGATCCGTCCATAACAGCCGCCTAGATTAAATACTACCGATCCTGATTTACCTCTTTTTTTTTTATTTTTTTTTAATCTTTTTTACTTTACACAAAGCTTCTTTATGTAGCCCTGGCTGTCCTGGGACTCAACCTTTTAGAACAGGCTGGCTTCTAGCTCAGAGATCCCTCTGCCTCTGCCTCCCAAGTGCTGGGATTAAAGGGGTGCATCACCACCACCTTTAAAGTACATTCTAGACACATACCCTTCACTTTACATCTCTAAAGATTATGGGCATTTTCTTTGTGTGTGGACTGAGGCAATAGGTCAACCTCCAGAGCCACTCCTCAGGAGCCATCCAACTTTTTGTTGAGACAGGGTCTTAATTCAGTGGACCAGGCAGCTAGGTTTTCAGTAGATGATGTAGCCCTGTGAATCTCTCCCTTCCCAATTCGGGGATTACAAGTGCCAGAAACCATGAGAGGCAGGATCTAAACTCAGATCCTTTTGCTTGCATGGCAAACATTTTACCCACTGAGCTTTTTCAGAGGTGATAACATCTAAGTTCTTTTCTCTTTTGTTTTGTTTTTGTTTTTAGAGGCAGGGTTTCTCTGTAGCTTTGGAGCCTGTCCTGGAACTCACTCTGTAGACCAGGCTGGCCTCGAACTGAAAGAGATCCACCTGTCTTTGCTTCCTGAGTGCTAGGATTAAATGTGTGTGCCACCACTGCCTGATGTAAGTTCTTCTATTATTGGATTAGGAACTAGCAGTCAGAGAGCCTAGCGATTTCTGAGGTTTGCCTTGACTCTAGTACAGTGGTTCGCAGCCTTCCAAATGTTGAGACCCATACAGTTGTGGTGACCCCCAACCATAAAATTATTTTGTTGTTACTTCATAGCTATAATTTTGCTATTGTTATGAACTGTAATACAAATATCTGATATTTAAGATATCTGATATGTGACCCCAAAGGGGTTGTAACCCACAAATTGAGAACCGCTCTTCTAGTAGTTATCCTTTTTGGTTCTTTGGCAAATCGACCGAACTACAATTTAGCCCTTAATGCTAGGGAATCTACCCATGACCCCCCATTCGCCCTTGGATGTGGCTTCCGATGGTTTCTAGAGTGCGCATATACTTGAATTCCTCCACGTCTGTTTCAAATGAAGTCAGATTTTTTGGGAAGAATGGTGGGCTGTCTGTCTGGAACTGTTTCTTTGCCCGTGCAGTCTTCGAGTCTCCAGGCCACCTCTGTGGAGCCAGTCACGGGAGTTGGTGGAGTGACTCCTTGAATGGTGGAAACTGAGCAGATCAGGTGCGCAGAATACTCAGCTTAGGAAAGAAAGATGAAGCCAGTCTGGACTTTGCAAAGAAAGAGAAGTGACATCCGGGTCCTGTCGTTCTACACTGTAGTATACCCAAGTAGAGCCCTCGTGGGGCCCACACAGAAGGGACTCGTGACTTTGAACCACACTAACACAGGACTCAGCCTGAACAACACATGACTGGGGCTGGATGCGAATGGTGTCACTCTGCCCGTTCTGGGGAGAGTTCTTCTGAGTCAAAACAGCAGCGGGGAGGGATCTAGAAGTCTTGGCTGGAACAGTTTGGAGCTGTGATACCTTCTTCCTGAGCTGGAAGAAGGAAGGAAGGAAGGAAGGAAAGGAAAGTGCCTGGTGCAGACACTGGGCTCCCGTTATCCTTCCTGAGTTCAGAGGGTTTTCTTGAATAAATGCTTCTCCATGTGCTTTTATAAGAACAACTAAAGGCTTTAAGTGGTGCCCTTTCATCATTTTCATCAGTTCTTTCTGAAAACTGTTTGAAGGCTCTGGTTCTAGCATTGGAAAGCTGGACACTGTCTCCTGTGTTCATGGCGCTCATCACCATACCTTGCAGTACTAACCAGGGTTAATACCAGCTCGTCACTTTCCCAAGGCAGAGATAGTTGTTTTGATTTTTAAAAGTTCAAGCAAAGTAAATGGCTGTTGATTAGTGTCCTAGGGATAAAAGATCCAGCATTCTTCACGTTGCTGTTGAGGAGTGTTACACCCACAGGTAGGATCACATGAGATTGCTTTCCCTCCTGTGATATTCTGTTTGGTTTAAACTTTTGAGTTACTATCAAAAGTGAATAAAATGTCATTCTAAGAATGTTTCTCTTCACAGTAGTCAAACTTTAAAGTTCATCAGCTGAAAGAAAACATCTATGACCACATCTCAGTAGTTGCCAGAGAAGTCGAGACTAGCGGGGGGAGGTGGCAGGCTTGTAGCCTCAGCCCAGGGAAGCTGGGTCCAGGATTGCTTGCGTGGGCATAGTAGCAAGACTGTTTCAAAAGTAAGCACCAAGGATACAGTGTTCACTTTTTCGGTAGAGAGGAGGGTGAATGCAGTTCTGGGGATAGAGCCTGAGACCTAACAAGCACCTTAGTCTTGAATGTGCTGGAAGAGAGAACGTACAGTGATAGTGGGAAGAGACACATATTTAATATTCCTGAAAAAATAAAATATACATAAAGAGTGTTTCCTTTTGTATCCACAAATGTTCATTCAAACTAATGTGTCTTAGAGTTTCTATTGCTGTGATGAAACAGCATGATCAAAGGAACTTGGGAAGGACAGGGTTGTCTGGTTTATACTTCCACATCACTGTTCATCAATGGAGAAAGTCAGGACAGGAACCGGGGAGCTGGAGCTGATGCAGAGGCCATGGAAGGGTGCTGCTTCCTGGCTTGATCCCTCTGGCTTGCCCAGCCTGCTTACTTATAGATCCCAGGACCCGCAGCATAGGGTAGGCACCACCAACAGTAGGCAGGGCCCTCCCTCTCATCAGTCACTAATTAAGGAAATACCCTACAGCCTTACCTAAAGCCCAATCTTTCTGACATTTTTTAAATTGAGATTCCCTCCTCATCACTTTAGCTTGTGTGAAGTTGACATAAAACTAGCCAACGCCTAATGAGAACCTTTTAATCTATACACAATCACTTTTAAATATCAGAGCAATAGAATGAACTTAATGGATTCAACAGTCTTACAGTAAATATTTAAGAATAAAAGAATTCAATATAGTGCTGTTTTGTAAAATGATGTTCAGATAGCTCCGTTTACATAAGAAACATCTAGAAGATGAACCAAAATATGTCTCTCTCTCTCTGTGTGTATGTGTGTGTGTGTGTGTGTGTGTGTGTGTGAGAGAGAGAGAGAGAGAGAGAGCGAGAAAGAAAGGGAGAGTAAGAGAGAGGTGTATGGGTGGGAGTACCTGCAGAGACCAGATGCAGTGATTACCTGGAGCTGGAATTACAGTTGTGAGCTGCCTGATGTGGGTGCTGGGACCAAACAAGCCATCTCTCCAGACCCTATTATAAACTATATTAATCTTGACTTTTTTTTTTTAACTTTTTTTTCTGTGTTTGTGTGTTATGAATTTGTGAGCAGAAAAAACAAAGAGTTAGGGGAAACAATAGCAATTTGTAATTTGGGGCTACAGACATGTGAAAGGCTGCCTCGGTTTAAAACAAATAATAATGTTTATTTTCTTTTTTCCCAGTATTGCATCAGAGCCAAGAAAACTTTATGAAATGCCAAAATGTTCCAAATCAGAAAAAATTGAGGATGCTTTGTTATGGGAATGCCCAGTGGTGAGATTTCTTTCTAGAGCATTGTGTTGTTTTTTTTTTAAGGCTCCCCCAACTCTTATATGTTTTTATTTTATGTTTATTTCATTTTTTAAAAGTCCTATACAAGTACTGTATTTATATCATTTCTACCCTACTCTTTCCCCATTTCAATTCCTTCCATGTTCCCTTACATATACTCCCTCTCAAGTTCATGACCTCTTCTTAATTATTGTACACACAATAATGTACAACCTGCTGGATCCATCTACTGCTGCTCAGATGCATATGTGTTCAGGACTGACCCTTCAGATTGGATAACCTGTCAGGAGGCAAGTCTCTGAGAAGAACTGATCCTTCCTCTCTCAGCAGCCGTTAATTGCCTGTAGCTCTTCAGTTAGGGGTGGGGCCTCATGAGATTTCCCCATCCAGCTGGTGCTGTTGTACAAGCCTTATTTAGGCAGTAGTATGAGATTTCATGGGTGCAGCTTCCTGTCATATAGAAAACAACCTCATAGCAGATGTGCTGGTCATCTGGCTTCGCAATGTTTCTTTTTTTCTTCCTTTTTTTTTTTTTTAAAAAAAAAAGATAGGATTTCTCTGTTCCCTGGAACTAGCTCTGTAGACCAGACTGGCCTCAAACTCAGAGATCTGCATGCCTCTGCCTCTCAGATGCTGGGATTAAAGGCATGCACCACTACCACCTGGCTGCTTTGCAGCATTTCTGACCCTTCTCCATGATGTTCTGTAAAGCATTTTTATTTAGAAGTACTAGTCATTGTTAGTGTGTTTTTTAAAGGATAAAACTTAAAGATCATGTGACTCCCAAATCTTTAGAATAACCAAGAAGAGAACGTGTCTTTTCAGTACCATTACAAAGTTATTTTAAAAATTCTTTTTTACAGGCTAGAAAGATAGCTTTGCAGGTAATGTTGCTTACTGCCAAGCCTGATGATCTGAGTTCAGTCACCAGGACCCACTTAGGGAAAGGGAGAACTAAGTTCTAAAATTTGTCTACTGATGTTCTTCAGTGCACACACATGCATGAATACACACAGCCATGCGTGCACACACAGCCATGCATATAGACATGTGCATGCATGCACACACGTGCACACATACACACTCACAAATGTAATGCTTTTTTTAAAGCAGTATTTGGAATTCATTTATTTATTTTGAGCAGGCTCATGTATGAGCACAGGCTAAAGACTTGACCTGATGCTGAGGATGAGCTGAACCTTGGCCTCTACCACCCCTGAGTGTTGGGAGTATAGGGATGCACCACCATGTTCGGTTTATGAAAAATTGTAAATTAGAGATAATTTATAAACCTTAAAAGGCTAAAAACTGATTAAAAGTTTTATAACAATGTAAGGTAGATGCAGTCATTCTTGTGAGCAGCTATTATGTAGATCTTTGAAAGTAAACTCTCATAAATTCCATCTATAAATGTAGTTAGGAAAATAATAGGATAAAAATTAAAACTACAGTAGTTATTCCATTAAGCCAGCATTGCCCTTGGTTGCTCCTTTCAGGACACTTTTTCCATGGGACGTGAGTACACAGGCACCATGGGAGCTAGGAGGAGTTAATCTGGGGAAAAAAATGAACATGGAACATTGAAAGTTCCAAAGATTAAACGAAGAAATTTGTAAAATTCTTCCTCAGCCTTTAATACCGCTTCTAATAATGCTTACACACACAATAATTGTCAGACCATCTGCCAAAGTCTTTAATCACAGCCCTTTTTGAGGGACAGGTCTTCCCTTTTTAAGTTTTCCATGGCACCATTTCTAGGAAATCCTCTTAGGACACTGCAGCGAGTTAGTCCTGTCTGCGAGAGTGGTTGGTTGCTTTTTAAGAGAACTCCCAGGCTATGCCCAGAAGTACTATCTGAGCCATGGCAGAAATATCCTGAATTGAATGTTAAATTTTTTCCAGGCTGTTGTTTTTCCATAAAGCTGTAATTTTTTTAAACTGTCATTCCCCCTATAATTACTCTTTTCATAGAGGTCTCCTTTTTAAAAATTAGAAAGTTTAAAGCCTGTTTTCTTCCTCTTTAATTGAAAGCTGTGAATAATTGTGCCTTAAACAATTTAAAGTCTTTTAATCTATTTTCTTGAGGGAGATTAGAGAGATGATAGGTTTCTTAATTGAGAAAGTTTGAATATACCAATTCAAACACGCAAAATATAGAGCAGTCCTGGAAAAATAAAGTTAACCCAATTCTTATTCTCATTCTGTAAACATTTAAATGATTTTGTTTTTATTTGTGGTGACGCAAGATTTTCTGTGAGGAACTGAGAGGAACACTGTATTGTTAATATATGGAGACAAAACTACTTTGAAATTAGTACTCTGTTTTGTTTTGTTTCTGAGATATGTATGAAATGTCACTTTTGGTTTAAGAAATAGTTTGAATCCATATGTACTTGTTCCAAATGTCTCTAATGGACTAAGTAGGGGAAGTAGATAACTTGAAAACTTTAAGGTCTCCATGAGATGATACATAAAGACATTGTAGTATAAAAGCATTCATGTTGTTGCCTACAAGTTAAGTATAATTAGTTAATACATTTAAAAATTACAGCGTCAGTGTGGATGCAGGAGGCCGGGTCCTTGATAGTCAGCGCTACACAGGGTCTGCCTAGGAAACAACAAAAACAAACAAATAAAACCAAGCAAACTGAAAGCAAACGGTTATTTCTCTGGAATTTGAGGGGGAGGATAGCTCTAGTAGCCTGGGCAGAGGCCTTAGTCTCTTCTTTCCCATTCGTGTTTTAACAAAGCAAATGCCACATTAATTTCAACTTCTTAACTCATAACTTTGCTAACCAAAAATCAACACATTTGCCCCTTTCCTGCCTGCATCAGACCTGTGCCTTGTCCAAAGAGTGGCTCTTAATGAGTAGACCAAGAGCCCCAATAGTTCAGTTACCACAGCAGCCGCAGCAGCGTAGCTGTTCCTGTTCTTATTGGCTAAATCTGGGGACTGCTGTGCCTGGGAATGATGCTGAGTGAGCTCTTGCAGATGCTGCGGACATGCTTTATGTTCATTTGTGTATGTAAATCGATTAAACCCATTTGATAAGTTCCTGAGACTAGTGGGATGGCCCAGTGGTAAAGGCACTTGCTTCCCGTGATGTAAGCCTGACAGCCTAGTTTGATCCAGAACCCAGGTGAAGGCAGGAGAGCTGAGCTTGATGGCTCACACCTTTAATCCCAGCACTCGGGAGGCAGAGGTCTACAGAGCGAGTTACAACCAGCCAAGCCTACCTGGTGAAACCCTGTCTCAAACCAACAAGAGAAAGGAGAAAACTGAGCCCCCCTGGTTGTCTCTGACCTCCACATGGGCACTGTGGCTTGTGCACCTATATGCACACAATAATGATGATACATTTTAAAGTATTCAAAAGATAAGTAATGGTTAAAGTAACAGCCCACAGTCTTGCCTTCCCTTCCCTTCTTCATTTGTTTAGTTAGTATTTCTCTAGCTTACTTATTTGATGAGGTAGCTAGCCATTTTCTTTGGACACAGAATACTGTATATTGTTCATAGCCAAACAGTTTGTTTTTATGTCTTTTTTTTTTTTTCAGGGAGAAGTACTTCCTAACCCGTCAGACTATAAGTCCTCACTCATAGCACTGACTGCTCATAATTGGCTGCTTCGTATATCAGCAACTACAGGGGAAATCCTGGAGAAAATATACCTTGCTTCCTATTGCAAGTTCAGGTATCAACTTTGAGATTATTATTTAAAGTTTTTTTTGAGACTTATGGCCCTGGAAATCTTAAGCACCTCTTCAGTCCTGCCCTCTGTCCCAGTCTTTCCAGTGTATTCTATGATTCCTGTTTATGAACTACTCTCTTTGTTTCTTCACTCTGCTCTGTTTGAAGATCTGAGGCTGGTGACCTACAGTATTTATCTTTGTATTCCTACTAAGTAATTATCCTATACACAGTAGTTAGAGGTAGGTCCTCCATTCTAGTATAATCCAAGAGTTCTAGGCTAGATTTTATCTCAGCAAAACAAAAATATGTAGGGAAGTAAACAAAGTATAATGATTTAATTTTAAATATAAGGGGACTGATCCAAACCACTAAATTCCTCTTTGTTCTTTCCGAAGGTACTTGAGCTGGGACACCCCTCAAGAGGTCATTGCGGTCAAGTCAGCTCAGAACAAAGGCTCGGCAGTGGCCCGGCAGGTCTGCAGCTCTGTGCATTTGCACACTGGTTAAAGCTCATGACCTTTGGTGACTGAAGAGTGCTGTTTAAATTTGTAGATAACCTTTCTCCTAAAGCAGACTGTTCAAATGGGTGCTTTTCTGTTTTATTTTTGTTTATTTCTTTTGGGGCACTGGGCCTCATGCATGCTGGTCAAGTGCTGTAATGCGGAGCTATCCCTCAATGGTTCTCTCTAGGAATCACTCAGCATGGGTCAGGCAGGGTGGTGTAAACCCTTAATCTCAGCAAAGGCTGAAGGAGCCCTGATTCCAGGTCAGCCAGGGCTATGTGGTGAGACCCTTTTCCCTGCTTCCTCCCCCAAAAGGTTTCACCCAGAATTTGCTAGACTTTCTAAAGCCTAGACATATCAGGAAACTTATTTCTGTTGTAAGTGATGAGGAAATACTTACAAAATATATATTGAGCATTTTTATAAAATAGAGATTTTTTTTCTCATAGAGGTTTTCTGTTTTTATCTCAGGAGAGGATATATTAAAAAAAACTGTAATAAGAAGCTATTATTTCCTGTTTGCTTTGGCAAGCTCTGTATTCAAATTCCTCCTTGTACTCTCTATGAAACATAGCCTTCTAGAAACTCCTGTAACACTGACTGCCAGGTAACTTACTTAGAATTCTAGGGCACCTTTTTGTGTGCGGTGGGTTTGGTTTGTTTGGGTTTTGTTTTTGAGAGGGTCTGGCTGGACAGCCTAGTCCATCTTCACACTGAGATCCTCCTGCCTCAGCTGCCAAGCGCTGGGACCACTTGGGTGCCAGCGTACCTGCTTTAGGACTTCTAACGAATTGAATAGTTCCTGTGCTTTCCCCTTAGTTAGATAACCCCATCAGGCGTTCCCTGTCAACTCCAGCACCTTTTCTCATCTACTCTCTGTCCCTTCCTACCTGCCTTCTCTGGCTCTGTGTATGCCACGGAACCAGATAAGCTGTTGACTAGCTTTTTAAACTTCATTGAAAAACATTGAAATGACACTAATTTGTTTCTGTGTGTTGGGTTTGGAGCACACGCCCCAGTGCACACGTAGTGGAGCTCATGGATGTTTGCAGGAGTCAGATTCTCCTCAGCCACCCTTTGAGCTCCAGGTATCAAACACCTCACCACTGGACCATTACACCAGACCTAAGCTTCCTGTGATGATGGCTACTTATAAATACTTCCTATATCTTGCTCCGTCATATTAATAGCACAGCGACATACTTCGTATTGGGGTCTCCTTGGCCTTTTCCTCAAGTTGTCGAGGTGGCCAGCCTGAGAAAGGGTTGCTGTCTCTTGCTGCTGTTCACATGCACTGTGTAGCTCTTTGCTTTGGTAAAGGAAAGTTCATAAAAGTTAAATACTGGAACAAAGTAATGCAACATTTCATGAGAATTCTAGAAGTGCCGGATCTAATGTCCCTGTGTAAGAACCAGGGCTTCAGTCTAACTCTGCACAGGTGGCCACAATATATTTATTTATAATATATGTATTTATATATATATAAAACCTGGCTTTAGGTTTTAGGAGCACAGATCTTAGCTTAGTAAAAGTATGTTTCTTTAAAGGGAAGGTCTCTGGGGCTTTAAACACCACACTCTGATTTTCTATTTATTTGTGCCTTTACTTTTATTTCCTGTGGTTTTGATTAATAGTCTTGGTGCTCAAACCTTACTTCTGCTCAAGCAGAATTTTGCTGTAGTGGGGCTGACAGCTGTGCTGCCCCCAAATTAAAGATACTCCCTTAAATTCTGAACTAGAGAAGTAAATAGATTATTTTGCATTTCATAATGGAAATAATTGTTGGAAGCTTGTCTTTCTTTTCTTTTAAATTATTTATTTTATATGTATGGAATGGGTGTTTTGCTTACATGCATGTTTGTGTACTACATGTGAGCAATGCCAAGGAGGTCAGAAGAGGGTGTCAGGCAGGGCAGAGACTGGCAGATCTCTGTGAGTTCAAGGCCAGCCTGGTCTACAAGAGCTAGTTCCGGGGCAGGCTCCAAAGCTACAGAGAAACCCTGTTGGATCCCCTGGAACTAGAATTACATACAGTTGTGAGCTGCCATGTCGGTGCTGGGAATTGAACCTGGCTCATCAGGAATGTTCTTAACCATTGAGCCATCTCTCCAGCCCCAGGAGCTTGTTTTTCAAGATTAAGGAACTCTCTTCTCTAAGTTGATAAATCATTCAAGCTTTATTGATGTATTATCTGTCTTCAGTAGAGTCATACCAATCAGTACAAGTACTTTGAATGACAGGACCATGGTGACACCATGCTTTTGGTTAGGCTCATTGTTAGACTCCAGTTTGCAGTGCAAGTGCTCTGTATTCTGATGGTAAGAAATGCTTATGTTTCCTTTGTAGAGTTTTATGTTTATGTATTTGTGTGTGTGAGAAGCTGGAGGACTAGTGAACATTTTAAAGTATGTTTGCTTTATTTATTATCTAAATAGATGGATATTCTCAATTCATGAAAACTTTTGTCCTTGAAACGATACAAGGACAGATGGATATTTTGAACTTATGAAGATAATTGTTTGCTGAAGTACTTTGGAGAGCTACCTATAATTTTATTCTTTTCTTTCAGGCAGGCACTCAGCAGTCTGTTTTGTTATACCTTGCAGTGTTCCGGGTTCTGCCCTTTTCACTTGTAGGGATTCTAGAGATCAGCAAAAAGGTAAGAAATTTTTTTTTTTTTAATATATTCAGGAGCTCACTCTGTAGACCAGGCCAGCTTTGAGCTCAGAGATCCACCAGCTTCTGCCTCCCAGGTGCTGGGATTAAAATTGTGCAGTGCCACACTATAGTTACTTATTAAGTGTAATATCTTCATCTATTTATTAGATATTTTGATTAGGAATGTTCTCCTGTCTATGAAATGTTTACTGATCTGTCTTTTTGTATATCACAATGTAAACATTTGACTTGGGAAGAAGCCTAAGCTTCCGGCATGTTTCTGTGCCACTCAGATGGCTAGTGTTATTAGTGTTGAAATCCTGTGGCCATTAACAAACTGCTAGTTTATAAAATTATGAAATGCCTAAGGGACTTTTCAAAGAGAATATGTCAGAGCTTGTTAAAATGATCATTAAGCTTCAACAAAATGTCTCATTTTAATTACAAAGTGCAGGTCTAAAACTTGCTTTATATTACATAACTAGACTTGTAATGGAATATATAAATCTTCTAACTCATGTAGTTTGGATTTTTATTGTCTTCCCATTTATCTTGATTTGTGGAATAAATGAGAGGAAAGTAAGAGTCAATAGTCTATTTTCTTTTAAAAATTTTTCACTTTGTAGTCGGGCGTTGGTGGCGCACATCTTTAATCCCAGCATTCAGAGGGCAGAGGCAGGCGGATCTCTGTGAGTTCAAGGCCAGTATGGTCTACAAGAACTAGTTCTAGGACAGGATCCAAAGCTACAGAGAATCCCTGTCTCAAAAAGACAAGAAAAAGAAAAAAAAAAAAAAAGAAAAGAAAAAAATTTTCACTTTGTGAAAAGCTATCTTGAGAATTCTCTTACTAGTGTTTAGATGCTGGAATATTGTAAGAGATAAGATCTTGAGAATCTGTTAGTATCACTAGCAAACAAGCTAAATCTGTTTAAACATTTCTTATTATATTAGCTTATACTAAGCTGCATAAACTAAAGAATAGTGTTAGTTGTCCCTTATAGTTTATTTTGTGCTAGGCACTTTTAAGTATTTTAGGGCATTGTGACAGCGTGTTCATTGGAAGCTGAGCAGCTATTTACTAATTTTCAAATGTTTGAATTACCCAAGTACTTCTTTTAAAGCATGGAACCAGGGAATTGGAAAGCTAAGAGCTACCCAACTCAAAGCAAACCATAATTATCTTTCTAAGAAAATGACAAAAAGCTCAACTTGTAACTTCATTGTTTTCTTTGTATTTGTGGATTAAGTAGTTATATGTGCATTACATTCTACAACAGGAACAAACACAGAAAGACCGGCAAAGTCAAAGCTGTTCCTGTTTATTTCTAATATAGCCAATGTGATGACTGTAGCTCGGGATTACTGCACATCTTTCACTTGTCTGTGTTAAAAGGATGCAGGGGCGAGGCTCTTGAACAGTCAGACTTAAGCTACTTATTACCATGGAACATCTTCACTGAGTAATCTTCCTTGAAAGGAGTCAAAAGGGATTTTTATTTTCTCTATAATGCTTTCAGTGCTATAAATTTTTGCCTACCTTGCTTTTTGTTGAATATTAAAATAGGCACAGAATCATGCCCATTCTCAGAGCTGTAAAGAAAATCACAAGATTCAAGAACAGAAATTTTAGGAAACAATAACGCAAAACCTTATTCTTGGTAAAAGTCTGTAGGGTTTAATCTTTATGGTTTTGCTTTTTAAGCAGTTTGGAAATCAAACCTCTATAGAAATTCAAGAACATAATAGTGACAAAAGTCTGGGGCTGGGGACCAGGAAGGTGACTTGGTAGGTAACAGTGCTTGCTATATAATTATGAGAACATGAGTTTAGATTCCCCAGCACCCACATGAAGCCCAGGCATGGCCATGTGTGCCCGCAACCCTAGCACTGCACAAGAGTGGTTCCCCTGGCTGCAAAGGTGGAAAGCTCTGGATGCGATGAGAGAGACCCTGTCTCGAGGGAATGAAGTGAAGGATGGTAGAACAGGACACCAGTGTCATCCTCTTGTACTGCACACAGGAACATGGGTTTATACACCTGCACACACACGTGCACTATACCCAGCACACAAACATACATGGATCTGTAGCTGGCCATTTCTCTTGTAATTACTTCCCAAGGTCCAATCTTCTTGCCTTTAAGCAGCTATAGATATTTGTCTTTGTGAAGAACATCTTAGTGTAAATAATGAGTCTCTATTGGATATACCCAATAAATACTCATTTAAAATTACATGGCCTCACTGTATACCACTGTTCCACGAAAAGTAGAATTTTAATTACTTTGTATTGACAAAGCTGTTCAGCAAATGGATGCTGACGCATCATTCTGAGCCCTGCGTGCACTGCTTCCATTGATGTTCCAGCCCGAGGACTAGAGGCTCGCTGCGTGCCTCTAATAACACTCTAGCTTCACGCTGCTGAGTTTTAATGTGAGGCAGCAACAGTGACCTGAATATATAGTAGGACGCACACACTCGGATGACTCAGAGGATTAGTGGCCTTTCGGGCTTTTCTTAGGTGACCTCTACCTTTCTCCTTAGGTTTTCGCGAATGTCACAGACGCTACCTTGTCACATGGAATACTGATTGTGATGTACAGCTCAGGACTGGTCAGACTGTATAGCTTCCAAGCCATCATTGAGCAGGTAGAGAAAACTACAGTTGGACATAACACATTCAGTATGAGACTTGCACTGAAATTTTCTGTTGTTGTTTGTTTTGTTAATTGTTTTTAATGAGTCAGGTGCTCATATAATTTTAAATTATAAAAGTTATTATAGAAATATGAAAAGACACAGTAACCTTTGCAAGAGGGGTGGGGAGGATTAAACAGAAAGGCCCTTGAATAAAGACATTTTCTCTGCCCTATACATGTAAATTCTATTTCTTCTTGAATAGGCTCTAAAGCCACCATTTTTGTTTTGTTTTGTTTTTAGTTCATGCAACAGAAACTTGACTTAGGGTGTGCATGCAGTCAGGGCGGGACTACGGGGACTGTAGGAGAGGCTCCTTTTGGCATTCCTTGTAATGTTAAGATCACAGGTATGGCTGCTATACAGGATCTTTTCAACTTAAGAAAGTAAGTGCTCGTGTGAATAGTTGTACGCTGGAAGCACACCCTTCTCTCTCTGACTGTGCACTGACTCATTTCACTTCCGTACAGCATGTCACCCTCCTGCTGAGTAATCGTCAGCACAGTGCTGTCCCTTGTTACTGCAGTGAAGGCCTGAGGATGCTGAGCCTCCTTGCCTGGAAAATGATGAGTTGCAGCGATTCATAGCATCATAGTTTCCTTACAACGTAAAGTTTTGTTTTGTTTTTTTTTTGGTTTTTTTGAGACAAGATTTCTCTTTAGCTTTAGAACCTGTCCTGGAACTCGCTCTTGTAGACCAGGCTAGCTTCGAACTCAGAGATCCAACTGCCTCTGCCGCCTGAGTGCTGGGATTAAAGGCATGTGCCACCACTGTCCCTGCCAATTTAAGGTTTTTTAATTTTGTTAAGTCTACCCATTGCTAAGGATAGTGTTTTCCAAGGAAATAGTGATCGATGCCAACTGAAGATAGACAGATCCTAGACCTAGGGATAATAAAGAAAGTTATTCATGAATTTTATGAAGACAGTAAAAAAAAAAAAACAAAAAACAGTTTCTGTATTTAACTCACTTAACTGGTCCATTTCTAGAATCTCAGCACCTGGGAGGTGGAGGCAGGAGGATCAGGAGTTCAAGGTCACCCTATGTAGTGAGTTTGAGGCCAGCCTGAGCTATATCAGACTCTCAAAAACAAACAAAAGCCACCCAACCACCCTATCTTATTAAATTCAGCAACTTAGTAAAAAACCAGCAATTGACAGCCAGCCTGAGCTGCATGAGATCCTGTCTCAAAAAAAAGTAAAATAATAATGTTCAAAAATATAGTCTATAAAATTATTTCCTGTTATAGAACAATACGATTGAATGATTTAGGGGGTCATCTGCCTAAGGAAATTAGCAAAGTATATATGGGGTGTTTAAGTGTCTGTTGTGCAGTGTGGAGATTGCAGCCCTCTGTCCAGGTCTCTTCTCAGGCATCTGAGGACAGCTTGATGATTGGAGTCCAGTTAAAAGAGACAGGTAGATAAATGGCATCATCCTAGTATTTTTGCCTCTTCTTAATTCATTAAGAGTCACTCATGATGCTGAGAACATTTTTACCATTTTCTAACCAGTAAACACTGTGTTTTTTAGATGAAACTCCAAAAGTTTTTCTAATGTAGCCAAAATAAAACAGAATTTTTTTCTCTCATTATTTACCATTGTATCATCAATAAATAGGTCAAGAAACAGAAGTAAAAGATGCAAGAAAGAAAAAGAATGTTCTGTTTAGTGGCAAATGATAATTACATAAGCTATGAAAAGTACTCAGTATAACCAGCTAAGCTATCCATGAAGTCCAAAATAAATGTTTTTAAAATGATTCATTTTAAAGTGAATTAGGCAGTTTTATGAAAAGTTAGCAATACCTCCTAAGCTCAGAAATACCTCCCGAGTTCAGTATAGACATGCTCAGAAAGCTCCTTAAAATTTGTCTGCTGTGTGTAAGTCACTGTGTGCATGTCTGTAGCCAGCAGAGGCCAGAGGAAGGTGCTGGATCCCCTGGAACTGGAGTTGTAGAAATTATAATGAGAGTGCTGGGGACCGAACCCGAGTTTATTATCACATGACGTTTGAATTTGGCTATTATTATATTGAGATACTAATATTTGTCTTTTACTCGAAAAGATCTTTGCTTATTAAAGATAGTTTCCTTTTCTTAAAAACTTTTAAGTACTTTAAGTATATTTGATATAATTATATCTGTGCCCGTTCTTACTTTCTCCCCAAAATTGCCTGTAAGCTACTTTTCATTGTCTGTTTCTCTCCTGTGTGCAGCTCTCAGAAGTAAGCGGAGCCCTAGCAAAACACACATTTCCATTTTAATATGTCACCCTTACATGAACTATCTTTCTGAGAAAAACCCCTTGAAGATGAGTGGCTTTATGAACCAGATATTCTCCAGGTAGAAACACAAATCAAGAGGCTATAGATGAGCATTCAAATCTATAGCCACCAAAAGGAATTGGGCCCTTACTACAATACCTTTTCCTTACAGTGTTTAGAGTTGGTCTATTATGTTATTATTAAAACCGTGATCAAGAGGAAGAGAAAAAAAGCACTAACAAAATTTTCTTTGATGTCCATCCCCAAGAGAGTGATTGGGTACGTCTGTAAAGATTAGCTTGTTTGATGATCACACTAGTAGTGATGTCGACTCTCTGATAAAGTCGCCGCTGTGGCAGACCTCCTAAATTGGTTGCATTCATTCAGGCTAAGGTTGCTTATACACAAGAAACGTAACACAGAGCAGCTTCTGTTAGATTTGCTGGTGTATACCTGTTAGGCTGAGATACGGAAGATCTCCTTGCCTTTGAAACATATCAGACCTGATTATGTTTCTCGATTGTTCAGGGAGTTGACGTTGTGGCTAACCCAGAGTTATATGTAGATCCTTGGGGGTGGCTGCAGTTTTTATTATGTATTTGCCTCCCTCATCCCCTTGGTAAGCACCTTCGGCCTCCTTTTTATTCTTTTTTTCTTCATGTAGGCCACATATTCCCTCCAAAATATGTGCCTAGAGAGTTAACTAATAGTCATTTTGTTTTCTACCAGCTTTCTGTCCTCTTAGTGATAAACTTCTTTTCTAACTGCATTTTATTTCCTTGAACATAGTAATTTTTCATTACTGGAACTTCATAAAGTATGCATATGTACCAAGAAAGGTTGAACTTAGTTAATGAATGGTGCGAGTCCACCCAAAGTGAGAAGCTCATAAATTCCTCTTGCTCGTCTCTGCAGGCTCGCTGTCCCCACTCTTTGAAGTCTCCTCCCTGGAGAACGCGTTTCAGATTGGCGGCCACCCTTGGCACTACATCATCACCCCTAACAAGAGGAAACAGAAAGGAGTTTTCCATATTTGTGCTCTAAAAGATAATTCCTTGGTAATTCATGAGTACTCAACTTTTTAGCAGTAAATTTATATTAGAAATGTTTATTCTCTACTCTCATAGCTCTGTATGTTCAGGAATTACCTTCTCATTTAGACAAGGTCTCTATGTAGCGATGGCTGGCCTGGAACTCATAGTGATCCTCCTGCCTCTGCTATCCCAGTGTTGGGATTAAAGGCATGTGCTACCACACCTGACACTTGTGAACAATGTAAAATGCAGAGAACATAGGAAATACTGTTTTGTCACCCAGATTATTTGTTTTAAAACACTTGTTTTTTCTCCTTTCTTGGGAAGTTGTCTTTTTTCTTT
Organism: Myodes glareolus; assembly: GCF_982192425.1. NCBI lineage: Eukaryota > Metazoa > Chordata > Mammalia > Rodentia > Cricetidae > Myodes > Myodes glareolus. The sequence goes on from NC_142046.1 coordinate 52,008,283, forward strand.
ATTTTTTTTAAAAATTTATTTATTTATTATGTATACAGTGTTCTGTCTTCATGTATGCCTGCACACCAAAAGAGGGCTTCAGATGTCATTATAGATGGTTGTCAGCCACCATGTGGTTGCTGGGAATTGAACTTAGGACCTCTGGAAGAGCAGCCAGTGCTCTTAACTGCTGAGCCATCTCTCCAGCCCATTACCCAGATTTTTAAAACATGAATTTTTGAAAGGTCTTAGAGTACCAAGGATTCTCAATCTCTCCCTCCCTGTCCTAGACACTCACGTAATGCAGACTGACCTCAAACTCACTACATGGGCAAGACTGGCTTTGAACATCTGATACTCTCGACCTTGCCTCCCAAGTGCTGTGACTGGAGCTGTGTGTCACCATACATAGTGCAGGGTTTTGTTCTAACAGTTTTGCAGCAGGATTCTCATGGAAAACATCCCTCAGATGCTACCGTGGGAACTGTTGGTAGCATATACTCAGGGCTGCCTCGGAAATTGCTGTGGAATGTGTTGTTGATTTTGAAGAGAGCAGAACCAGATGGAGTTCTGGCGCTCACAGTGTTGGCACCGAAATGGTGCCTTTTCAAGGGCTTCCTCAAGTTGCTTCTGGCACCCCAGGAAGAAAAGGCTCATGGCAAAACAGTAAAAGTTTACTCACTGAATTCATCTTAATTTTCTTTCAAAATAGAATTTTTTTCCTTGATTTTCCATTTAATCATTTGAGGACTAACATGGCCAGACATGGCTGGGAACAGTTTCTTTCTCAGCTTGTTTGTAATTCCTCAAAGACTCTTCCCTGTGTGTGTGACAGGGTGGCCCAGAGAGCACCCTTACCCTCCCGACCCATGCTGTGGCTCTCACCTTTGCTTGGATTGCTGACTTATGTGGTTTATTCCTGAGATCTCTTGTTCTCTCAGATAAATTTACTTTTTATGAGGTGGATTCAGTTTATTCTACAGCCATGTCTTCCAGGACACTTGCACAGTCAGTCACTAATGGCGCTAGTAGCTTTTAGAGTCCCAGGTCAGCACCTTCCACCATGCTGAAGGGCAGCATAGGCTTGGGTCCTCTCATCTCCTCCTCCTGATGTCATGGGGTCACTATGAGTAGTGTCTTCTAGTTCACTTTTGTAAGAGCATTTTTCTCTCCATTTTCTCACTTCTTGGTCACATGTAACAGCCTTGTCCCCTTTCTTCCCCCAGTGAAAACCCCTTTTGTATCATTTTACAAAGGATTTCCCTGCCATTGCAAGTCCTGGTGTGACTGCTCCCTCTCAGCTGGGACTTTCTTCAGCTGTCAGTACCGGTCACTCTCTGCCTCTCTGCTCTGCCTAATGTTCCATCTAGTCACACCTTGTACAGTGCATTTCCTATTCATTTAGCATATGTTCCTATATAAGAACTGATTGTGTGTGTTCTTTCGTAAAGAATTAAGTGGTAATTAAGCATACCTATCACATACTCTCTAATAACAACTACAACATTTAATCAGGCCTGCATTTCAGCACATTTATAAATGATTGCCAAGGCCAGACAGTACTGGACACACACTGCTATTAGTTTCTGGTGCTGCTGTGTAGAAGATAAAACATATGAGCACATATGGATCATTTGCATACAATGTTTACCCCCAACTACCCCCTCTTTCTTGAGACAGGATCTTACTATGTACCCCTGGCTGTCCTGGAATTCACTATGTAGACCTGGCTTGAACTCACAGAGCTTCACCTGCTTTTGCCTCCCAAGCAGTAGAATTAAAGTCATGCAGCGCCAGATGTGGCTTTTTTCTTATTTTAATGTTTAAGTATGCCTACATATTTTAGAATAAAAATACTCATATCTTGTCTTAAATGCTCATAAGTATTAGATTCCTTTCTCAGATACAGAGTTTAATATTTGACCTATTTAAGGGGATTATGTGGCCTGAGTCAGAGACTCTTGGTTTGGTTACGTGTTTAAGTGAGCGTACCAGCTCTTTTGATTGACAGGCAGCTGTGACTGGGGTTGGGCGGAGGAAGCTGTAGGGAGTTGCACAAGTATAGTAATGATAGTAATGGAACATTCGTGGACTTTGAAGTCAGATCTGCCGTTTAATAGGTTCAAAACATTGGGCAAATATTTGTTCTCTTTCTGTGTCAGTCTCCTAGCCATAAAATGGGGTTGATATTTGCTTTGAGTGTTACTAAAATTCACAGTGCAGCTGTGATGAGCACCCTACAACCCCCAATACACAGCATATGAACAAGCGATGGCAGCTTGGGTTACTGTTACTTACTGCACGGCAGGGTTACTCTGCAGAGTTTCTGACTCTAAATGCTCTGAATTTCTCAACTTTGCATGTCCTCGTTGGGCTATCATCTGCATCCCACTTCAGCCACTTTAGATTTTCTCTCCTGTACCTGGGAGTTACCGAAAGGGTTAAGTTTGAAAATTAATTTACCCTTTTAATCCCTGCCTTTTTTTTTTTCTTTTTTCGTTTTTTTTCCAACTTCAGGCAAAAAATGGAATCCAAGAAATGGAGTGTTGTTCCCTAGAATCTGACTGGATCTATTTTCACCCTGATGCTTCTGGAAGAATTATACATGTTGGCCCAAATCAAGTCAAGTGAGTAATTTTCTTAGTACTTTAAAATTAAAAGCATTGTTTTGTACATTTATTGGCATTTTTTATTTCGTTTGTAGCCATTTTAATTTTATGAAAAATTTGCTTGTGCAGAGTATTTCCTGAGAGACTGTTGTCCACAGAGTCTGGTTTTATACTTTAGCTTTACCGTCTGTAAGTATTGCATATAAGTTCCTTGATTGATGGTATGTGAATGAATGGAAGGGAATTATAGGTTACCCTTTCTTCGTTGAGTTTTGTTTGCTTTGTTTTAAGGCAGATTCTTAAGGGTTTGGTGTGTAGCTCATACTGGCTGCAAGTATCTGTAGCCCACCCTGACCTTGACCTCATAGCCTTTCTGCCTCTGTGCTCCGATTCCTAGGATTATAGGAGTGTGGTACACACCTTAATGGGTCTTCATTTTCTATGATTGGTGAGAAAGAAGATCACTGAGCCAGGTGGCACAGGCCTGAAATCCCAGTTGCTCAAAAGGCCGAGGCCAGCCTGGGCAACTTTGTGAGACCTTGTTTCTAAATTTAAAAAAAAAAAAAAATGGGGAATGGGTGCTGGAGATGTAGTTCAGAGTAGAGCACTTGGCTACTTAGCTGTTGTGGGTGAGGTCCTGATCCGGTCTCTGGTGCCCTAGAGAAAGGTGGTGGTTTGCCTTTGTTCTGAGCTCCTGGACTGGTGTTTGGGTACTGTTTGCTTTCGCATCAACTTTCTGCCTTAAAATGGACCTCATGTGGCTTCTCTGACATCAAGCTATGTTCTCCTACTTCTCAGCCTTCTTTGTTATAATCTCTCATGGTTTTGATCTTCTACCCAGACTTCCACTAACTGCTGCTTACCTCAGTGTTTAGGTCTTGTCTTCTCACTCAGGAATTTCTTCCTGTTTGATTCTAGTTCTTCCCCTGCTCAACCCCACCCTGGTTGTATACTACCCCAGAGTTCTCATGACAGAAACTTTTTTTTTTTTTTTTTGGATAAGTTTTCTCTATGTTGTCCTGGAACTCACAGTGTAGACCAGGCTGGCCTTGAACTCACAGAGATCTACCTGCCTTTGCCTCCCTAGTGCTAGGATAAAAGGCATGTGTCACCAAGCCTGGCTTCTCCCCAGGTCTTAAAAGATAAGCCCCTTTGAATATTTCCACTGATTGAGAAAATCATCTGTCAGTTTGAAACATTACCTGATTTCTTTGTCGTTGTCACTGGGAAGTTTCAGTTGTCCCTGCCATGGTGGCTTCTCCTTGCTGTTCTCTTTGCATATGGGACTTCAGAGGTTTGAGAACTTGTGATCTTGAAGCTTTTTAATGATGTGAACAGATTTCTATGGGTGGGAAGCAGATTATTTTCTTTTTTCTTGATTAATCAACTTGACCCATGAGATCATTTATCTCTGCAAATCCAAATCTTAAATACAATCCTAAAAAAGTGGTACTGTTGCATGTGGATTTTACTCTCTTTGAAAAGTTCTGCCTTCCAATTAATTGCTGTCCTGTCTCAATCACTGGCAATGCTGAGTGCTGTTCTCAGCTGTGCGCTGTACAGAGACAACAGTGAACTGTCTGCTCTATGTTAGGGGTGAGACACGCAGGGCCTGCTGCAGGGAGAGCTGAGGTTTGCATGGTGTCGTCATTAAACTTGTGGTAAAATGGGTTAGGCCTGAGCAAGCCACGCGTCACCTATTTCAGTAGCGCTTTTCTGTTTCACAAATGTGAGTGTGAAGAAGGCTATGAATGTCGGTGATGAGATTAATAGTACAGACTAGTCAATGGAGGAGAAGTGAGTTGCTGCAATTTTCTTTGTTGAGTTTCATTGGAGGTCAGCTTTGGCAGCTTGATGGTGTTTTGCAGTCTTGAATTCTTACAATTCTTACTCCTTTTCAGAGTCTTGAAGCTAAGTGAGGTAGAAAATAATAGTTCTCAGCATCAGATCTCTGAAGATTTTGTCATCTGGGCCAATAGAGAAGACAGAGTAAGTCAGAAATATTTTATGTCCTTTCTATAGAACTGTCTACGTAACTTGTAATATGCATGTTTTCCTGCCTGGCTGCAGACAGCACAGCTGTGCAGGATCTGCTCATCTTGTCTGCATGAGTAGCTGGTCTAATCCCCACTCACGGATAGGAGTTGAAGACAGTTCATTATACTGAGTTTATCTTGCTTATTTCTTCTTTTTTTTTTCCTCTTCAAATTTTTTTAGTGCTGAATTGTCAATCTTTGGTTCTAAATAGCTGTGCAAATTTAGGGCTAGGTGTGGAGTAAATCTTTTTAAAACAAGATAGCATACATTAACTGTAGATAGCTGTTATTTTTCCTTTAATGTATAAGCTGAGAGCCTTGAAGAGGGATGTTTCTGTAAGCAAATCCACCTTTACTTCTCTCTGCTGTGAAAAGGCAGAGTCAGGGATGAATGAAGAGCAAGTCTAACCTTTAACTAATTAGTTTTTGCCTATTCTAACATTTTATCCAATTAAAGCCTTTAGTAAAATAAATTATTTTTCACTGAGTGAAGGATTGAAAATTAGATTTAAATTAAATTTGGAATTTTCTCAGTCAGCTGACAGACTGGGTGTTGGGAAGTGTCAGCTGGTTTTACCACATTTCTGAGGATTGTTGCCTTCCACTGCATGTAACGGAGCGTGTCCTGATTTTCCTTTCCCCTCCAACAGAACAAAAACGTAATCACCGTTACAGCTTCTGGGCGTGTGGTGAGAAGAAACCTCAGCCTCCTGGATGATGACCCAGAGCAGGAGGTATTCTCTAGTCGCAGACAACAGTCCGAGCCAGCAGTCATTTCCGTTCAGCTGAGAGCATCCCAGGCCCGGGGTGGACACTGGATGGGGGTCCCTGCCGGCGGGCGGTTTATTGTTTGGGCAGTATCACCCCATCTTCTCTTTTCTTACACAGTTTGTAGTCAAGTTTATAGTGCCAAAATAATTTGAAAGCACGATTAACTTGTTGTTTCTGTGAGGTGTGCATTCACTGGCTCGCTCTCAAGGGGGTTCTGTAGGTAGTAGCCCTGCACAGACTGGTGCAGGCTGGGTGACCTAAATTCAGTCCTTGGATTCTACAAGGTAGCAGGAGAGAACTCTTCTCCAAGAGTTGTCCTCTGAGCTTCGCGTGTGTGCAAGCACGTGTGCACACATACACAGACACTTTTCTCTTTAAGGTAAATAGCTTTTAAAAGGCCAATTCTCCAAGAGCAGTAGAGTGCTCAAATGGTATGCGAGAGCCCCTAGGTCCAGTCCCTGTGGAAGCAACGGGAAAAGAAAACACTTGGGAGCCATAAGGTTGAGGGTGTCTGGCACTACTCTCAGGCTGGAGAGGCGGCTCAGCCGTCAAGAGCACTTGCTGTTCAATCATAAGGATGGGTTTGAGTCCCAGCACCCATGAACTGAGCATCCCGCAAAGGCCTGTGTCTCCATGCCCAGGGATCCAGTGTTCTTTCTGGTTCTGTTGCCAAAGTCTGCAGGATACTGCTTAACACCTGAAAATCTGGTATATACCATGTTTTACAGGTGTGTACAAAGAGATACATTTCTACTGATTCACTTACTTGTTCCTCCTGCTATTGTATTTCCATAAGAAATAGAATAAATAAATTTAAAATGTAGGAATATTCCTAACTCATTAACTGAAATTGGCCCTGCTCTCATCTATCTCCAAGACTTTCAAAATTGTGGACTATGAGGATGAGTTGGACTTGCTGTCTGTAGTGGCTGTCACTCAAATAGATGCCGAGGGAAAGGCTCACTTGGATTTCCACTGTAACGAGCACGGAACCTTACTCAAGAGCATCCCGCTAGTGGAGTCATGGGATGTGGTACGTATAACCACTGGAGTACTAAGTTGTAGGAGTTTCCTTTAAAGGTGTCGTTTGTTAGAACATGTCCGTATCAGTCCACACTGAGGACCGGTGCCATGACAACACGAAAGACGTTATTGTCCAACATGCAAGACAAAATAAGTACTTCTTAAACCTTTCTCTTAGCGTTAGGGTTATCTTCTTATCAGTACCCTTGAAGGTAAAACTTTGTGGGTTTTGAGACATGTAATTACCTTAACATAGTCTTTTATTTTCTTTCCAATTTTAAATTTGGTAACATTTTTTAAATGAAATTATAATGTAATTATCTCCCACAGCTAGTTAATAAGAGGCAGTATCTGAGCAAGCTGAGTTTTCAGCACTTGGAAATATTTGTTCTTACAAATGTTATAAAATGTACATGTCCTGGGGCTATTGCAAATTGGTTAGAGACCCTGGGCTCAGTTCCCAGCACCACCCAGAACTGAGTTGGTGGTGACAGTAAACAAGGTTCAGGGGACTGTGGAGATGGTTCAGTTTTTGTGAAATATGGCAGTTTCAAGTTTGGATCCCCAGCACCCACATAAATGTTGGTAGGTGTGACAGCCCCTGACTTGGAGGTGAAGTCAAGATCTCTGAGGCAACATTGCTAGATCAGCTGAATTACTGAGCCTTGGGTCTAATGAATAAGATGGAGAATGACTGACAAAGATATCTGATGTCTCCCTCTGGCCTCCACACACATACATGCACACACATGTGAGCATGCACACATTCCACAGCACACATACAAAAATAAAAGTTATAAGGAACAGCATGCTTCTGCCTCAGCCTTTTTCCGTCATTAAGGAACTGGAGCATGTGAATGTATGTATGTGCTCATGCAGCCAGTGTGCAGTGAGCTGGTACGTAGACTCCTAAGTCCACAGCTTTTCCAATGTCTAAATGCTCTGTATTTTCTATTAGTCATCTACATGCACATAAAAATTCATTTTTGACAACTCTTCCACGTCTGTGTACATACAAAGGTTCCTAGGGTAAGTGCTAGGGTATTTTGGTGACACAACACTGACCATGATTGTGTCTGTGACTGTGATTAGCCCCATGTGACTGTGCTTTCTTTACAGACATATAGCCATGAAGTCTACTTTGACAGAGATTTGGTGCTACACATCGAACAGAAACCCAATCGGGTCTTCAGCTGCTATGTTTACCAGATGGTCTGTGACCCTGGAGAAGAAGAAGAAATTGTCAACAGAAGTGATTAAGACAGTGAGGCCATTGTAACTTGAAACATTTGGTGAAACACCCTATCAGCTTATTATCTGCATGGAACATTCTGCAATATTTTACATAACAGGTTGTGTGCTAGCTTCAAAGGACTAGGTTAAACTCTTGCACATAAAGGAGTAAGGACTCCATTTTATGTGAATGCTCTCTAGACTGCTGTCCCAAGAGACCCAGCCTTTGTCTCTTCTAGATGAGGTGCTACTGTGGATATGAAATGCTAGGAAACAGGACAGTTACATTTAGGTGTCAGGAGACATCATTGATGCAGGGATAATTACCATGACTTTTAAAGACTACTGTAATGTTTTAATTGGTAAGGCTAGGAGAGAGAAACAAATAAAAATATTAAACATAGAAGCCAAGTGTAACACATCTGTAATCCCAGCACAAGGTTTATAGAGCAAAAAGATCAGGAGTTCAAAGCCAGTGTTGGCTATATAGCAAATTTAAGGCCAGGTTGATACACAGCTGCTCTCAAAATGACAACAAAAAGATAAATAAATCCTATATACTCTATACCAAACTTTTCTTAAAGATTATAAATAGGATTTGTAATGTAAAATCATACTTTTGAGCCAAAAATCATCACAGCTTCTTTGTAAAAAACTAAAAACAAAATATATACATATAACTTTGTGTGTGTATGTTTCTGTACAATATCAAAAATTGATTCTAGTTATCAAATTACCATTTCTTATATGATTTTATTCCATGACTTGATGTTCTCATTGACTGTATTCTGTGTCTTAATACCAGTGCACTTGGATGTGTTTATGTGGATATATATGCATGTTCATGTGTGTGCAGGTGTGCACATACTTGCAGGTGTGCCTGCATGTGTGCATGTGCAGTTGGAGGCCAGAAGTCAGCCAATGGTGGTGTTCTCAACACCTACTTTGTGTTTTGAGATAGAGTCTCATTATGATCTGGGGCTCACTGATTATACTAGTCTGGTTGGCTAATCTGGGACTCTGTCTGCTTCCCCAGCACTGGGATTAAAGGCATACCATCAAGCCTGATGTCTACTTGGGGACTGGGCACCAGATTCAGATTTGCATGGTTGTGTAACAAGCACCTTCCAGACTGAGCTATCTCCCAGCACTGTGTATTTGTGTTATAAAAGATTCCAAGCAAAATCGAAAGGAAACCTTTTCCTGATTTGTAACCCATTTGGCTCATAATACATCTAAAGATGTTGGACTTATTTTTCCATCCTATTGACTCACTGAATCTGTTTCGTTGAGCGATATTTTCATATCTATGCAAGAACATAAAGGGGCGTCTGTTAGGCCACTTCCGTGCGCTGCTGGCCCCTGGTGGCCTCTTCCCTGTAGCACAGTTGAAACCCCAGTTCTTTCCTGCCTGGAATCTCCTGGTTAGCCAGAAGAAGAGTGTTTGTGGAAGGAATGTTTTGTTTTTGTTTTTTGTTTTTTCTTAGAACATGTTTAAGCCTGGCCCTTGAATTCCACTAATCACTTTTCAGAATGTTAGATAAAGATAACCTAAGTGTAGGCAGAAACTGTTACTTACATTCCCTGTTAGAGAAATTCAGTTTCTCAGAATCCACATGTCCATCTCATTTTTCTAATTCAGCCTCAAAAGAATAATATAAAACAAGAATAGGGCAGGGCAGGCAGCTCACCCTGTAACCTGAACACTCGGGGAACTGCAGCAGGATTGCTGCAGACTTAAAGCCAATTGGGCTATGAAACAAAAGCTTGCTTTAAACAAGCAGAAAACAGCAACAACAAAACACCTAAATTCCAAAGGCAGAGGGAGGACAATCTAGAGTTCAGTATCAGCTTGGAGTATAGGAGCCAACCTGGGCTACATGAGCCCCTGTCTCAAAGCATAAAAGAACAGCAATAAACCATTTTTGATTCAAGTATAAGGTTAAAATACGGAATTTTAGCTTGGAAGATTTGTAGAAAGGTCTCTTCATTTTGTCCCGCCTCATGTTAGGAATGGTGTGAGTCCTGTCCAGTTGGCCCTTGAAAGTCTGCAAAGATGTTTCTAGTTGATGATCAACAGGACTAAGGAGAAAGGTGTTGGCTTTTTAAAAATCAAAGAGTTAGTAGCAGGGACTATACAGTCAAGAAATTAAAAAAAAAATCTAAACTCATCTTTTTGTGCATAGAAAAGATTTACATGTTGAATATTCTTTATCCAGGATGCTTAGAACCAAAATGATTTTGTAATTCAATCTTTTTTCCTGATTTTAGAATATTTGCAGGTACATTATAAGATCTTGGGATGGGCTCAAGGTCTAACCTTGAAATTCTTTTTTATGTTTAATACATATCTTGTGGCTGGGCATTGGTGGCTTACGCCTTTAATTCCAACACTCAGAGGCAGAGACGGGAGGCTCTCTGTGAGTTCGAGGCCAGCCTGGTCTACAGAGCGAGTTCAGGACAGCCAGATCTACATAGTTAAACCCTGTCTCAAAAAAACAAACAAAAAGAACAAACAAACAAAAAATGCATATCTGTGTACATAACCTGAAGCCACTTTTATGCACTATTTTAAGTGTGATCGTTTGTGTTTAACTGTGTCCTAGCACATAAGATCAGGTATTGAGTTTTGTACTCATGACATCATGTCAGCACTAAAAAGTTTCAGTTTTTAGAGCATTTTGGATTTCCAGATTATGGATATTAATATGTACTGGCATTGTAGAATAAGGCAGAATGAATGTGAGCTAAAAAAAAATCTTTTTGGAGCTGATCCTATGTAGACTTACCATCAGAGAACATAAAAATAATTGCCTCATGAGCAAGTCTAATACTTGGATCTACTGTTTGAAAAATTCAGCCTCATTTATGATACTTAGCAGCTCTATTTAGTGTCTCTGAAGGCTGAGAGCATTTTAGAGACACCTTTGTAATTACAGGGCAGTTAGCAGTTACATGCCCAGCCCTGCCTAGCATATTCACATCTTGCTGTTTAGATTTTGTTTTTTGTTTTGGCATGTGCATGCTTTGTGTGTGTGTATGGGGGGGTGTTTTTAGACAAGGTCTCACTATGTGGCTCTGGCTGCCTTGCTACACTGTGTAGGCCACACTGGCCTCAGACTCAGGGAGCTGCCAGCCTCCTCCTTGCAAGTGCGGGATGCATACATAGCACATCTGACCCACAAGTTCACACATTGAAAAACAAATCCAATGAGAAGAGCGGCAGGAGAGAAGAGGGGACTTTGCTGTATAGGTCCCACATGGCAGTGCATTTGCTCTGAGTTTCGAGAGCATTTGGAACAGTGTGTCTTTAGTCTTCAGTCTTGACAGAGAATCTTTGGTGGCTATTGAGTTTCTTCTTTAAATCATTGCGGTGTATGTGTGTGTGTGTGTGTGTGAAGAAACTCGTGTTCAGAAAGACAGTTGAGACATTTCTGAGATTCGTGGTGAGAGAAGGGATGGGGTACTTCTAATTTAAGTATAACATGATCACTAAGAAATTCATAGTGTAAACTGAGCCTGCTTGTTCATATCTCTAATCCCAGCAACTGGGAGGCTGAGACAGGAGGGTCGCCACAGTTGGAGGCAAGCCTGGGTTGCGTGGTTACAGAGCATACTGGGTTACACAGCCATCTGTAACTCCAGCTCCAGGGAACCTAACATCCTTTTCTGGCTTCCACAAATGCCCACACATATGCTCGCATGTGCACACAAATCCATACAATACACAGAAATACATACAAATATTTACAATACACATAAATAAGACAGTGTGTGTGCGTGCGTGTGTATGTTCAAGAGAGAGTTGTGTGGTGTGGGAGGTCCTTCTGTCTATGTGTTGCTTTTATTGGTTAATGAATAAAGAACTGGTTTGGCCTATAGTATGGGAGGAAGAAGGCAGAGTCAGGGAGACTCCATGGATCTGCCGCCTGAGACAGATGCTAGGAACTTTAGCCAGTAAGCCACAGCCTCATGGCCATACACAGATTAATAGAAATGGGTTAAATTAGTATAAGAGTTAACCAATAAGAAGCTAGAGCTAATGGGCCAAGCAGTTATTTAAATAATACAGTTTCTGTGTGATTATTTCATGTCTAAGCTGGCTGGGCAGCCGGGAACCAACAAGCAGCTCTCTACCAACAGCTGTGTCCAACTAACAAGTTTAGCTACAGCTGTTAAGTTTTGGCCAGTAGTCACAGTTTACGGGAATGTAGGCTGCATATCTGATAATGGGACGATTGATAAAAAGATGCCGAAAGATACTGAAGGTAGAAAAGAATGGAGAACATTTAGATGCCGTTCATACCAAGAAGCTGAGCTGGGGATATATAACTCAGTGATAGAACACTTGGCTGTTGTGCATGAGGCCCTAGGTTCAGTTCCCAGTGCTGGAATAACAGCCAATGCAATGCATGCTATCCCAAAAGTGTGTCTGCGCCTGCTCACTCTAAGTAGTCGCTTCTGTCAGCAAGTACAGATGTTACACTGTACTCTCAGAGCGACACAGCAAGCTTATTGTTCTTTAACTGCAGGAAGAAAAAACTTCCTGCAGTATTTATCACAACTCTGTGAGAAACATAAAACCAATCCAATTGGAGTTGTTGTTGAACTAATAAGTGAGGCGATGATTTTGTTCTGTTTAAATAAAGATATTCCATAGCTTCCCAACATATGAGCATTTTATTAACCCTTATGTATACTTTTATTATTAAAAAACACGGGGAAAACCATGTTTTCTCTCTCCCTCTTTTTCTCTCTCTCTCTCCCTCTGTCTCCCCCTTTCTCTCCTTCTCTCTCTCCCTCTCCCATGTTTGTGTTCAACATTCTAGAACCTAAGCAAAACTCAGGAGTTAATGTCTTTTCCCTGTGTTGCTGGGCAGTCTCTGGCTCACACAAAGAATAGGGTATTTCAAGCGGGGTCTTCACTAGATGAGACTCAGCCTTCGCCATCATGTCGGGAAGATTTTAAACACAGCGAAGGTCACGTAACTTCACTGTGTTACCAAGCACCAGCCACAGAGGTTCCGCTCTCTTCTATCCCCTAGCTTTTCAGTGCAGGTCAGAAGAAATCACAGCTGTCAGATTCTTCCCCCCGTACCCTAGCACACATGTAATAATTTTACTGTTCATTTAGATTTTAAAATGTAATATTCACATATAATGAAATGCACAGATGTTGTATAAGTTTGCTGAGATCTTGTGATCATATAACCCAAATCCTTTTCAAAGTTTAAAACATTGAAGTCTTCCCCCTCCCAGCCACCCTTGCTTCACCTGCTCTGACTCCATCACCTTCCAGGTCCAGCTGCTTAGAACAACGACTGTGAGATTCACTGGTGTTGAAGCATCCCCTGTTTGTCCCTTTCAATTCCTGAGTGTGTAACATGAATGCACCAGTCTTGTTTCTCTGCTTCCCTATTGATGGGCTCCTGGGGTGTTCCTACTCTTGTCTTCTTACTGTTAGGAACAAAGCTGCTGTGTTCATGTGTGTGTGTTCACATGTCTGTGGTGTGTATATGTTGTGTGTGTGTGTGTAAGCATAGTGTCTTTTGACATAATTGTGCACTCACTGAATTGCAAAATGTAGGGAGAGCAAACACCTATCACACAGCTTCCCCGATATCTACTGTTATAAATGCCTGAAACACACGGTACAACTGACGAGACCACGTTACCCATGTCTCGCCTGTTGCTTAGTCTTTCCTGTTTGTGTGCAGTTTACCATGTCTTCACATATAGAGCACCATACTACCCAATCACAGTCAAGATGGAGAAGCTTCCATCCCAGTGGAACATCCCTGCTCTTCCTTTAGGGCCATATGCGGGCAGCTGCCTCCCTCCAGAAGCTTGCCAGCTCTGACCTGCCCTTGATCATAATTTAGATCTGTATAAGAACGTTAAACAAATCATATCATAAAGCCCTTAACTTTTCCAATTGGCTTTCCTGCTCATCCTCATGGAAGAGCCTTTGAAGTTGTTGCACGTGGTGAGGATTTGTTCCTTTTTCTGGTTGAGTAGTGTTCTCTTGTATGATGTACCACAGTGTTCAGCCACTCCCCTGCTAAAGGACTTGTAGGTTGTTTCCAAAAATATTTTTTACAAACAATTTTTTATAAACAGTTTTCATTTCTATGAAGTTCTCAGGAAAGTCCCTAATAGATTATCTGACAGACATACACCACTCACAATAAGACTTGACTAGATTGATCTATACAATGTCTGTACCATTTTGTATCCCCACTACCAATGTATGAGAGATCCAGGTTTTCTTCATCTGTCAAGAATTTCGTATCATAGCTATTTTTATTTTGATCATTCTTCTAAATGTGTAATAGTGTTTTACTGTGGGTTTAGTTTGCATTTCCCTAACAATCAGCAACTTCAATTATCATTGCATGTGCTTGGTTACTGTCAAGTAACTTGGCGAAGTGTCCATGCAAGTCATTTTTTTGTTTGGTTTAGTTTTTAAAAAGATTTTATTGGGTTTTTTTTTATATTTATTGGGCTCTCCTTTTTTCTCTGCTCCCCTCCCTGCCACTCCCCTCCTCACTTCAATCCTCCCCCAAGGTCCCCATGCTCCCAATTTACTCAGGAGATCTTGTCCTTTTCTATTTTCTACTTCTCATGTAGATTAGAGATTTTACCAGATTTTATTATGTGTATTTGAGTGGGAGGTTATGTGCCTGGTGCCTTTGGAGGTGCCTTGACCTGGAGTGACAGGCAGTGATGAGTCACTCAGTATGCGTGCTGGAAACCAAACTGGGGTCCTCTGGAAGAGCAGCCAGTGCTCTCAACCACTGAGCCCCCTTGGCTGCTTCTTTGCTTGTTTATGAGTCTCATGTGACTCAGGCTACTCTCAAAATTGCTGTGTAGCTGAGGCTAGCCTTGGACTTCTGACCATGTAGCCTCTGCCTTTTAAGTGTCGGGACTACAGGTGTGCACCACCCCACTGGCTTTTTTTTTTTAAGAGGTTGTTAAGGTGGAGCCCACTCCAGCCAGGTTGGAACTACAGACCCCACAGTCAAGGTCACTTTCTGTGTGGGTCGCTTGTTAGCTTCCTGATGAGCTAAGGGTTTTGTTTTTTGTATGTTCTGGGTATACAATTATATTCAGTATGTGTGTAATTAAAGTTTTATTGAAACATGATCATATCCTTGTATATGTCACTTGTCAGTGTTTCCACAGTGCTATGGCAGAGATGAAGCAGAGACCATATGGCCCGTGAAGCCCATGGTATTTACTGCTCTGATTGAAAAACCGGAAAGAGGAAATTCAGACCTGCTGGAAGTCAGATTCTTCTGAGAGATGCAGACAAAGCCAGTGCACAGGAGGAAACCATTCAGACTTGCTGAGGAAGAGATGAGGCTAAGGTTCCATGTCTGCCCCAGAGCCTGGACGGGATCCATTTCCTATGCCCCTGCACTTCTATCAAACCAATAGCACATATTCTAATTGGTCTTAATAATAAAAACATGGAGTAAGCTATCAGAGGGTGAGAGCTGAAAGATGAGAGAAGCAGAGCGGCCAGCCACTAGAGAATTCTTACCTCTACCAATGCTCAGACCAAAGGGGCAATTCTGTCGCTATGAATCCGCAGACTGCATCTCCTCTCCGAAACCTCAGACTGCACTGAGCCCCTGTCTCCTCCCACCTTATATTCCTCACTGTCCAACCATATCACTCCTGTCTCCACCTCCCTAGTGCTGGGATTAAAGATGTGGGATCCCAAGTGCTGGGATCACCTTTGTATGAGCTCTGTTCCTCTTTTAGACAGATTCAATCTTGTGTAGTCCAGGGCGGCCTTGAATACAGATCCATCTGCCTCTGCTTTGCGCAAGTGCTGGGATTAAACGTACGTGCCACCACTGCCCGACCTCTGGCTAACTGGTGGTTTAGCTCTGCACGCTGATCTTCAGGCAAGCTTTATTTGTTATAGCACAAATAAAATATCACCACAACATCCTCAACTTTCACTGAAGCTAATTTAAACTATGGTTCATAACACTGGCCTCATGAGTAAACCATTTTTTTTCTTAAACTTGCTTGTTTTGAGGCGATGTCTCCTGTAGCCCATGGGCCTTGAATTTGCTGTGTACGTAGTATAGCTAAGGTTGGTCTTGAACTCCTGATCCTCCTGCCTCTACTCCCAAGTGTTAAGCTTACAGGGGTGCACCACCCTGCTGACTCTTAACTCATGTAACTGTCATATTCATGGTTTAGATGCATTTACCAGGGGCATTCAGTGTGAGTCTTGGGAGGTGTAGAACCTAAGAGGCTGGGCCTCCAGGGGGTAATTAAGTCACAGAGGGTGACGCTCTTATATGAAAACTGGTGTAATTTTCAGAAACCCTGTTTAGCAATCACAGTGAAGTCGTGATCACAAAGTGTGGTGGTTTGAATGAGCCTGTCCTCCACAGGCTCAGATGTTTGAATACTTGGTTCCTAGTTGGTGGCACTGTTTGGGTAGGTTTAGGGGTTGTGATCTTGCTGTATGTTACATGGGATAGATTTTGAGGTTTAAAAGCCATGTGCCATTTTTAGCATCCTGCTTTGTGCTTGAGGTTCAGAATTTGAGCCCTCAGCCCTGCTCCAGGCACTGTGCCCGCTGCCTCTTCCCGAAAGCGCGCATAAGCTCTTCCTCTATAAGTTGCCTCGGCCTGGTGCTCTATCCCAGCAATAGAAAAGCAGCTAATACACAGCAAATGTGGCCCCTGCCCAGCCTCACTCTACCACGTCCCTTGCTCTTGCTGTGGATCTGCCTGCAATGATGCAACCTAACCAGATGTCCGGCGAGAGTGCCAGCGCCATGTTGTTTATATGGTCAGAGTCAAAGGCTGAGCTGTCCGAACGTTTTCTTGCCCCCCACCCCTTTCAGCTGGAGTGCTAAGATCCGATCCAGGCACATGCTAAACAAACACTCTGCCGCTGCATTCTCTCAGACCAAGCTCTTTCCTTCCTAAGTCACACTGAAGGAACAGGCTTATGTGTCTACAACTGAAGGAACTGATGAGGGCAGAGCGGTGAGAGGCAAAAGGGAGCTTACAGCCGAACACAGTTGACAGCGTAAAAGAAAAATTGGCAGAAAACGACTGACCAGCCTCTGACAGTCATTTCGGGAGTTTAAAAAGCCCTCGAGCTGGGTACACACCTATAATGCCAGCACGTGGAATGGGAAGGAAGGAGGATCAAGAGTTCAAGGCCAGCCTTGGCTATAGGAAACCATCTCAGACAACAACCACACGCAACAGAATAGCATCAACAAAAAATCCCCCTCGAAAGACTCGTCAGAACAGGTGGTAGTTCCAGTTTCCCGTACCTTCTAAGTCAATAGTAGCTCCTCTTTCCCACTTACTTCCTTGACATGAGTTATTTTTGTTAAATGGGTGATAGTTCAAACAAAACTACGTGTAACACTGCCCGTGTGTTATACAGGCCTGATAGTAGGTGTGTCAAAGACAGAACACAGGTGATCTGTCCGTTGATGATAACCTGTACAGGCTCCACTCTGGGTGGCCCAGCCGCCTTCTTGACCTCATAACAGCTCCTGGGGAGCAGCTTCAGCTCAGCTCCTCCAGGGCTCAGCTCTAAACAAGGACTGGTGGCCCTCAAGACACAGAGGAACTCTGAACTTTCTTCCCTGGTGTGGGACTTATAGACTGGGATGTGGGGGAAGGAGTCCTGGACTCTAGACTTTCAGACTCGGCCTCACGCTGGAGACAGGAAGATAAAATATTCACTGTTTATTGTTTTAAATCTACTGTAACTTTATCAATTGCCCTAGCTGTGTCCTTTCTTTTCTTTTCTTTTCTTTTCCAATTTCTTTCTTTCTTTCCTTTTTAGATGTGATATTATAAAGCCCAGACTGACTTCAAACTCACTAGGTAGTTTCACAAGGTAGCCCAGGATGACCTTGAATTTCTGCCCTGCCTCCTGAGTGTTGGGACTGTAGTTATGCCTCACTCCAGGTTTTATAACGTGCTGGTTATCAGATTCAGGGCCTCATTCATGCCAAGTAAGCATTTCACCCACTAAGCTACACCTCTAGCCCTGGAATTATTTTCTTTCTTTCTTCTTCCTTCCTCCCCTCCCTTCTTTTCTTTCTTCCTTCTTTTCTTCCTTGCTTCCTTTTCTTCTTTTTTCCTTTTCTCCATCTCTTCCCACTTTCTCTTCTCTCTTTCTGTCTTTCTTTTCTTTGTCTTTTTTTTTTTTTTGACATAGTCTAACTCTGTAGCTGAAGATAGCTTGGAATTCTGTGTAGCCCAGGTTGGCCTTGAGCCCACCAGCCTCACTTTCCCAAGTGCTGAGATTGCAGGTATAAGGTATCATGCCAGGATCTCATTCCTTCTTTTAAAAAAATTATTATTTTAATTTTACGTGTATGGATGTTTTGTCAGCACGTCTATCTGTGGTCCGTGGATATGCCTGGTGCCCAATGAGGCCAGAAGAGAAAGTCCAATCCCCTGGAACTGGAATTAGCAGATAGCTGTGAGCCACCCTATGTGTGCTGGGAATCAAATCCAAGTCCTCTGGAAGAGCCAGTGATCTCCACTGCTGAGCCATTGTCTCATTCCTTTCTTGACCTGAGACAGTTGATGGGGAAAAGCCTTGACTCTCAGGCATCTGGTTCCAATTCTAACTTCACGACTGCTTACAAATATTTATTAAATAAGTAGACAGACTGCTTCAAAGATCTTTAGGGGAGGAGAGGGGTGCTGAGAATTGACGTCAGACCTCCAATATGTTCTTCACACTTAACGGTTTTTACGCAGCCCCCCCCCCCTTTTTTGTTTCCTTGTTGGTTTTGGTTTTTGAGAGAGAGTCTCATGCATTCCAAACTGGCCTCAAACTCACTAAGTTCCTCATGATAACCTTGAATTCCCGATTGTCCTTCCTCCCTCTCTTAAGCACGGAGACCACAACACAGATCACTACAGTGGATCCGTGACAACAGCTTCAATGACTTAAAGTATCCAGATTAATTCATTGTGTCTCATGACCAAAAAAAAAAATCACTGTGGAAACTGTCTCCTTAATGATCAGTGAATTAACTTTTTTCTATTAAATCTTTCCAAAACACTATACAAATAATGTATTAGGAAAAGAATATTAACAACTGGCTGGTGTGGGGCGAGGGTGTCTCACAATCCTTTTGAACATGACATCAAGGTTCTAGGACCTCTCAGTAGGCCCTGCCTTATGAAGATCCATTTTACCCTAAAAGCACTGTTCGGGGGGGGGGGGGTACTCTGTCCATACTCAAATCAATTATAGCAAAGTCTATCTAGCACAAAATAATAAACACAAAGGACCATTTTATATACGTGACCTGTGTCTTTCCACAAACACAGTATAATCTTATATTGTGAATATGCTCATGACTCATGTCGGAGGTTCCCAGTTGGTTAATCCAATCAATCATGGAGAGTTGATTAGATCACAAGGACTCTGACTCAGTGGTTTAATCCCTTAGTGGATTCATAATATGATGGCATATTGGGAGGTGGTGGAAGGAAGGTAGGAATCGGACTTTTCTGAAGGAAGTCAGACACTGAGGACATGCTCTGAATAAATGCCTATGCCTAGCTTCTTAGTCAGTCAATCAGTCAGTCTATCTGTCTGTCTGTCTGTCTCTCTCTCTCTCTCTCTATGTGTGTTTATTTTTCCTTTTTCCTCAGGGATTGTTGGCCGCTGGTCCTCAAGGTGGGAGGGAGTAGAAACAAGTGAACAGGGTCCAATGACTTGAGGGCCGATGGAGATAGCTTTTCAGAAGACACCATCAGTGAGTCAGCTCAGCTTTGTTCCAGAGTGTAGGGGGTACATAGGATTGAGGACAGTAGCTGGGGGATCACCTCATTTGCATAAACAGTATGCTCCTCTCATAAAGCTCCTAGTATGAGTCTTAATATCATGTGTGGAAGCATGGTCCTATCATACAGCTCCCAGCACAATGTCTCATTACCATATGGGCATTGAGGGGAGAGCTCTAGCAGGGAGCTATGCCAAGGGTCACACTAGAGATCAATAAGGCACCCAGGCTTAGGGACAGCTTTCAGATGAGGTCAGTTCTTCAGGCCTAGAGACCTCCACAAAAGAGCAAGTAGAGAGCAGAAAGTCTCTCTGGGACCGGAGTCCTCCATGTTGTTGGGCTTGGAGAGAGCTGTCAGTCCTTGGTAGACTGTAGTTCTGACCAGTAAAGCCTCTCAACTCTCTCTTTCTCACTCTCTCTCTCTCTCTCTCTCTCTCTCTCTCTCTCTTTCTCTCTCTCTCTGCTTTCTGAAGGTGAGCAGCTTTGCTCTTGTGTCCCTTGCTGCCATAATGTTTTGCCTTGCTAAAGTACACCCCCAAAATGGAGTCAGTCAACTGTGGAGCGAAACTCTGAAACTGAACCAATGTAAAGGCTTTCTCCTTTTAAACTGTCTCCCCATATATCTGTCACAGCGACACAAAGCTGATTAACACATGAAATGAGAGATCATGTTATGTGCTGCCAGGAATCACAGAGCTGGCTTGGCACAGCAGCCTGAGAGGCATGCTTCATAGGTTTTCCAGGTTGGAGTCCGTGACTCCTGGGGCACAGTGTGCCTTCCAGTTCCTGAGAAACTGAGGCACTCCCTTAGGTAGCAAAGGATCCAGGCCACTTTGCGCTTCTCTGTATATTCCCTTAGAAGTCAAGAAAACATGGAAGCTTGACAGGATAATCGGTCTTAGATATTAATCTTGTGGTCCCCATGTAGCTTGCGAACATCATTGTATCCTGGCAACTGCTACTATTTTGATCCTGGCAATTGCTGCATATTCTGTTTCTAGTAAGGGAATAAAAAGTTGGAGTGCTCTTAGTAAAACTGTCATAGCCTCAGACTTGCTGTGGCCCCCTCCGACCCCAGCCTGGTCTAATTTCTCACAGGCCACGTCAGGTAACGTTAGTCCTGTAAGTGCAGGTGCTTACAATGTCCATCAACTTAACAAGCATTTTTAAAACAGAGAGCAGTAACACACTGTATTGGGCCTAGTGTGAAGGTATAGTTATGGTAAACTTGCAACGGTCTGTTGTGAGACAGTTTATTTGATTAAAATATTTTAGTCTAGCAATTTCAATTTAAAAATTTGCTTCAAAAGCATCTAGAAATATATAAAGGTATTTATGAGTAGTGAAAAATCTATAAATGTGATGTCAACAAATTTATTTCATTAAATAGATCATCAACATGGCAGTGTCTATAAGTCAGGTGTTGTCCAAACTGCTTGAGTTTCTTCACGACCCCATTGTTTCTTTGCTGTAAGAACTTCCTTCCTGGTTTCCTCATCTGTAGAATGGGATTGCTGTAAGCATTAGATTGCTGGAAGCATGAACCTGATTTATTCTAAGTGATGAAGAAGCATTCATAATTGAAGCACGATTAATAAAAACTCAGAGAGAGAAGTTGGGGTTAAACCTGGAGATCCAAAAAGCAAAGCAGCCAGCCACTGGCTCTTACCTCAACCTCAGTCTGAAAATGGCCGTTCTGCCTCTAGGAAACCTCAGAATGAGACTGTGTCTGAGAGTGGTTTCCTCCCGTTTTATAATCCTCTCTAGGACTTGGATTAAATGTGTGCATCACTGGGATTAAAGGCATGTACCGTCCCGTTTCTATGGCAACTAGTATGGTTACTGGGATTAAAGGTGTGTGTCACCACTGCCTGGTCTGTAAAGCTGACCAGTGGGGCTGTTTTCCTCTCTGATCTTCAGGAAACATTTATTTATTAAAATATAGATGAAATCCCAATACACATAATTTTCATAATTGAATCAATACAAATCACCAATGCTTCACATAAGAGCCAGACAACCACTTTGTTTTAGTACAGAATGAGAGCAGGGGCTCTCACTCATGATTTCTCATCGTGGGGCTTTGGTAGAAGGTGAGTCTGAGTGTTGGGATGAGAAGGTGTCAGGGAAGCAAAGGGCCCAGGCAGAAGGAAAGCTGTAGCAAAGTCAAGGTACCCACAACAAACAGGCCAGCTGCAGCTCTGGCCAGGACATGCTGTGCTGATGGAGCTTCAATCAGACTGCCCACAAATTAAAATTAAGCAATGGAGAGATGGACTTTTTCTTCTTTTGGGAGTCTGAGTCAGGAGAACCCAGAAGGCGTTTCTAGGCTGGCTTTCACTAGCAAATCGTTCAAGTGTTGTCCACACTCCTGTTACATTAGGGCACTGACTAGACCTTGTAAGACTCGAATCTGACTTAATTTGGTCGCCTTCCCTTGGCTGGCAGGTCCAGCTGTCCACTTCATATATTTAAAGGCAGAAACAAACCTTAGAAGTTATTTTACACAAAGGCTCCCGGCCATTTGTGTGTCATGGACTCCTCTGGTGAGCTAATAGGGCCTCTCCCTCAGAACTTTGTTTCTAAACGCATTAAGAGTCCCAAACGCAAATCCCTAGGAAACCAATCACATTGAAAAGTGATTGCTAACGTTCTGAAGATAAAAACACATTTGCGGTGTAGTAAAGTGTCTGTTGGCATTGATTCAATGAGAAGATCTGATTGCAATTCTCGGCAGTAACTAGTGTTACTTTGAAAAAAAGGCTGAGTTCAGATGTCTGTGAAAATTCTATGACATTAAAGTATCAATTGTAGCTAGGTGATCGCTACTGGGAATACAAGTGTCATCCACCCACATGGTTGCTCAGTTTCATTCAGTAGCTAATGAAAATGAAAACACTGTTTTCCCCGTCTGTGTTTTGGTCACATCCACCTGGTTAGGACCCTAAATAAGACTAAAACTATTCTGTCAGTAGTTAGCAAATTACAGCCCAGTTTTTTGGTCCCTGTGCATGTCATAGCCGTCCAGCAACAAGTCCAAGTGCCTGGTTCCAAACTGTGTCCTGATGTCTGCCTGTAACCTCCAGGCTTGGACAGAAAGGACATGTAAATAGTAAACGATGGGAGCCAAGTCATTCTGGAGCAAAAGTAAAGTTTGGAGGACGAGGAGGCTAGCACTGTCACTTGCTAAACACTGGCCTCACAAACACGAAGACCTGAGTCCCTACCCGGTACCCACAGAAAAAAGGCCAGAGGCAAACATGATACACATTCAATCCCAGCACCTCTGAGACGGATGCAGATGGATCTCTGTGAGTTCAAGGCTAGTCTTATCTAGAGAGCCAGTTCCAGGCCAGCCAGAACCACACAATGAGACACTATCTCAAACATTAAAATAAAATAAAACATGAAACATGCTAGTTTGTAATTTCAGTCCTGGGGAGGCAGAAAAGGCAGGTCCCTGGGGTTCACAAGACAACCAGCTCCAACTGATCAGTGAACCCCAGGTTCCAGTGAGAGACTGTCTCAAAATAAGACAGGAGGACTCTGAAGACCTAGTGAAGACTGGATTAGACCGGTTAATTTTCTCTTTAAAAAGATACTCACCTATCAACAAAGATACAGTTAAGTCTTCCCAAAATCTTGTAAGATAAGTTTAAAATATTTGCCTGTACATTTTATTTAGAAAACACCTAACATCTCTCTGGAAACAGCAAGATGGCTCAATGGGTAAAGAAGCCAAGTCTAATCCCAGGACCCACATGGTAGAAGAGAGTACTGATTTCCACAAATTGTCTTTTGATCTCTCTCTCTCTCTCTCTCCCTCACCTTTATCCTCTCCTTCCCTCCCCCTCCTCGCCCCCCCCCCCACATTCACTCACTCACAAACAAAATAGATAAATTTTGTGAAGGGGAGCGAGAGCCTCTCTGTTCTGTAGCCGGAGTTCCTTCCCATGATCCTTTCACACTTCACTGAGGCCCTGAGGTCTGTGAGGCCAGCTTCTGGAAATCTGTTTCTGAGGTGAGCTGCCTATGACAGCCCTTTAAAAATGCATCGGTGATGGGAGGATTATCATTAGAATACCTACTTCTGTTATTATAAAGCAGACCAGAAAGGCCCCAATAAAATTCTCCACAGGTAGTTTGGAATTCTCCTTAATTGCATGGCCCTATTCTTTACAGAGTAAGTACCACCCACACAGCCCGATGGTCTTATAAAACTTGGTTTGTGTGTGTGAGCTTGATTATAAGAAACATATTTCAGGGCGTTCTAACCCTTGCTAACTCCAGGCTTTACTTTATTTAGGCTCTGACCGCCTCAGTCTGTCAGCACGAATGTGTTTTTAAATACTCTGTCAGCAACTGTTCCAAACTGTGTTAGCTCTATTTTCTCATTTTCGGTCTTATTCATCTCTGGAATGTGGTGTGCCTTGTGGACCCAGGGAGTCACCCTCCCAGGGTAAACTAATTCCCGGAGATAACCCACCTTCCTGTCTTTGATATGCCTCCTATGATGAAAGCGTAGTTGTCCCATTAGCAGGGTTCCAGCTTCATGCTTTTAAAACATTAGTCCTTGTATTTCATTAAGAAGCCTTTGACCACTTCTCGGGCTTGGCTTGCCTCACGACTCACAGTTTCAGCTGTGAGTCACTTGACCTTGGACTAGTGAAAGGGACGCTCTCTCTTTCTCTCCCCCCCTCTCTCTCCCCCCTTCCCTCCTTCTCTTTCTCTTTCTTTCTTTTAGTACTGGACATCGAATTCCCAGGACCTCACGAATTCTAGGCAGGTCCTCTATTTCTGGCAGTACCAAAGACATCTTTCTGGTCCCCACATCTCTAGGAAGAAGAAGGAAGAAACTGTGATTGCATCTTTGATTTTTGTCCCGCTGAACATGTCCGTCCATTCACAAGAAGACAGAGCATGAGCTGTCCATTACTGGTGAAACACTAGACCAACTCGCTGGAGGAGAGACTGATACTGGCTCTCAGTTCTTTACTCCACTCCTCATATAACTTGACATTTTTATTTACTTAATTTTGCATGTAGGGGTCTGGGGGTGCACCTGTGTCCCGTGCACATGGGGAGGCCAGCGGAGAACTGCAGAGTCTGCTCTCCTTTTCCACCAAGTGGGTTCGGGGATGGGAGGTGTCGGGGGCGAGACTCGGGTCGCAGATCAGTACTTCCCCCAGTACTTCCCCGTTCATCTTAGTCAGAATCCATCAGGAAACACTGAGTTCACATGAAGGATTTATTGTGAGCAGGTTGAGTAAATTGCATTGTTTCTGAGGTGCAAACAGACTGAAGGCGACCCAGCAAGGCAGATGAGAACCGGAGACTTCAGGAAGTGAGAGCCCGTGGAGGCGAAGGGACATGGGTGAGCAGTCCCACTCCCGTGAGAACCACAGTTACAGAAGAGAGCCTATCAGAACGCTCCAACAGAAAGGAAAATGAAGGGAAAAAAATGACCCAACAAGGGGACATGGCGAAACTAACAGGTCGACTCGCTTTTCTCCCTACTCTTAGCCTGCCAGCAGCATCCAACCACCAAACCCAAACGGAAGCCACGAAACAAGGAAAGCTATAGACCAGCATTTCTCAGCCTGTGGGTCACGGTCCCTTTGGGGGTCGAATGACCCTTCCCAGGGGTCACCTAAGGTCATCGGGAAACACAGATATTTATTTTCTGATTCATAACAGTGGCAAATTTACAGTTATGAAGTAGCAACAACAATAATTTTCTGGTCGTGGGTCCCCACAACTTGAGGAAGGGTCACAGCAAGAGGAAGGTTGAGAATCTCTCTGGAAACTGAAACCTTCTGGACACAGGCAAGGCCAAGGGTAGTG
This sequence comes from Myodes glareolus, assembly GCF_982192425.1. Classification (NCBI taxonomy): domain Eukaryota; kingdom Metazoa; phylum Chordata; class Mammalia; order Rodentia; family Cricetidae; genus Myodes; species Myodes glareolus. The sequence continues at coordinate 52,033,584 of NC_142046.1, forward strand.
AATGGAGGAGCAAATAGCTTAGTCAGCCTGGTCAACAGATGGAAATGTAAAAAGAGGGTCTACTTATGCCAAAAGGAAATCGCCATGTATAACGTTTTTGGTTGAGGATAACAGACATCTTACACACAAGAAGAAATGCACCATCATGCTCGGCCCTCCTGGACTCTGCTCTGTGCCCTGGGGAGCACAGCAAGAACTGCCTCACATCTCCTGAGATCTGATTAGGCACAGCTTAGCCACTGGAGGACCACTCCGGAGATGATGGGCAGGGAGGGTAAAAGTGGAATAGTTACCTCTGGTCTGGTCTTTTCCTTTGAGGGCCCCCTGCAAGCTGGCTGCTCCTCCCACACAAGGCTGCCCTCCCAGCTTTCTCTCTGGACTCCAGTAACCCTCTCTGCTTCAGGCATGGGACAGTGTGATAGCTTCCCATGTCCTGATCACACAAGTGTCAGTCCTCCCGTTCATTGCTAAATGATTCCGTTTGAATATGCTGCCCGGTCTCTGTCAAGACCCTGATAGACACATGCAGCACCTAACAAACGTTTACTGAGTAACTCCGACATGCCAAAAAAGACAAAAGGGCAGTCTGGAGAGTGGAGATGGCTGTGGAAGCATTATGTCACATTTTTGTAAGGGGTGTAGAGGCCTTGAATGGGGTATGGCTGGGAGGAGCACAGTCTGGGGCCTGGAAGGACTGGAGGGTTTCTTGGAAGAGGCGGAGGTCAGGGAAATGTAGAGGAAGAGAGATGGATAGGGAGTTCTCAGGCAGATCCGAGAGACATTTACAGCCAATAACATCCAGGGTCCATCAGACTGTGGTCACTGATAATGTAGGGTTAGGCTGAGCTAGACCATAGATAGGAAGCCATGAGCCGGGGCTATAGCTCCTGTCCTTCCATTTGCTTAATCTCCTTTTACCAAAGGAAAAATAACCAGATGGCAATAAGCCACGGTCTCAAACTTGTACCCGTTAATTCAGCCCCATTACTGGATTTTGGGTATTGACACTACACTTTCTTGGTTTAAAAACCTTTATTTAAAACTCATACAATATTTTAGGACCTGGAGAGTTGGCTCAGCTGTTAAACACACTGACTGCTTTTCCAGAGGACCAGGGTTCAGTTCCCAGCACCCACATGGAGGTTTACAGCCATCTGTAACTACAGTCCAAGGGAATCCAATGCCCTCTTCTGGCCTCTGTGGGTATTGCATGCATGTGGAACCCAGATCTATGCAGGCAAAATTCTCATACATATAAAAGATAAACATATCCAAATAAGAAAATCTTTAAAATAATTTTATATTTTCTTATTATTTTAAATTTTAAACATCGTGTGTGTGTGTGTGTGTTTATTTTCTGTGAGCATCACAGTCAGAGGACAACTTGCAGAAGTAGATTTTCTCTTTTTTACCTTGTAGGTTCTAGGGATCACACTCAGGTTATCAAACTTGGTGACAAGTGCCTTTATCCACTGAGCCCATCTCACTAGCCCCTAAAACCTGGCTTTGAAAAAATCATTCCTTGATATGTAAGTCCATGCGTGCGCGTACACACACACACACACACACACACACACACACACACACACACGCTGCAGTTTTTAAGGTCTCCAGGGGCTAGAGTGAGCATTCCAATTGTATTTCACATCATCTGCATTTTACAACAACTGCATTTACATCTGGATGCCTCAGCATTCAGAAACCTTTTCCTCTGAAAGTAATATATAATGCTGACAATATTCTTGTTCTGCCTAGAAGGGCAGGTCTCTTCATTAAGGTAAGTCACAAGCGGAGATTTTAAGGTTTGGGTTCATATTAGTTTGGGCAGACGGACATCTTTTAAATTCATTTTACCACACTGTAGTCCAGGGCAGCAGCATCTCTGTCTCTTTCTGTCTCTCTGTCTCTCTGTCTCTCTGTTCCTCTCTCTCTCTCTCTCTCTCTCTCTCTCTCTCTCTCTCTCTCTCTCTCTCTGTCTGTCTCTTTCTCTCGCTCTCTCGAACTGCCCCCAGGTCTTCGTGTATGCTAGGCAAACTTTCCGCCAACTCGAGTGCGCTTTCAGCCTTCTCTTTTCTCTCTTCTCTCTTTTGATTTTGAGGCAAGGTTTCTGCAGCCAGGCTGGTCTGGAACTCACTGTGTAGCCTAGACTGGTTTTACATTTGCGGCTATCCTCCTGCCTCAGCCTTCAGAGTGCTGGGATCACATGCGAACTTCACTATCAATCTTGGCTCTAAAGATGCTTCTTTACTCGGTAAGGCCAAGTCCACTGCTACCCACACCAGCTACCCAAGCTCTTTCTCTCCAGCCTCTGGGGGTCAGGAATCTTCATTAACTAAACGGCCTTAACCGCATTCAAAGGATTGCTTCTTCTCCCGTAACAAAGAGCGTGTGCCACTGCCGCCCACGCAAATAAGGAATCGAGGCGGGAAGAGTTCAAGGAAAGTGCTAGACTTGAGCTCCAAGCAGCTCTCCCGGTTAGGAACTGACCGAGACCTGACTCGCCCCGGGGGGTCGGATGCTTAGCCAGGTGGCAGCCACCGCAGTCAGAGCTCTCGGTGGCCGCGTGACTAGGGTGTATGAGTATGGGGCAGGGGGTACCGCCTCGGAGCTCGCTGCACCCCCCGGGAGGCCCCACAGCCTGTTACCCCGAGAAAGCTCCTCCCCCTCGGGCGGAGACGGCGCCGAGGAGTCGCCGCCCCGGCCCCGCCGCCGGGCCAGTACCCCGAGTCCGCGGCCGCAGCGCCGAGTTCTTCCGCAGTCTATAGCGGAGCATGGGGTGCTGACGGCCATGGAGGGCTACCGAGGCTTCCTGGGGCTGCTGGTGTCCGCCCTGCTCGTGGGCTTCCTGTCCGTGCTCTTCGTGCTCGTCTGGGTCCTGCACTACCGAGAGGGGCTTGGCTGGGACGGCGGAGCGCTCGAGTTTAACTGGCACCCGGTGCTCGCAGTGACCGGCTTCGTCTTCATCCAGGGCATCGGTACTGGGGCCCTCGAGGGGGAGTGGCGGGGTCACTGCGCGATGGGGATCCGGAAGCCATCGAGGATTCCGAATCCATGAAACTAGAGAAAGTTACTCCTGTGGGCGGGGAGGGCCTGCGCAGACAGGGGCTCGGAACCGCTGCTTTGTCGAGGCCTGCCCTTGAACTTCAGGTCTCAGAGGCAGAGACGTAGGCGGGGAGCTCGGATGCCCGCACAGCATCCTCAGCTGGAGCCAGAGGAGTCCTCTCCTCCACCCTCTCTCCTTGTCCTTTCCTCCCGAGCACCGGGCGCCTCAGGCATTCACGGCTGTTGCCTGGCTTCGCTCCACTTGTTGATGTGGCTAAAGTTCTGTGGCTGAGTTTCTTTTGGGCCCGTGGCCCCAAATCTGGGTGGGAGATGCGAGCAGGGCGTGGCCCCGAGGGATGACTGGCCACCCCCGGTTCGGTTTGCAGGCTGCAGTAGGGCAGCATGGACCCGTCGGTTTTCGTGTGTGTGTGTGTGTGTGTGTGTGTGTGTGTGTGTGTGTGTGTGTATGCGCGCGTGTTACTGTGCAAATGCCACATAACTGTCACCTTCAGCCAATGTGGCGCAGCACAATTTCACTTTTCCAAAAGGTGGTGACTGCGAATGCACTCAAAAAAGCAAAGCAGTTTTTCTGGAGTTAGTTCGCATTAACTAGTGGAGAGGCTCAGAACAGGTTCCAACGGGCTGGAACTTCCAGCATGGGCTCTGAACAAGTCACCTCTTCTCTAATATTGGAAGTCCCACACACAAGCAAACACAGAGAAGCGCTGGTTTCGCTCCTAAAAAAAAAAAATGTTTCTGTCTGTGTCGTTGCACCACCCGCTCCCTCCCCCCCCCCCCTTACGCTTTAAAGCGAAGCTACAGCCTCCAGCAAGTGTGGCCTGCCTTCTTCCACGGAAATACTAACGCTCAGCCTACCGAGGCTTCTCTAGTGTGAGGTCAGCATCCCAACCATTTCCTTGCAGTTAGTTCCCAGCTGTTTGGCCACCACCCTAAATTGAGAAAAACATATCCAAGTTCCAAGGTTCCAGCCACCAGAAACGCTCTTTCCTTCCTGGTGGAGCCCTTTTGTTTGGCCAGAGCTGTTAATATCTTCTGTTTAATCAAGTAGTCCCAGACATCTCTTCACGACATCCATCCACCCAGAACAGCCCTGGGTACCAGGAAACCCTTCAGTGACTTGGACTGTATTCTGTAGTTGCGGGTGAGGAAAAGGCAGTGCGTGTTGCCTGACATACCCAAGAGAAGACCGTCACAGAGGTACTAACATTATCGAGCATTTTTTCTGCCTGCACTAGATGCATTATTTAAGAATAAACAGACACGGAGGCGTTAAAGTCCCCGAGGAAGTAGAAGCTCTTCCAACACCTATTTTCCACGGTTGCCCCTGAACACTCTTCACTTATTCTGCTTTTATGGCAATATGCCCGGTTTCTGAAAAGTGGTCTTTTTAAGAAATCAAAACTTCATCTAAAAATACACTTCAAGACACTCCATTCATGTTGGAATCCATTTTACTCTTTCCCTAAAAGGATTTCTATTTTCTGGAAACTTCGGGCTTAATCTATGTACTTACTTTGGGGGTAAAAACATGTACGTGGAGATCGTGGAAATTTTCATCTGCCGCTCTTAGACAAGGCTCTTCTAAGCTCGGTCAGTCCATTTGTGCTGATGGCCCGCTGTCCGACAACGTTACCAATCCTGTTTATAAGAATCACAGGCTCGCGACCCGTATTAATCACACAATGCAGTCGATGGACGTAAACTAGCCCCTTTTCACCCATGCAGACACATGCAGTGTTCTTACTAGTTCTTCTGCACCGTGGCCCACAGTCCTCCTCAGCCCAGCAGTGGAAAGACCACACTACAAAGAGCGAACAGAGATGCTCTTCTCTTTAGAATGGTCTTGGATCCCCAGTAAATCCACTGGAAGGTGCAAGTTGGAGGTGCATTTACTATGCCTACCTCATGGCTTAGCCAATGTGCCCTGCAGAGCGCTGCTGTTCATATCCTTGTGGTTGAGTGTCTGGCTCTTTGCCACTGCCCAGGTCAAAGTCAGAGTAGATAGATCAAACTCAAAGTACGGTACAGAAAGCCACGGGGCTTTCATGCCACTGTAAAGTCAGAAACTATTGACCATCCTAAGTCCTCTAGGACATCTGAAGTTGACTTTAGAGGCCGTGAGAGAAACATGGGTCAAAGACTAGTCATGTTGTCCCAGGGCATTTTACTGCCTCGGGGGTAGACATTCTATGCTACAAGATGTTATATTTCTAATAGAAACTGTGATGTGAGCCATTCTGTAACGTGGGCATTTGGAAACGATGCGGGGATGGCTAACACACAAATCACTACTTTAAGTTTAAGATATTTTACGTGTGCATCTAGCAAACAGTAAATAATATTTGAAACGGTTAAGAATAAGGACAGGTCCTTCGGAACCTTTATGAATGAAATTAGCTGAAGGAAGGAGCTGCAAAGAGGGGGCTGGAGAGATGGCTCAGTTGTCAGAGCACTGGCTGCTCTTCCACAGGACCTGGGCTCAATTCCTAACACCCACTGGTGACTCCCAATCACCTGGGACTACAGTTATAGGAGATCCTAACCCTCTTCTGACCTCCGTGAGCTCCATGCATGCATGTGGTACACGTACACACATGCAGGCAAAATACACATTTAAGAAAAAAGAAGCCATAAGGTAAATCTTTCCTCTGTCCCCTACACATACCAGATATCCTTCGGGAAATGTATGTATCCCTAAAGTACAGCAGATTACAGAAGGTCTGAAACAAACAAATAACACTTGTTATGGTGTCCAGACTGGCCTGAGTTTCTGTGCTCAAGGGACCTTTTAGTTAGAGCACTGCAAGTCCTGGGACTACAGGTGCGTGCCACCGACTACAGGTGCGTGCCATCGACTGCAAGCGCATGCCACCGACTACAGGTGTGTGCCACCGACTACAGGTGCGTGCCATCGACTGCAAGCACATGCCACCGACTACAGGTGCGTGCCACCGACTACAGGTGCGTGCCATCGACTGCAGGTGTGTGCCACCGACTACAGGTGTGTGCCACCGACTGCAAGCGCATGCCACCGACTACAGGTGCGTGCCACCGACTGCAAGCGCATGCCACCGGCTACAGGTGCGTGCCACCGACTGCAGATGTGTGCCACCAACTACAGGTGTGTGCCACCGACTGAAGGTGTGTGGCACCTACTACAGGTGTGTGCCACCGACTGCAGGTGTATGCTACCAACTACAGGTGTGTGGCACCTACTGCAAGTGCATGTTACCGACTACAGGTGCATGCCACCAACTACAGATGCATGCCACTGACTACAGGTGTGTGTTACCGACTACAGGTGCTTGCTACCAACTACAGATGAATGCCACTGACTACAGGTGTGTGTTACCGACTACAGGTGCTTGCTACCAACTACAGATGAATGCCACTGACTACAGGTGCATGTTACCAACTGCAGGTGCATGCTACCAACTACAGATGAATGCCACTGACTACAGGTGTGTGTTACCGACTACAGGTGCATGCTACCAACTACAGGTGCATGCCACTGACTGCAGGTGTGTGTTACCAACTACAGGTGCATGCCACCGACTACAGGTGCATGCCACTGACTGCAGGTGTGTGTTACCAACTACAGGTGCACGCCACCAACTACAGGTGCATACCACTGACTACAGGTGTGTGTTACCGATTACAGGTGCACGCCACCGACTACAGGTGCACGCCACTGACTACAGGTGTGTGCCACCACTCTCTGCTAAATAAAATCTCCAACTAATGGGAAATCCAGTCATACTCTGACAAGAATGAGGAAGACTTGAGAAGAGGCTTTGTGTGCCTCTAAAAACAAGCGCTTCCTAGGAAATAAATACCTTGTGGGGAACTCGGAGAAATGGCCGTTGTAAAGAAGGGCGCAGAGTAAACAACCGAAAGCACCCCGAGAGGCAGCTGACGTTTGTAAAGGTTCAGCATGCTGGAATGGATTCTTCAGTGAAAAGTGGAAAATTCAGGCGTCTCCGCTAATGAAAAGAAGCCTGGGCAATTCTACACTCCTTCCTTTCTGTATGTGCAGCTCCTTTGGTGACAGAAGCTGAAGGGAGAGAAATTAAATAGCATAGTGATCTCAGGTTGGTTTCTGTGAGAGAATTTAATTACATTCAAGTAGCATTTAAAAGACTAACGGAAAGAGAGAGCGGTTATTAGAGGCAATTGCAATAGCCCTCCTAATGCAGCTGTAAGTGACCAAATTCCGAGATCACTTAAATATATTTGAAAAAGCTCATGGACTAAACCCTGGCAAAGAAGATCATGGTGAAAGTCCCCAGATGACTTCCCCAAGAGCCCTGGGGGAGAAGCCATGATAACAAAGTCTCCCAGCTTCTGGGAACTGGGGCTTTACAGAGAGTGAAGGGACAGCCCAAAGGACCTCAAAACATGTTTTTGTTTAAAAAACCGCATGTGAGTCACTTAATAATGGAACCAATAGAGTACTTTAAATACAATTATTTTGCTCCTGCTGGATCCTTAGTGCCTAGAAGTGAGTGATAAATCAGTCATTTTTTTCCTGATTTTTTTCCCCCTGTGGCATTAGTGAACCCAGGGTCTTGTTCTTGCTGGGCAAATGCTCTACTACTGAGCTGCATTCCAAGCCTCTGCTTGGAATATTTATTAGAAATATCTTTTTTTTTTCTGCGCCGGGAACAGATCCAGGCTTTTATACATGCCACTCAAGTGCTTTGCCACCGAGCTATACACCTGGCAATGAATAACTGCGGAATGAGTTACTCCTGTCTCCTCATTAATTTGATAGTAACCAAATGCAATTTTATAGCCTCCCATTTGTAATGATAGCAATAATGACAACAGCATCTAAAGTAAAAGCTCCATCCCTGTCGCCTAGTCATTGTTCAGCAGTTTAGAAACACCACTTAGCCAAAGCCAGGGAAGGAAGGAGTCCAGTCAGACTGGGGAAGCCTCTTTGTTCCCAGGCTCCCTGGCTGAGAGCCTCTGCCTACCTGAGTGCTTTCTGTGCTCCTCTCTCCTTGCCTGCACATCTGCCCGGCACTTCCCGCCAACCCACCCACTTCACACTGCTCGTTTCTTCCCCCATTGGCTTAACTCCAATATTTTATATCTGTCATCTTTTAAAAATCCCTACCCTTGAGTACAAACCTAAACAGAGAACTCTCAGCAGAGGAATCAAAAATGGCCAGAAGACACTTAAGGAAATGTTCAACATCCTTAGTCATCAGAGAAATGCAAATCAAAACAACTCTGAGATTCTATCTTACACTTGTAAGAATGGCCAAGATCAAAAACACTGACGACAGCTTATGCTAGAGAGGATGTGGGGTAAAGGGAACACTCCTGCATTGCTGGTGGGAATGCAAGCTGGTACAGACCCTTTGGATGTCAGTGTGGCAATTTCTCAGAAAATTAAGAAACAACCTTCCTCAAGACCCAGTAATACCACTTTTGGGTATATATCCAAAGGATGCTCAATCATACCACAAGGACATGTGCTCAACTATGTTCATAGCAGCATTGTTTGTCATAGCCAGAACCTGGAAACAACCTAAATGCCCTTCCACTGAAAACTGGATAAGGAGAATGTGGTACATTTACACAATGGAGTACTACACAGCAGAAAAAAAATAATGACATCTTGAAATTTTGCAGGCAAATGAATGGAGCTAGAAAATATCATACTGAGTGAGGTGACCCAGACCCAGAAAGACAATTATCACATGTACTCACTCATAAATGGTTTTAAAACATAAAGCAAAGAAACCAGCCTACAATTCACAATCCCAGAGAACCTTGACAACAATGAGGACCCTAGGAGAGTCATACATGGATCTAATCTACATGGGAAGTAGGAAAAGACAAGATCTCCTGAGTAAATTGGGAGCATGGAGACCATGGGAGAGGGTTGAAGGGGAGGGGAGAGGAAGGGAAGGGAGCAGAGAAGAATGTATAGCTCAATAAAATCAATAAAAAACCCCTACCCTTGGGAGCTGGCTGAATGGCTCAGTGGTTAGGAGCATCTATTGCTCTTATAGAGGACCTGGGTTCGTATCCCAGCACCCACATGGTGATTCACAACCATCTGTAACTCTAGTTTCACAAGGTCCAACACCCTGTTCTAGTCTCTGAGGTGACCAGGCACATATGTAGTACACATCCATACATGCAGGTAAAACACTCCCACACATAAAGTAACTAAGGAGCTAAGTAAATAAACCCTAAACACAAAACCCCAGCACCGTGGGCTCTCCCTTCTCTCCTGGCCACTGCCTCACTTTCCTGGGTACCCTTCCATAGAACTGAACTGTCTTTACGGCAGTCTACGATTCCTTTCCCCTCCCCTTTCTACACCTTCTCCAGTCAGTCATTTGAGAGACATCTGGAGCCACCACTGCAGGAGACCAGCTTGCTCAGTAGGGTAGGAGCCGGAGATTGCAGCTCTTCTCAACAGGCACCCCGGAAGCAACGGTCCCTGGAAGCTACCCACAGCTGTCCTTAGTCAGCCACACGCTCCTTTTCCCGGGTGACAGCTCAGATGCTAGGGGAGCATACCTGTGCTGGAGGGATCAGGATCACTTCATACCCCCCATGAACCAGCGTCTTCAGGATCCCCGCAAGGGTCTTGTGGCGGTTGAAAAATGGCTTCCAAAATATAAACCAGAATCCTAATCCCAGATACCGAGACTATGCCTCATTTGAAAATAGAGTGTTTGCAGATGTAATTAAGGCCCTCAAGCGAGATCATCGTTGGCTGAGGATAGGCTACACATTTGGTTACTGGCTTCCCTTTTAGAGGAAGGAGAAGGAGGTTAGAGACAAAGTCTCAGAGGGAAGGCCATGGCAGGATGGGGCAGAGATTGACCTGGTGTCTCCGCAAGCTGGGTAGCACCGTAAACCATGGGCAGTCTACTAAGAGACAAGCTGCTACAAGAAAATGGTGCAATGCACTCCCCCTCATCCTCCAGAGGAACCAACCTAGGCAACACCTTGATTGTGAATTCCTGCCCTTCAGATCTGAGGGAAAAAAATGTAAATTACATCTATTATTTGTGTGTGTGTGTGTGTGCGCGCGCGCACAGAGAGGTCAGAGAACATCTCACGGGAGTTAGCTCTTTTCTTCCACCACGTGGGTCTCAGGAACTGAACTTGGGAGATCAGGCTTGACTGCAGGCTCCTTTAGCCACTGATCCATGTTGCTGGCCCAAATTTTGGTTCTTCTTTTGTAATTATTTATTTTTTGTATGTGAGAGTTTTGCATGCCTACATACATGCATTCCATGTGCGTGCCTGGTACCTCAGGAGGTCAGAAGAGGTATCACATCCCCTGGAACTAGAATTACAGACACTGTGAGCTGTCCTGTGGGTTCCAGGAACTGAACCCAAATCCTTTGTGAGGGCAGCAAGTGCTCTTAACCACTGAGCCATTTCTGAAGACTCCAAGTTTTGGTTCTTTTAAACTGCTAAGTTTGTGGTAATTCGCCTCGGGAAACAAACACAAGATAAAACAATGAATGCTGCTCTCTGGGAAACCCAAAGTAATGCCATTCTCATCAAGAATTTATGGGGTTTTCATTGTCCCTCGAAGTATAGACATGGATCGCCAGCCGGGGGTTTTTATTATAAGTGGCATTACCTGATGCCGCTGGTAACAAGCGACTCTTTTATGAGGATCGGTGACGCCGGGTTACATCCTCATGCAGCTAAATACAGGCCTGCATGGAGAGCCGAGGACCGGCATGCAGAAGCCTGGCAAAGCAGAAGCTCCCACTTAGCAACAGCTATGTGGGGATGCCAGCCTGTAGCTGCCAGAGGCACCCATTTTTCCAACAAAGTGCAGATACTTAAAACCTGGTTCAAGGAGCCCAGAAAGAGACGGCTCAGGGTTAAGAGCATGTACTGTTCTTCTAGATGACCCGAGTTTATGTCCCAGCAATTGCTCTCATCAGGTGGCTTATGACTGCCTAGACCCGCAGCTCCTGAGGGATCCAACTCTTCTGGCCTCTGTGGGCATCCGCACTCACATACACATGCCCACACATAATTAAAAATGATAAAGACCAGAGAGATGGCTCCAAGGCTAACAGCACTGGATGCTCTTCAATAGTTCAGTTCCCATCCCAGTACCCATATGGCCGCTCCCAGTTATCTGTAATTCCAGTTCTGGGGCATCCAACACCCTTATATAGACATACAGGCACATGAAATAAAAAAATAAATAAAATAATAAAAAAATAAAAATGTCTTAACAGAAAAAACCTAGTTCAACCTAAAATTAAACAAGCCGAGGAAACAACCCCCAACAGTGTGGTGACGAACAAAATTCTCGAGTTCTAATCTGTATCCTCCAGATCCCTTCGAGGGTTTCTGTCTGGACTTCACAGCTTTTAAACTGTTCCTAGCCCAGCTTCGTCAATTTCCCTTTAACCATGACAAACTAGAAATCTTTCTCTCAGTCTTTTTCTTTCCCATGGAAACCTCCTTGAAAGATGAGAAGCTCAGTAATGACAGTCTTTGCTCTTTTCAGAGTTTCCTCTCTTCTTCATTCCGTTTCTTCATGCACTATCCTGTCCAGTTGATGGACATTTGTTTGTTTCTGACACAGGGTTTCACTTTGTAGCCCTGGCTTTCTGGAACTCACTATATAGACCAAGCTGGCCTCAAACTTGCAGTGATCCTCCTGCCTCTGTCTCCTGGGTGCTGGGACAACTGGTGTGTGCCATCATGCCCTGAATTGTGTGTGTGTGTGTGTGTGTGTGTGTGTGTGTGTGTGTGTGTATTTTAAGCAGCTGCTGTATGCCAAATAGTGTATAAAACTTTAAAACATGAACAGTTGGCTGGGGATGTAGATCATTGGTAGAGTCCGTTCTTAGCATGCCTTGGGTTCTATCCTTAGTATAGAAAGGAAGGAAGAGGGAAGGAAGGTAGTTTTGTCTTTTCTGTAAGTTGTTTCCATTTGATTTAGTTAGAGATGAGTAACATTTTTCTTTTAAAGAACGTATTTTATAACTGTGTATGGTGGTACATACCCTTTTCGTCCCAGCACTCAAAGGGCAGAGGCAGGAGGATCTCTGTGAGTTCAAGGCCAGCCTGGTCTACAGAGTGAGTTCCAGGCCAGTTGAGTGTAGGTTTGCACTGATCCTTTAATGTTTAGAACTGTCTGGGATCATCTGTTCGACTCCTCATTTGAACAATCATAAGCCTGGCCATGGTCAATCAACCAGGTTAAATCAGACCCAGTACTTTAATAGCCAATTTTCTAACACCATATAATACTGATGGACAGGGTTGAAGAGACGGCTCAGTGGTTAAGAGTACAGTCTGCTCTTCCGGAGGACTGGCGTTCAATTCCTAGCACCCATGCGGTGGGGTAACAGTGGCCTGTAACTCCACTGTCAGAGGCTCTAGCACCCTCTTCTGGTCTCCTCCGGCACTTCCTGCACGTGGTGCACAGATATTCATGCAGGCAAACTCTCCATACACATAAAATAAAGATAAGTAAAATATTAAAAAGGAAAAAACTACTCCTCAATATTAAAAATATCTAGCCAGTGGACGAATTCTTCCTGCCCCGATACCCTTTGCACATTTATTTGCTTGGAAGCGTTTGCCTTTGCGATGATTTCAGACATCTCACAGCCAGGATGCTGAGCCAAATCCCAGTCGTCCACATCACTCTCTGCACTTCAGTTTCTTGGAATTTGGCATGTTGCAAACTTTTGGTTTGTAGCCACGACAGGGTTTTTAAAGAGGGCTCTTTGCTTTTCTGTTTAAAGTTGAGGCCCTCAGTGTAGGACCGGGTAAACTGGAAAGTGAGTTCTAGGGATGGGTGATGCTGCCCTGAACATGTCAGAGGGAAAATAATACTTTATTCTAGTGGCAAGGAAAGCGTAAAGGCCCACCGTGTTTAAGGAGACTTCGTAAGTGATTTCAAATCCCCATGTGCTTCAGACTCAATGGTTTACTCTTAACTTACTGTTAAGTGGGCCCAAGTGTAAAAATGCTTTTTTACTTATTTGAAAGCCACATTTGATCTTATATAAAATAGCATTTGTGTTTGTAGTGTGGTTTGTCTTGAGATCTTGATTTGTGCATTTTTATCGATGTATATGTGGTATCTATATGCACACGTATGTGTTGGAGCACTTATGTGTGTATGTGCATGTGTGGCTGGAGGTCAACTTCAAGTATCTTTCTCTGTCTTTCCCCACCTTATTTTGTGGGATAAGGTCTCTCACTGAACCGAGACCTCACCAATTAGTGTGGACTGGCTGGACAGCAAGCGCCTGGGACCTGCCCCCAACCCCAGTGCCCAGAATGAAGTCCTTATGATGGCACATGGAGCACGTTATCCTGATCCACTCCTCCGGCTCCCAGTTTATACTTTTAAAAGAGGATTTGGGCAGGTGATACGGCTCAGTGTGTAGAGGTGCTTGCAGCCACGCTTATGAGTTGATCCCCAAATTCCATACGGTGGCAGAACTGACTTCTGAGAGTTGTCCTCCAGCTTACACACACACACACACACACACAGACACACACACACACACACACACACACACACACAAATAAATAAATATTAGAAAAGGACCTGTTGTAACAAAAACTGGTATGCTAGGTACTTTAACCTAACCATTTCATAATAATAAAGAAATATCATGTTGTATGACCTAAATATATTCAAATGTTCAAATATGTCTTACTTTTTTTTTTTTTGAGATAGGATCTCATTGTAGCTCAGTTTGGCCTGGAACTCACTCTGTAGCCCAGCTTAGCCTAGAACTAACAGAATCCTCCTGCCTCAGCCTCTCAGTTCTGGGAACGCAGGTGGGAGCCATCCTATCCAGTTATATCTTACTTTTTGAAAGAAGCAGGCAGAGGTAGCACACGCCTTTAATCCCAGCACTTGGGAGGCAGAGGCAGGCAGATTTCTGTGAGTTCAAGGCCAGCCTGGTCTACAAAGTGAGTACCAGGAGAGTCAGGGCTACACAGAGAAACCCTGTCTCAAAACCCCGAAATAGACAAATAAATAAATAAACAAAATGAAAAAAACCAAAATAAACATGAGACTTTTTATGTTTTGAGAATGCAGAATTAATTGCTTCTTAGTTAATTTTTTTTCACTGATACTTTGTGACTTCCCAATATGTGACAGGCACACGACATGTTTGTAGACATGTTTCTTCCTTCATGAGTCACAAGGTTTAAGCATAGAAGAACTATGATCGGATATTTTCTACATCTGGGGACTCATCTGCCCCCTAAGCCCTCTGTTCTTACCTGAGCTCAGTTTGACAGACTCAGGCTTTTCATGTGACACACACTTGCACTTGTCGATGGGAGGAGAGCTGGCGCCAATCCGGAGATCACCTCCTACAGAATGAACATTTTCTTATATCCCTGAGTTTCAATTATGCAACTAGGCTCTCATAAATTTTCTAATAACTTGGCTGTATTTCCATCTTGACAGACTTGAGAAGAATTACATGCAGTTATGAAGTCCCCCTCCCATTCCTCCTCACTTTTTACTATTTTCTCCCACCCATTGCTTTCCTCTGAAGGCTCTTGAAAGCGTCTTTCTCGTGCCTTTCATGTTCCTCCCATTTCCTGGAGGGAGCGGCCCTTCAGGTCAGAGCCGCCAGCAGAATCCTTGCGTCACACCACTCCTGCCCCCTCTCCTTCCTTCTCACCGAATCTCAAGAATAGAGTCTAGGCAGCTGTGCTGAGCAGCAGCTGGTACCCTCCACGCTCTAGGCAGTTTTACAGCTGCTAGGAGTGGCTTCTTGTTGAAAAAAATACGTGGTCTGATTTGTTAAGATCACCCAGTTTTGCTTAAACTTATGGTATTTTGGATATTTATATATTTTTGGGAAATGTGTAAACAGCATTTGAAAATACATTTCCCGCCACCCTTCACTTGTCCAGAGAGCCTTTCGAACACTCTCAGCCGTGCAGCAGAGTTTCCGGGCAGCCTGGACAGATGTGGAAAACCCCTTGACTCAGTCGCTTAAGTCCTTCACATCAGCCGCCTGTGAAGGGTGGACCCTAACTGGCTACGGGGTTCTCAAGCTTATAAAAACACGTTTTACCATTAAAACTCCAAGGAATCCTTTTAACCACACAGAAAACACCACACACACATACACACACACGAGCGTGTGCGCACACACACACACACACACACACACACACAAGTCCCTGTGCCCTGACCACATAGATTACATACATTAAGATTAGGGACAACATAAAAAAAAGTAAGCTAGAACTTATAGCTGATGAGAATCCTAACTGGAGAGGAAGCAATAGAAGAGACGGAAAAGTATCACAAAGACTCGGAAATTATGATTGTCTGGGTCTATTTGGATCAGTGGCAAAAGCACACATCCCACTTCAGGACTGCCTGGAGCCTTCCCCCTAGGAAAATCATGGGAGCTTTGCTGGTAACCAAGGCCATCAGCGAAGGGTTAAATATTCTCGGTTGCTGTCACTCCTGGAGAAAGGACATTAGTGTGCAGCCAGTTTAAAACTACTTACCACCCAAGAGCTGAGGCAGGAGCATTCCTTGCGGTCAGGAGCTCAAGAGCAGCCTGGGGAATGACAGTGAGATCCTGTTCTAAACAAAGCAACAACCCACAAAACAAACAGACTTTTGCGTGAATGCAAATGGCTTAAAACTCAAGTTTTGAGCCAGGAGTTAGTAGCATGAGGTTGGTTTCAGTTTTATGTGAAGTTTTGGCACATTCTTCTATGTCGCCTGTAGCACTGGGAAGAATAAAATGCTTCACTGGAACTTCAGTTGTCTCTGAATGTTTGAAACGTGTGTGTGTGTGTGTGTGTGTGTGTGTGTGTGTGTGTGTGTGTGTGTGAATGACATTAAACCAGGGAATTAATATGTAATTGCCCCGTCTCTGCTTCCCCATGTCAGTGCTGGGAACCGAACCCAGGACTTTGTACATGCTAGACAATTGCTCCACCACTATATATATGATATATATATATACACACACACATATATACACACATATATGTATATATATATATATATCACTGAGTTTTATCTCCAGTGATTTTATGTCTTTTTACATTGTACATTTTCTTTTTTTTAAAAAAAGATTTATTTGTTTATTATGTGTACAACATTCCTTCCATGTATGCTTGCATGCCAGAAGAGGGCACCAGATCTCATTATAGATGGCTGTGAGCCACCATGTGGTTCCTGGGAATTGAACTCAGGACCTCTGGAAGAGCAGTCAGTGCTCTTAACCTCTGAGCCATCTCTCCAGCCCCCTACATTGTACATTTTCACTTAACTAATTTTACTATTCTCGGATCACACAGACTGTAAAAGACCTCATGCTGTAGACTAAAGGCCACGGAGTCATGGGGTAGGGGTATCTACTCCCCATGATTATACAAGCTGTGGCTCTAAATCCATAAAGGAGAAAAAGCAGGAGGAGAGTAAACTGGTGTTTGAGCTGACAGTAATTTGGTTTCTAGATTTTGGTCAGTTTGCTGGAAGAGCTTTGTGTCCATTTACTTTCAAAAATGTTGTGGGTCTCTCACAGAAGTAAGTAGACGTGGAGAAACCTGGATCAGGGCAGTAAGTCACATTGAAGCCAGTGTCCTGTTTGTGATGTCCCGGGTAAGCAAGATGTCCGGAGGACCTGGAAGGAGAGGGTTGAGAGCTTTCTGTATGTGTTTGCACAGTTACATGCGAGTCTACAGTTAGCTCAAAGTGAGACTTTGGAAAACATTCATGGACCTTCATACTGTGAGGCTGTGTTAGGGTCTAGGACACAGGAGAGAAATAGCAAGACATGGATATGCTGAGATGAAATGAAGTGCCTTGAGCAAGCTCAGCAGTCTACGGTTCTGTAATAACTGGCTTCAGGAGAGTCTCCATGTCCTCTTATGATCCATCAGCAGTAAGCATGATTTTATTATATTTGTTTAGTCTCTCTGTGTGTATGTATTGTGGAGGTGTGTGTGTGCCAGGGCACAGTGGTCCAGATTAGAGGACAATTGTGGGTTCTGGGGATCAAGCGCAGGTCATCAGACTTGGTGGCAAATGCTTTGCCCTTCTGAGCGACCTGACCGGCCCTCAATCAAGATTTTTATAAAGTATCTCCATAAGTATTGACCAGTAAGTGACAATCCCTTGGAGTTTGGGTCAAGTAAAAGAAATGCTGTCCTCTTGGGGAGATCTGTCAGGTGTTGGGACGGGACCGCAGGATGGGACTCACGGTATCCTGCAATGAAACCTTTAGTGAGGTTGCATTCTCCTCTATCTTTGTGGTTTCAGGTGTGTTTCTCCTCTCAGAAATTTCAGGTGTGTTTCTCCTAAGAAATTTTAATATATCCAAATCATATTGGCTTTTGATAGTATGATCTTAGAGCATTTAAAATTTTTTCTTTTACATTAATTTGTGTGTATGAATGTCTGTTGTATGTATGTATCTATCTATGTATGTATAAGTGTGTATGTGTATGTATGTATGTGTACCATATACATGGCTGTTACACAAGGAGGTCAGAAGAGGGCGTCAGATCCACTAAACTGTGTATTACAGATGGTTGTGAGCCACCATGTGGGTACTGGGAACTGAAACTGAGCCCTCTGCAAGAGCAGTAAATATTCTTAACCATGAGCCGTCTCTCCAACCTAAGAAATTTTAATATATCCAAATCATATTGGTTTTTGATGGTGTCAGGTTCCTTTTCCTTACTTCCTGGAATGAAGAAAGTACGTGGCCCATGACTGATGGAGTGAGGCCCATCTTCCACGGAAGTAGTATTCAGAATTTTCAATCTGCCGCGTGTTTCCAAATAGAATTTTCCTGACATGGATCAGATAGGCAGAGAGGGGCTGTTGTCTTCGTGACAAATTAACAAAAAGCTAATTGTGTGCTGGTTAATGTGGACAAAGTATTTTAAGGCTTTTTATTGAATTTGGTATATATTCCGAGAAGTATACATGAAGCAGATGCACTGTTTTCAGTGTGTATTATTCCGTATTCCGTAGTGCGGATCTGTAAGAGAAGACTGCACTTTCTGTTCCCAGCCGCCCAGACCCAAATAACCACACAGAAACTATATTAATTACAACTCTGTTTGGCCAGTGACCTATGTGTATTCCTAGCTAGCTCTTACGTCTTAAACTGATCCATTTCTATTAATCTATGTATCATCAGAGGCTGTGGCTTACTGGTAGTGTTCTGGCATCTTTCTTCTTTGGCAGTTACATGGGGTCTCCTCCACTCCGCGTTCTCTCTCTCTCTCTCTCTCTCTCTCTCTCTCTCTCTCTGTCTCTCTCTCTCTGTCTCTTTCTCTCTCTCTCTCTCTCTCTGTTCGGATATCCTGCCTGGCTAAGCCATTGGCCTAAACAACTTTATTCATCGACCAATAAAAGCAACACACATACAGAAGAACATCCCACATTACGGGTCTCTTACTATCACATGCATTGGTGATAGACATGTGGGCTACTCTAAGTGGTGGGCTAACAGTGGTGTGTGTTGGGGAATGGATACATCTATTTCTTTGGGGTATACACTCAGGAATGAAACGGCAGCACAAGAGACTGAGAAGGGGTGCAGAGAGAAGGGGAGGCTGGGAGAAGCAGAGAGAAGGGGAGGCTGGGAGAAGCAGAGAGAAGGGGAGGCTGGGAGAAGCAGAGAGAAGGGGAGGCTGGGAGAAGCAGAGAGAAGGGGAGGCTGGGAGAAGCAGAGAGAAGGGGAGGCTGGGAGAAGCAGAAACCAAGGGAAAAGTCCCTGAAAAGAAACTGTCCAGCGGGTCAAATGGTTTGCTTTGTGTTGATTTCTAAAATACGTTGCTTCCTTAGCCATCATCGTGTACAGACTGCCATGGACCTGGAAGTGCAGCAAGTTCCTGATGAAATCCATCCACGCGGGGCTAAATGCCGTGGCCGCCATCCTCGCCATCATCGCCGTCGTGGCTGTGTTTGATAACCACAACGTCCAAAACATCCCCCATATGTACAGTCTGCACAGCTGGGTTGGGCTGACCGCCGTCATACTCTACGTCCTCCAGGTCAGTGTCTTGCTGTGTATATAAACAAAAGGAAAGCAGCCCGGTGACTGTCTAGTGTTCTAAACTTACTCTTTCATCTGTGTCCAGAATAACCCTTGCCACGAGGGGGCAATGAACCTCAGAATTCACAGCCCAGGAGCTCAGATGTATGATTTATCTTTTTGACACCCGTCGGTAGGAAAGTCATTGGCTCAGCAGTTAAGAGCAATGCTTGCTCTTTCCAAAGGTCCTGAGTTCAATTCCCCGCAAACACATAGTGACTCACAACCATCTGTAATGAGAGAATGAGAGGTGGGACGTCACCATCTCCTGACATCTAGACTAACATCACCCAGGCTTCTCTTCCGTGTTCTGAATCAACTAGCCTAGGTGGGCGTTATGTGTTTCTTTACCACATTCTCCGCTGCATTTTTAGGTTAACCTTTTCTAAGTGATAGCACTGATATTTTTTTGCAAGATTTCAAAGGCATGATGATCTTTTATTTACTCTTTGCATGTATTTTGTTAAAGGTATGTATTCTGAAAACATTGTACTGAAATGAAATTTAATGGCATGTGATACTCAGCAGTTTTATGTCACAGAGTAAAAAGCTAATGTTCTGTGTTTTTTGGGTCTTCGCCACTTTGTTGAAAAATCTTGGCAAGCGGTATTGATTTATTGTCCTTCCTTGTTAGTTAGCAGAATGCATATTCAGCTTCCTGGTTGGGATATCATTGTGAGCTTCATTTTTCTATGACTACAGAGTGAGACACTAGAATGGGCACATACCACCCTAAAGCTTATCCTAAAATAAATGACCCCTTTAAAAAGCAGGGCCACTTAACAGACATTGGCCATTTTTCTTCTAAATGAATATACGTCTTTTCAAAGCCTTGAATGGTGATATGTTGTCATTAAATAATGGTTACTCTCTTGAGACACTCTTGGTTCTTTAGATCTGTTAGCCGTCCTGGAGTTATGGGACTGGAATGGAAAGGAGCCAGGCAGGAGAAAGATACAGAAAAAGTTCTGCATCCACTGTGATCTTCTCAATCAATGAGGAAAACAGCTCTAGTTGGATAGCAGAATCTCGCTCAGATCACTGAGTCTGGCTTAAGCTATTGAGACTCAAAGCCCACCCACAGTGACATGCTTCCTCCAGCAAGGCCACGCCCACTCCAACAGAGGCCACACCTCCCAACAATGCCTTTCCCTATGAGGCATGGGGTCATTTCCATTCAAACCACCACAAATATATCAGAGAGATACCATGTTACTCAAAGAGAAAAATTGATATAGAAATCTTTCCTCCTTCAATTAATATCTATGCTTAACATAATTTTCAATGTAAACATAGTGAGAATCATAAAAATTGTTATGTAGAAGAATACATATCCAAAATAATCAAGAAACTTTTAAGGAAGAAATGAAAGGATACCTTCGTTGTTTCAAGTGAGTTAATCTGCAAACAGAACAAACACAGAAGGACCAGAGAGGCTGGAAAAGACCGAGTATGTATAAGAACTTTTCCATGTTATTCTAACACTTATTTAACAGATTCTATGCATTTAAGAAAACCAAACCTACCATATCACACAATAGGAAAAAAAAAACCTAGATTAAGGTTCTGTTGGGGAATTTTATTTTATGGTGTGTTGCTTTTGTTTATGCTGCATTTGTTTAGCTCTGTGAAGCTGTGATTCTTTGCCTGTCTAAAACACCTGATGGTCTAATAAAGAACTGAACAGCCAATAGCAAGGCAGGAGAAAGGATAGACAGGGTTGGCCTGCAGAGAATATAAATAGAAGGAGAAATCTGGGCAGGGAGGGGAAGGAGGAGCAATGAGAGAACAAGAAGGAACGTGTCAGGGGCCAGCCACCCGGCCACCCGGCCACCCGGCTACCCAGTCACCCGGCCACCCAGCTACCGAGCCACCCAGCCACCCAGCTACCCAGGCCCGGCCACCCGGCCACCCGGCCACCCGGCCACCCGGCCAGTTGTGGAGTAAGAATGAAAGTAAGATATACAGAAGCAAGAGAAAGGGGGAAAAAAAGCCCAGAGGCAAAAGGTAGTCGGAATAATTTAAGAAAAGCTGACAAGGAACAAACCAAGCTAAGGTCGGGCATTCGTAACTAAGAATAAGCCTCTGTGTGTGATTTATTTGGGAACTGGGTGATGGACTCTAAAGAGCCAAAAGAGTAAAACCTCATAGAACAAGGACCTAAATGCAAAAACCAAGACAAGGAAAAAAGAAAAAAAAATGTGTATAGTCTGTGTGGTATAAGACAGGGGATGCCAGAAGGTTGGTAAATAAAATCCAAAAGTCATATAGGGTAAAAATGCATATTTACTACATAGTTTTTTTTTTAATGTATGTGACGTAAGGCATCAAAGTAAACAGAAAAGACTCAAGCGTTGCGGGAATAATTGCATGTCATGTGTCAATGGGTAAGCAATGCTAAATGTTAATAATAAAAAATGAACCAAATAGGAAAGACTTGGGGCCATTGAGACAGCTCAGCAGATGCTTGCTACCAAGCTCAACAAGCTAAACTGGATCCCTTGGGTCTACATGCTAGAGGGAAATGACTCCCGTGGGTTGTCCTCAGACTGCTCATGTGCATTGTGGCACATGCTTGCCCGTGCGCTTGAGCTGTTTTGAGAGACTGCATCTTGGTTTCTCACGATTAAACCGACCCATTCCGCCGTATTCCTAGAAGAGCTGGAGCCAGCTGGTAAGAAGCCACTAGAAAGCCAAGTCAGTTGTCTAACTCTTCAGACAACTGGTGCAGCAGAAAAGCACTTCTGAGCCCAGAATGCGGAACGCCAGAATCCAAACTGTTCTGAGTTGCAGCAAAGGGAAAGGACTGTGCTCGGAGCCATACTGTGTCTGCATGGAACTGCGTCTGCATTGGATCTTACCCATTTCACCACCAGAAGGGTGGCATGGCTCGACAAGCTTACCAAAGAAGTAAAAGAGGCCAACTCAGCAGGAAACAGAGCAAACAAAACAAACACAAACCAAAAACGGAGCCTGGACCTGTAACTCCCACGTACTCAGGACTCTGAGGCAGGAGGATCATTAGTACAAAGCTAGTCCTGGTAACATAGTAAGACATTGTTTCAACTAGGAAAATAAAAGAGGGCTGGGGATGCTGTGGCAGATCGTTAGCCTAGCATGCGTGAGGTCACTAGGTGAAATCCGCAGAAATGAGAAATCAGTTTTCACTTCCTGGCAGAGACAGCATCACCGTGAGTGCTGGTCCCTGCGGCCACCACTTTTGTGGGGAGGACAGGATACCTCAGTCTCCAAGAGCCACCGCTTTGGTCTTAGCCGCATTGCTGCACGCTTCCCCATGCGCTTCCCCATCAAGGTCCTCCTCCTGAATGACGTCATCTTTATGAGGTCAGTTTGTGCTCCTCCAGTTCAATGCAAGGAACAATGCTAGCCCAGAGGATGAAGAGGAAGAAAGATTTTTAAGATTAAATGTTCTGCTGGGGCTTGAGTTCAGCACTGTAAAATCAGGGTTTGCCTGCCAAACAGTTGATGTCTGGGTTGTTTGATTAACAAACTAGAAGACGGCAAACAATAATACCTACAACAGACTGATGGGCTGTGAACATTCCAAGCCCAGGATTCTTTACGCCCTGTGAGATTTAGCCTCTAGGACTTTAAAATCAATCTCGTTTGTACACATATGCATGTGTATACAGAAGTTATGAATCACTATAATTATAGGTACGTCTGTGGTTTCACAGCCTATCTAGTTCCGAAAACAGGGGCCCCCCTCCCTCTACCCACCTAGTCTTGATCACACATTTCTGAAGCTGCTCCTGTCCCTAGAAGTCCCCAGGTCTTCTTTTCCCCTGGAGTCTTCTTTTCCTCGCTTTCTGATTTTGCTTTATACTTTTACCACATTCTGTGAATCAGCGGATGAACACACAATAGTAAATGCGTTGTTCATTGTGGTAGAGCAGATAAAAAGTGGCTTCCATAGTCTTGGGCATTTGAACACTTGGCCCCCCCAGCTGGTGGCACTCTGGGGGGAGGTTTGGGTGGCGCACAGCCTTGCTGGAAGAAGTACGTCACTGGGGACAGGCTTTAAGATGAAAGGCTTCCCACCATGTCTTGCTCACTCTCCCTGCTTGGTGCAAGGCTTCAGCTGTCCCTGCCACCATTCCTGTCCTTCCCTGCTTTGCCTACCCATCGTGATGGACTGAACTCTTATCCCTCTGGAACACTCAGCCAAAATAAACTCCTTGTTACTACGTGAGTTACTTTGTTCATTTTATGACATCAACAGAAAAGGAACTACTACGTCCATGTGGCCTCTTTAGTTACTTTCAAAAATATTTTATACTATGTTCCAAATCAAAGTGCAGTTTTTACTTGATTTTTGATTTGATTTTTTTTTATTTTACATGTACGAGTGTTTTACCCGCACGCATATATGTGCACTGTGAGCATGCCTGCTGCCCTTGGTGGTCAGAAAGGGGCATCAGAGTTCTGGAACTGGAGTTATGGATGGCTGTGAGTCACCATGTGGGTGCTGGGGACCAAACAGGTTCTGTGCAAGAGCGCTTAGCCACCCAGTGAGGCACTTCTCCAGCCCACAACCTTTTTAGGGCCACTAATTCAACAGTATTGTTTCTGTTAGCTACCGTCTGTTTGCTTGTAACTGGGTCTCATGGGACCATGTTGACCTCCAGCTTACCATGTGGCCAAGGCTGATCTCACTCCTGATTCTGCTGCCACCACCTCTCAAGTGTTAGGAACCCAAGGTGTGTACCGCCGCACCCCATTTTTGTGGTACTGGGAAACAACCCAGCGCTTTGTGCTTGTGAGGTATCCAGCTTGATTTTCTGTTGCGACAAAACGCTGAGCAAAACCAAGTTGGGGAAGAAAGAGCTTTATGACATTTACAGGTTATTGTCTGTTTATTATCGAGGGAAGTCAGGATGGGCCTCAAAACAGACTTGGAGGCAGCAACTGACTCAGAGACCATCGCAGTATGCTGCTTACTGTTTTCTCCTTGTTTTACTCGGCTTGCATTTTTTTAAAATTTAATTTACATGTTTTTATTTGAAGTGCATTCGTGTTTTGCCTGCATGTGTGTCTGTGTGAGGGTGTCAGATCCCCTGGAACTGGAGTTACAGACAGTTGTCAGCTGCCATGTGGGTGCTGGGAACTGAACCTGTGTTCATCTGGAAGAGGGGCCAGTGCTCCTAACTACCGAGTCATCTCTCCAGCCCCCTCAGCTTGTTCTCTTCTATTGCCCAAGCTCTCCTGCCCAGGGGTAGAATAAATACAGTAGGCGGGGCCTTCCCACATCAATCATTAATCCAAAAAATGCCCCTCAGACTTGCTTGTAGGCAATCTGACAGCAGCAATTCTTCAAGTGAGGGTTTGCCATTCCAGATGACTCTAATTTGTGTCAGGTTGAAGACTAATCAACCCCCTAGGCAAGCACTCCATCAACCGGGCTCCGTCTCCAGCCCCTAACCTCCCATGTTTTGGAGACAGGATCCCACTATGTAGTTCAGCTTGGTCTCAGACTCAGAACGCTCTTCACCTCCTCTTCAAACTTGTCATTTCTAACAAACCAGTGAGTAAGAAAAGGATGCCTTTAGGCTGGTGAGACCGCTGAGCGGATAAAAGTACATTATGCTAAAACCGACGACTGAGTTTGATTCCAAGGACCCACAAGGTGGAAGGGGAGAAGTGACTCTCACAAGCTGTCCTCTGACCTCCACACCCCTCACCAAGGTACAGCTACACACATACACACACACACACACACACACACACACACACACACACACACACACACTTGAATACCTTAGATTTTTAAATAAATAAATTTTAAAAAGATTATTTTGTGGTTCTAATACTTATCCTAGTACCTGGTTTGTTTCTTTGGTACATAAAAATAGGTTTGTATTTCTTTAAGGACTTACAGGAATTCTGAATCAACTTCCTTTTTATTGAAATGTGTTTCTATATTTTCTTCCAATTTGAATCTTGCATCTCTCCCCCACCCCCTCTCTCCAGAAACTCTTGTATTTTAATGCAGCCAAGTGAATCATTTTCAATCCAAGGTTACAGTTTTTCAATTTTGCTGTCTTTCTATGACTTCATTATGAAGTCTCCACCTTCCCCACCCTAACTACTTGGAGCAAAACATTCCCCTTTCTTCCTTTCTCTGTTTTTGTTGATTTGTTTTGTTTTGTTTCCTGAGAGAATCTTATCAGGTAGCCTAGATTGGTCTTGAATTCAGCCAAATTGCTGCCTCAGCCCCCTAGTGCTGAGTTTACTAGCATGCATCACCACCCTCCACTCTCTTAAGAATATTAATAAAACCTACAGTCTGAACTCATTTGGAATCTGCTTTAGGGGGTGCTGGGGTTTTGTACCCCTTCCTTTTTCTCCGTATGAATTATTTTTACTGCATCTTTTCCTGACTTGTCTCTGCCCTTGCCATCTATCAGCAATGACAGCTTTGTCACCTGCTTTTGTCTCTGCATCCTCGACAGTCCAGGAGAAGTTGAGAAAGTGTGTAGAAGTGTGTGGAATAAGAGATAAGACTCTTTGACTTCTGCTTGGGAAAGGGTGTTTGTGGCAGCTTACTGACAGTTCCTAGCTCCTCTCGCTGTTTTATAAGAAGCTTTCATTACTCTTTGCATATCAGGAGTGACTCTGGGATTTTATTGCATGTTTTTTCTCTGTTGAGATAAACATCATTCTCTTCTTTAATCCGTTAGTATAACCAATGGCATCAGTAGATTAAAAATTTCAACAGTGAACTAAAAATGTATTTGATCATCTGGACATTCTGTGAGATCTGAAATAGCTGGATTCTTGTTCCTTTTGCCTCTGTGTTCTCTGGACTTCTCAGAAATTTGGTTTCACAACACTTCTTGGTTTTGTTTGGAGGAAGGGACATTTACTGGTAGCTTCTTCGTTGTTCACACATAAGGGACGTGATATTTACAAACACAGGATTTGCAGTTAGGGAGACTTCTGTCTGTCTGTTTGTTTCTTGTTTGGTTGTTTTGTTTTTTATTATCATTTATTTGGGTGTTAATTTTTTTAAGCAGGGTGTCATTGTGTAGCCCTGGTTGGCCTGGAACTTTCTATATAGACTGGGCTAACTCATAGAGATCCGCCTGCCTCTGCCTCTCAAATACTGAGTCTGAATGCCTAGTGACACCTGTTTGACACGGTCCCTACATTTGGTAGGTGCTGACTTTAAATGAGTTCCGTTAGCTTCTCACCTACAGTAGCAAGACTCATGATCCTTCATAAAATCATAGGAATCAAAACCAAATCATGCTTGAAAAGGCTCAACCCTGGGCAGAGCACATTGAAATGATGTATTAGCTGTTGTCACTAGAGTATAAATGTGTGGTAGATTCCTTTTGATCCGAAAATGGTAGCTTTTATTTTGCCTAGGTGTCATGGTATCTTCATGGTCAAGAACATGCACTTTATGTCAGTGAAATTCATTTCTTTAGCAGAGTGAAATATCTGTTACAGCAAAGTGCCTTCCTAAGCAGGCACATACATCGTTCCACAAGACAAACATGGGATCCCAGAGACATGTTCTCTGCCTTTGTGATGTCTGCAGGGAGAGGCAGGTAGCTGGGTGTTTGGTAGATGGTGGGTTCCGAGTGTTCTGGGAGAGTACTCTGATTATAAAGGGGCATAGGGAGTTCCACATGAGAACCAGAGCCACAATCCTGGGGTTGGAAGCTCAGAGCATCTTCTGGCCTGTGGGAGGAGTTTGTTATGTTTGAGGAAGAGGAAGGAGGCAAGGCTGCCAATGGTTTGGGAACACGAACTGGCAGATGTAGAGACATCAATACAGGAAGTCTAGTAGGTGTTTTGCGGTTTGGAGGAGAGATTCGTTGGTGTACAGGGGTGATAGTAGCAGTGAAGGGCAGTGGGTAGATCCCAGTTATTTCAGATGTGAAATTTAGAGACCAGGCTTGGGAAGAATGTGATTAAAAGAATGAGAGCCAGTGGTAGATGAGAAGGGGACCCTGGGGGGACCCTCCAGGACTTGAGGGACGTCTGATGCTCCGGGGAAGATCTGCAGACATGACTTGGAAACAGTCCCTCAGGATTAGTGGTGGCAAGTCAGTGATGACCGTGAAGGGCAGAAGCAAGGTTGTAGTGGATTGAAGAGGAAGCAGAAAACCTCTGCCAGGCCCTCTGGGTGAGTGGAGCAGGAAGAACATGGGCAATGTGGGTAGTCGCTGAGAGTGCTAGGAGCCGAAGGTGGTGTTTGGAGATTTGGGGAATATTTGTGTGGGTTTTGTTTTTTCTCTTCTGCTTTTCATTAGAGAAGTTTGGACAACTAAAAACGCTGATAGGATGCCACCAGAAAAGGAGGGTTTGTGGGACCTGGAAAGACGCAGTCATCTAAAAGCAGGAGTTTCCACTGATGCAGCCTCCCTTGACTCCATCACTCCGTCGGGCCTAGCAGCCAGGGTTTGTTGTGATGAGAGCTGAGCCAGGCTGGGATGTTGCCAGGGGCAACTGATAGAAAGGTGGTACAGTGGGGAGATAGAGGTATCAGCCAGAGCCAGAGGTGGAGCTTCCGTTTTAGTGGAGCTTCTGTTTCGGTGACCGTATCTGCTTTACCGACCGACACCCATGGGCATGTTCTTTACAAGTTGGTTAGGATTTTTAACCTTGAAAGCAAAGTGTCATTTTGCTCTTGCCTGTGAAGAACTTAGCTTGAATATGAAGGAAGCTAGAATTTCTCAAAGTCTGGTCACCAGGACAGCAGCATTAGCATCTCTAGGGCAACGAGAAACTTGGGTTCTCAGCTTCTATCCTGATCAATTCAATTAGAAAACATGGGACTGGGGACTGAAATCTACTATGTAACAACTCTCCCAGGCCATTCTGGTGTATGCTTACATTTGAGAGCAATCAACGAAAAGCAAAAGCTGTAACAGAAAGTTGGACACGACAGTAAGATTTTAAAGAAAAGTGTATTTATTTTTAGTTTATACATGAGTGTTTGCCTGCATGTATGTATGTATACCACGTGCATGCCTGTTGCCCTTGCAGCCAGAAGAGGGTGTCAGACCCCCAGTGCCTGGAATTAGAGGGGTTTGTGAGCTGCCATGTAAGTGCTAGAAAATTAACCTAGGTCCTCTACATGATCATCAAATGCCCTCAGCCACCGAGTCGTCTCTCCAGCGTGCGCATGTGCACACACACATACATACACACTCATTGCCCCCCTGTTTGAAAGATAAGGTCTTATTACAGAGCCCAGAATGGCCTGGAAACTTGTGATTCTCCTGCCTCAGCTTCCCAAGTGCTGGGATGGCAGCCATGTGTCTCCACACCTGTCTATGTTCTAGTGCGCTCCGAGCAAGGGCAGTGAGTACCAGGAGCGCAGGGTGCTGGTTCGTCTCATGTAGCAGACCAAGTACTCAAGACCGCTTCCGGTTCATAACAAAGGCTTCAAAATATGTGGAAAATGAAGGCGTGAGTGCATATGTAGAACAGCAGAAAGATGAAGGGGAGGTAGAAGAGACTTCCATGTAATCAGTAGTTAAAATGAGCCATTAAATCTACCTCTAACCACCCCCCCCCCCCAAGCAAACAATACCTCATGTGAAAGCTAACCATGTAGCTGTGTCCTGCTCTCACGAATGACACTTGCAACAAAAGCTTTTTAAAAGTGTCTGGAAGTTCACATGCACCTTTTTTATAATTTTTTTTTAATTTTCTTTTTTAAGACTTCTATGTTAGCAAGGCACAGCGGCACAGGCCGGTAACCCCAGCATTTGGGAAGTGAAGACAGGAAGATCAGAAATGCGAGGTCATTCTCAGCTGCCTAGTGAGTTTTGCGGTCAGTCTGGGCTAACACATCGGGATAAACTAGCACCGTAGAGAGAGTCATATAGTTAAATAGAGAAATAACTGAGTCAAGCTCAACTGTTGAAAGGGCTCTGTGAACATAAACGCTTCTTATCTAATTAGAGCAGAGCCTTCGTTTTCTATGGTGATTGGACACCATTATCAAGACAACTTACCAAGGAGAGTGTTCAGTTTAAGCTACGGTTTCAGCGGGTGAGAGTCCATGACGGCGAAGCAAAGGCAGGATGGCAGGAGCAGTGGGGAACTTACATCTGGATCTGACAGTGGGAGGGAGAGAGGTAGAGGAGAGAGGGCCTGGGAATGGTGATAGTCTTTTGAAACCTCAAAGCCTGACCCCAGTCACACACCTCCTCCAAGGCTACACCCCCAAACCCTTCCCAAACAGTTCCATCAACTGAGGACCAAGCATTTGAACATTTGAGCCTACAGGGGCATTCTCATTTATACCACCACAGAAGATTGCGTATTAATTTAAAAATTTAATAAATGTATAAAAATATAAAGGAAAGACAAAAATCACTGGCAATGCCAAGTCTAAAGTCATCATCATTATATTTGAGTTTAGTTCCTCTACTATAGTTATGCCTACATATAGAAGGAAATAAATGTTTAACCTTTTAAAAGATTTATTTTTATTTTATGTATATGAGTGTTTTGTCTGATATGAGTATACTGTGTGGGTAAGTGGTGCCCTCCGAAGCCAGAAGAGAGCACCAGATCCTGTAGAATTGAGGGTAATTGTGAGCCACTATGTGGAAACTGGAAACCAAACCTGGGTCCAAGAGCAGACAGTGCTCTTACCTGATGAGCCATCACTCCAGCACCCTAGATGTTTAATTTAATTTAATTTAATTTTTGGTTTTTCAAAACAGGGTTTCTCTGTGTATCTCGGGCTGACCTGAAACTCTATAAATCAGACCAGCCTCAAACTCACAGATCCGCCTGCCTCTGCCTCCTGAGTGCTGGAACTAAAGGCGTGTGCCACCACTGCCTGACTGATGTTTAATTTTAAAGCATGATTAAGATCACATTGTTTTCACTTTCATCTCTAAGTAATATGTTTTTAGATTTTATTTTTCCTTACCTCCTGGGACAGGATCCATTGTATGAAGAACTGTGCCCACAATGATGACCCCTGCCATTAAACAATGCCTTTGGATTGTGGTCTTCAAATCTGAACAAACATAAGTCACCAGGACATCCTGTTCAAACGCAGATTTCTGACATCTAGAACACCTGCCGTAGCAGGCCTGTGTGGGGCTCAGGCATTGTCTTAGGAGCATCCATTAGGTACTTGAGGCTTATATGTTCCTGGTCATGTTTTCTGTAATCACACCTTGGAAACTGCTGGCTTTGGGACAGAAGATCTTGAGCTTTTGAGTCCACTAGGTTATTTATTGCTATAAGGTAGTAAGACTGAGGTGGTTAAAAGGAAATAAAAAGTATTGTAAATTAATACAAATTATAAGCTTGCATCATTACATTTTGAAACACTTTCAACAAAGTCAAATCCTCCATGAGGCTCCCCCTTTCCTTTGAAAGGTAATTTTCTTTTGTTGACTAACATCTTTAATAGCAAAAGTAAGATTTAAATTGCTGAAAGATTCTGTAAGCAAATGCCTGGCTTCCTGCCTACTGAAATTGTTGTGCCTTCCAGGATTACAACAGACACATCACTGACTGGCGGTGGCGGTGCACGCTTTTAATCCCAGCACTTGGGGAGGCAGAGGCAGGCGGATCTCTGTGAGTTCAAGGCCAGCGTTGTCTATAGAGCAAGTTCCAGGACAGCCAGAGCTACATAGTGAGACCCTGTCATGAAAAATAAATATATACACATAAGTCACAAAAGAAGTGAGATAACATTAAGGACCTTAGAGTCAAAAAAAACCAAGACTATGAGAACTATGTATTTCACTAGGAGGTCTCAGTAAAAGACACCAGAAAACTACCAAACAAATTCCTAGCTTTCATTGAGGCACAGGCACATGCACACTTTTCTGGAAGGATATTTGAGACAGGGCATATTCTAGGTGTTACTGTTGAATGTTGGAACTGTGCACAGAGAAATTTGCTGTCTGTTTTCTGCCTTGGTTCTACCTCTGGCTCTGGAGCGCTGGGGCTGAAGGCACATACCACCGTGAAGGGTAATCTAAAACTGAAGTCAAATGATAACCACTGTGCTCTGATGTTCAGCTTGTCCTAGGCTTCTTGATCTTTCTGCTCCCATGGGCTCCGCCGTCTCTCCGGGCAGTCATCATGCCCATACATGTGTATTCTGGACTTCTCCTCTTCGGAACAGTGATTGCAACAGTCCTCATGGGAATAACAGAGAAGCTGTTTTTTGCCCTGTAAGTCTGGAGTCTTCTTTCCCTTAATACCTAAGCTAGAAATTTTAAAATATTTATTCACTGGGGAAATAGAATATAGATAGCTATTCTAAAAGACTTATTTTTTTGCTTGCATGAGTGTCTGTCTACTACATGCTTGCTATGTCCCCTGAGACCAGAAGGGGTCATTAGATCCCCTGGCACTGGAGTTACTGGCAGCTGTGAGATGCCATGTGGGTGCTGGGAAACAAACTGGGTCTTCTAGAAGAGCAGTAATGCTCTTAACTGTTGAGCCATCTCTCTGGCTCCATAAATAGCCATATCATCATTAAAATTAAAATTTAAAAACTTTTAAAATAATTTATTATCCCATACACATAGTATAGTTAACACTAAAAACAGAATTATTGGGGTTATGGGTTGCGCATCCATCTTTTGGGGTGCATATTTTTATGGTAATTGTAATTATTATATGTATACATTTTTGTTTGTATCTTTTTCCAGTTCTTAAGTGACATGAGGTATCCCAAGTACTATGTTCTTTTCTTACTTGGAATTTTACAGTATTCACAGTATAATCTAAATGTCTCTTTAATGCTGTAAGGACATTTCTGCTGAAGCTGTGCCATGGTTCTTTCTGAGCAGGTGTATTCTGTGTCTGCCGTGTGCTTGCTTGTAACTGGGTCCACTTTCTCTTTCTTCTTAGGAAAACCCCTGCGTACCATTCATTCCCGCCAGAGGGTGTTTTTACAAATACACTGGGCCTTCTGATTCTGGTATTTGGAGCCCTCATCTTCTGGATTGTCACCAGGCCACAGTGGAAGCGTCCCAGAGAACCGGGTTCTATCCTTCTTCAACCAAGTGGAGGCACGGATGGACTAGAAGGCGCCATAGCCATAAGTTCTGACCGCAGCCCTGACACCGCGGATGCTGAGTTAAGCAGCGAGGGAGCAGCCAGGAAGAGAACCCTCGGCCTTGATGATGCGGGCCAGAGATCCACCATGTGAAATGTAGATGCAGCCTATTCTTCTCTCCCGAAGTCAGTCCTACAGTTCAGCTTCTCCTGCCTAGCCATTGGTGACTTGGGTTCATAGTGCCAATGTATACTGTGGTCACCAGGGAGGATTTCCCCAGAGCATTTGTATCCTGGGGCCAAAACTTACCAAATGTAAAAGGGCTTGATCAATTTACGTGGTGATTGTTTCTTCTTTATTCCTGAGGACCCAAGCATTGAATGTGCCTGCCCAGGGGCTTGTTTGCAGAGCAGACAGCGCCCTTGGCCTCTCGCTATGCCTCATTAATTCTGGGAGCCCAGAGATTTCAGAACAAGGTAGAACCAGTCCTAACTTTTAAAATAGTCACAAGTACCTGGAACGGTGTTTGAACCCGTATGCCACACAGCTATTGTGAGTAAAACATGTTGCAAGGAATGGCGTTTTAGGAAAATTAGTTCCCTTTTCCACCTCGGTTCCCTCTCCAGCCAATTTGAGCTCGCATGGGCCCTGGACATGAAAGTGTGTATATGAGGGCGTTTCAGAGCAGTTGCTGGGTCAAAGACAGCTAAAGAGATCTCTGATTAGACCTGGAAGATTTTCTTACACTCAGCCCACAGCGCCTAGACTTCCAGGAGCATCTGTTTTGCTGACAGGAAGATGTGGTCTAGGATATTCACAGCTTTCAAGATTAAATCATTATGGTTCTTGTACCTCATGATCTTAGCCGCTGAAGGACTTTCTGATTCGGAGAGAATTGTATCCTGGGCTGTCCTTCCCTAGGGCCATAGGCAGGTTCTTTTCTGATTTTTTTGTGGAATTTGGAGTTCTACTAGAGAACTGAGATTCAAAGGTGATGATAATCTTTCATGTGGCTGGATTTCTATCTCAACTCTGAGGGAAACCTGAGGTTGTAACTGAGGAAATGATTCCTCATGGAGATTTTTTGATTTTCTTTTTCTTTCGCTGCATTTTTTGATTGTAACACTTGGGAACAGATGTGTGAATCTCTAGTTCCACCTGCTTGAGAGGATGGTATCTGAGACTCAGTTTGAAACCAGTCCGGGCAGCATAGAGAAGAAACCTGTGTTTCACTAGTAACACAAGTTGGCCTCTTCGTGCAACTGACAAGGCCACCTTGAACATGGGTGTAGCCTTCCTTGCCTTCACTTCCCAAATGCTGGATTACAGGCATGGGCCACCTGCCACACAGCACAGCTCTGCCTTTTAAATAAAAAATAAGGACAAAAGAAACACAAGAATTTTAATGTGGAGGAAAAAAAATGTAGTTTACAGCAAAATGCAGTTGCATGTTTGTTATGTAGTGAAAATCCTTTTATATAATGTGATTATTTTCATAGTCGGGCGTGCTGGCTAACACCTTCAATCCAACACTCCGGAGGTAGAGCCAGGACCTCTGTGAGTTCGAGGCCAGCCTGGTCTACAGAGTGAGTTCCAGGACAGCGAGGGCTGCTACACAGAGCAGCCCTGTCTTGACAAAACAAAACAACAATATGCCTATTTCCAAAGCCCAAATGCATCTTTCAGAGCTCTTAAACTTCATAACACTTCAGAATCCCCTCACTGCATCATCGCTTTCTTCTAATTTAATTAATTCTATCTCCAAAATTGGTTAACAGCGTCAAAAGGACTATGAGTGAGAGACCCACGGTCTTCCGCTAGATGGGGAATTCAGGGCCCTCCTGGGATAACACGACACCTATCTTAGAAGTCCAATACACAGATAAAGTTCATGTGTGTGCTAAGAAGGAACTACACGCCTACACGGAGCAGTTTACTACATGATGACTCGACATAAAGAGCTGGGCCGAATCCCGGGGCGATGCTGGGGGGAGAAGGGGAGGCTCATAACTGAGCCCCAAGTATCCTGGCGCCCTATCCTTTCCACAGGGACCCACAGAGGCCATCAGTGCAGCGCTAATTACTGGCACCAGAATAGCTGCATTGCAAAGCATTGAGCACCCTTCATCTCGGCCCTTTCTCCGCTCTCAAGCGGGCTAATGTGAGGGTAATATTATAGGAGCTTCTTCTCTTTCTTCTCCAGCTTTTATGAAAGATGCATAGCACAATATATCGAAAAGATCTTTCTATTTGAGACTCTTCTTTTAATGGGCTCTTTATTCTGATGATAATTACACCTTTATCTTTCAAAAGCTGATGTTTCCTACCTAAAGCATCTCCCCCCAAAATATCACATTAAAAAGTCTACAAAGAATAGGGGAGAAGAAAGGCTTGGGTATCAATTCCAAACAGTGATTGAAACCTCCCAAAATAATTATAGCTTATATCTTCTACAGAGATTATCTGGCTTGGCTTACCCCATAATCTAATTTCAGGAAAGAAAGCTTTATTTCAACACGGATCTACGTCAGCATGAAAGGCTTCTCTTTCCCAGGGCTTGGTGAGAAATCGAAATGAATATACTTTATTGAATTAATGTCATCAAAAGTGTACAGCTCCCCTGTGCCTGTGTCAAACAGCCCAGCCTCCACGACACTTTGCTTCCTGTTAGCTGGGTGGTTTTCTTTGCATCTGTGCCCTTGGAAATAGCGTCCGGGACCTTAGAATGGAATGATAGATTAAAGTGTACTTTTTAAGGACCGGTGACAAGTAGTTTCTATTTTCTAAAGGACAACATAAATTGTACGTCTCATTTTGATTAGGCTTTCTTCCCTGCAGAGCTGGAAGCCCCAGTGCTCACTCACTGACCATGGCTGCACATGAAAAATACAAAGGAGGAAGTCGTATATTATGCCAATTTTAGTTGGAATGAAATGGAATATTTAGCTTTAGATTTTTTTTTAAAGAGAACTCCAACAGGGAGCTACCATAACGTCTAGGTCTGATAGGAATGTAGAGGAGGAAAAATGACTGTTCTTCATTCATGAGCTCCCTGAACACTTTAAGTGGGAAATAATTCTATCTATAAATTTGTCTTTTTATCTCAGTACATTGATGGAAAAGTATTATCTTGATTATTTTATAATTTTGTAGGGAATATATGTATCTATTTTTCTTGACTTTTAATATAGCAATAAAAACCTACTTCCAAGCTTTCTGTATGTATATTATCTGTTTGTTCTGGGGTAGCTGGGGTAATCTGTTTGCTCCAAGTTTCTTTCCCATAATTTATTTTTTTAGTTGATTTTCAATTGGGTTACCTTTTTTTTCAGTTCTTTTATGGAAAATACTGTGAGCTTTTTTTCTATACTTTGCATGCCAGTCTTTCTATGATGCTAGAGGTATTGAGGCTGTCAAACCCATGGCATTCCCGTCCACAGAATCCAAGCTGGAGCCCATGGAAGTGTGCTGCAGATCATGCAAATAAACTGGAAAAAAATCACAGCAAGTCTATGTTGTAAGGAGGCTGCTTGTTTGTTTCCTGGCTGCCCAGACTCCCGAAATAACCACACAGAAACTGTATTAATTAAGTCCCTGCTTGGCCAATTACTTAAGCATATTGCTTGCTAGCTCTTACATCTAGAATGAACCCATCTCCATTATTTTATATTTTACCATGAGTCCTGTGGCTTACCATCCAGGTTTCAACATGTCTGTCTCTGGTGGCCGCTCCATGGCTTCTCCCTGACTCTGCCTCCTGTCTCCCAGCATTCAGTTTAGTTTTTCCCCGCCTATCTACCCTATCAGGCCAAACCAGTTTCTTTATTAACCAATGGCATTCACAACACACAGAGGGGAATCCCACATCAAGTCTGTCCAGTGTACTGCCTGTTAAACAGCTGCTCATAGTAACTTTCAAAAAATATTTATTTTTTATTATGCGTATGCCTTTATGGGGGCATGAGCTGTTATAATTCTTGATACTAGTGAATAAAACTTAGAAAACCCGAGATTAGAAGAAAATCTGCTGAACTCCAGTCCCATAGCTTTACTCTTGCGGCCGTTGCTCCTTTCTGATATCCCAAGTCTCTTGTCATTTCCTTTCCGGCTGGAGACGTC
The DNA here is from genome assembly GCF_982192425.1 of Myodes glareolus. NCBI lineage: Eukaryota > Metazoa > Chordata > Mammalia > Rodentia > Cricetidae > Myodes > Myodes glareolus. The sequence goes on from NC_142046.1 coordinate 52,069,869, forward strand.
GTGTTCATTGCTTATTTCCAGGAGGTCTTGCACAAGAGCAGGATGTGCTCTTAGTGGCTCAGCCTTCTCTCCGGTTCCATCAATGCCTGGGTCATTTCGAAATGGATTCCTATTGGTGGTCTTTCCACTGACAGTAGACAGCATAGAGCTACTTCTTAGCTTATCTACCAGTTCGCCTTGCATTTTGAATAGCATGAATAGAAACGTGAGAAGGTTCTAAGTCCTGTTCCATGTCCCCAAAACAGTGCTTTTCAACCCTTTGGGGTTGCAGATTAGATACTTACATTACAATCCGTAACAGCAGCAAAATTACCGTTCTGAAGAAGCAATGAAATAATTTTATGGTTGGGAGTCACCACAACATGAGGACCTGGATTAAAGGGTCGCAGCATTAGGAAGGTTGAGGGCCACTCTTCTAAAGGCTCTAAACTGCTTTGATGAGCAGTTAATAAGCAGTGGGTGAAATCTCTTACTTTAGTTTCGAATGAGTGGCTTAGAGCCTACCTCACATGTATGTTGTATAAGGGCCAAGTGGCGTTTAGGTCCAGATTTTAAAGTTCTTGTAATGTCAATCTTGGTTTGTCAGTTTGACTGGATTGGGAGATGTGCAGGAAACTGGCAAACACATTTCTGGCTGTGTCTATGAGAGCATTACCAGGAATGGCCCACAGGCCTGTGGCTCAATGAATTGAGTGGGGAAGACTCGTTCTGAATATAACGGGCACCCTCCAGTGGGCCAGGACCCCGTCTGGGACAGAAAGTGGAGGACGAGGAAGTTTGCTCATGCATACTCAGGTGAGTGCCCTGGAGTGGGTGTGTTACTGCCAGCACAGCACAGCCCAGACGGAGACTTATCAGCTTTGGAATGTGGCTTTGCACCAACAGCTCCTCAGGGGGCATCCGGGTCCTCTGCATCAGGTCCAGCTTCATTGCTCTCTCTTGTTCTGAGACAACTTCAGCTTTGGACTGAGCAGCGATTGGTCCCTTCAGCTCTACAGTCCCAAAGAGTGACAACTAGGTTCTGGTTGTATCAGCCAATCTTATAAATGCACTCTTAACTAAATGTGCACTCAGTGACCCCCTCAAATACTGTCTTTCCAGATTCTCACCCCACTTCCAAGCTTCTGTGATCAAGTGGGATTTTACCCTTTTGTGCTTTAAGCCCCTAGAAGCATTTTCTATGGTTTTTAACTTCTCTGCCTCTTTTTCAGCCCTCAGGGAATGTTTGTTGTTGGTTTTTTGTTATTGTTGTTGTTGTTTTGTTTTCCGAGGCAGGGTTTCTCTGTAGCTTTGGAGCCTGTCCTGGAACTAGCTCTGTAGACGAGGCTGGCCTTGAACTCACAGAGATCTGCCTGTGTCTGCCTCCTGAGTGCTGGGATTAAAGGCGTGCGCCACCACAGTCTGGCTTGAATTCCTAATTCGCCTATCTCAATCTTTCAAGTGCTGGGATTACAGCATGGAGGTTTATATAAATATACTTATTTGTGTGTGTGTGACGTCGCAGTGGCTAAAGGCACTTCCTGCCAAGCCTGATGACCCAAGCTCGATATCCAGGATCAGCATGGGAAGAAGAGAACCAACTCCAGAAAGTTGTCCTCTGACCGCTACCTGCAAGGTGACGTGCGCATACCTCCCTTCCTCCCTACTCACATAAACGTACTATATTTTTTAATGTCAATGGTGTTTAGTTGTTACCGGTAGGACATTAAACGTCATGCCTCCATCATGGAAAACCAGAACTATCCTGCACTTTTAATTACCAGTATGTAACTGAAATCTCCAAGACGGAAAATACACTGTATTTTTGTTTTACTTATTTGAACAGAGATTTTTTTCTTTTCTTTTTCTTTATCTTTAATTGTACGTGTGTGTGTGTGTGTGTGTGTGTGTGTGTCTAGGTCTGAGCACATGAATACAGGAGGCCAGAAGCATTGGATCCTCTGGATCTGGAGATACAGAAAATTGTGAGATGCCTGATGTGCGTGCTGGGGGCTGAACTTGGGTCCTCTGCCAGAGCAGTGCTCACTCTGAATTGCTGAGCCATCTCTCCAGGCCAGAGAGCTTTCTGTTTTAACAAATGGATGATGACTGTATTGCTTTCCTTAGAGAAAAACTGGTCTGAACAGCACTGCTCAGGGTAACTGTCCAACTTCTAACTGAACTGCAGACCTGGTTAATTACCCAGTTAAATGTAGTTCTTATCCAACCAAATGCTGCAGGAAGCATGCCTGCTTTAAACATCTTGCAGGATCAGGTGAGAGTCTGATGCTCATTATAAGGTCGAAACAGGCAGGGGAATGCCAAACAACCGTAGCCTAGGCTTGTAGATGTCAGCATACTGGAGTTTTGATCACTGGCCAAGAGAGAATTCTGCGTAGAAGAAAGTGTTCTATCAGCTTGATACTTTATACAGAGCACAGACAAAGTCAATTCTTGGGAAAATAGGTGCAGAGAACAAAATGCCAGGTGCAGGACCTGCAGGAGCTCCAGGCTGCTGTACATCTTGCTCTTGGTGCTGGCTGACCTGGCTACACCCACATGCTCTCCTCCTACTGCGGGGACAAGCAGCAGCAACAGCCGGACCTGTCGGCCAAGCGGTGTGATGACTGAGTGAGGTAGGCCCAGTGGTGACCTAGTGGGTGATGCCTGGGTGAGGCAGAATCGGTGGTGGCCTGAGGACCAACTCTACTTGGCAACGACTTGACCCTTCGTCGGCTGCAGCCATGCTCCCTTACCCGCTCTAATGCCACATCTCTGTTCCCCCTCCTCTCCGCCATATGTGCTACTCTGTCCACCATCTTTTCCTCTCCTGTCTGAGCTCATATATTTGAACACTTAGTCACCAGAGAATAGCGCTATTTGAAAGGATTAGGTTAGGAGGTGTGGCCTTATTGGAGTCGGTGTGGCTTTGTTGGAGGAAGTGTGTCACTCTGTGTGGGTTTGGAGGTTTCAAAAGCCCCTGCCGGACTCAGCCTCACTCTCTCTGCCTATGAATCAGGATGTAGGACTCTCAGCTACTTCTCCAGTACCATGTCTGCCTCCATGCCTCCATGCTCCCCCTCATGACGATCATGGACCTCTGAAACTGTAAGCAAGCCCCAATTAAATGCTTTATTTTTCTCTAAAAGTTGCCTTGGTTATGGTGTCTCTTCATACTGACTAAAACAGACAAAAAGAAAAGAGATTCAATGAGACTAATGTTGTTATCACTTCAGAAAGGATATGTGTGTCTCAAAGCAGTGACGTGTATCACACAATTTTAGCATGTCATGTTGATTGGCAGAGCAAATTTTCTTTTTTATTATGTGTATGCAGGTGTGTGATGTGTGTGTGTGTGTGTGTGTGTGCGCGCGCGTGCGCACACACATGCTCACACCTGCGTGCAGGTGCACACTTAATACTTGTGGGAGAGGCCAGAGAGGATGTCAGGTACTCTCCCTGGCCACTCTGCCTTGTTCTTCTGAACCAGGGTTTCTCACAACCCAAAGCTAGGGTGACAGTAATTCCCCAGCATCTGACCCCACAGCACTGGGGTCATGGGCAGGCACAGTGCCAGCCGCAGCTTTTCATGTGGTACTCGGATACAAACCCAATGGTGAGGAGTCTTACCTACTAGGCCATGGCATGGCAAATAGAATATTCTAAGTTCTGAGCCATGTCAGGTTTAGGACCAGTTTCTGCCTTCAAATATTGCAATTTTAATCAGGTCAGGATCTGATAAGATGTACTCAAATATCCCACCCCACTTTCTCTTACTATAGCCAACTTTCCCTCTGACACTGGGATCCATAGACATTGGTGAGGAAACACGTTCAGTGGTTCTGCCTTTCCTTTGCCCTGGGTGTTGTTCCTTAGGGTCACAGAACACAGGTCCTGCCGTTACCCAGTCTCACCAGGTAGATTTATGAGCTCCTTGTTTCTCCTCCCCTGACTCCTACACTTGTTGAGATTTGAACTTGCAAACTTACGATAGGGGCAGCTAGATATTTGTTGAATAAGCAGACTAGCATAGTACGAGAGACAAGAAGTAAGTGGGGGAGAGAAGCTCACGTGGGGCAGTCAGAGCTGCTCTAGAATGAAGAACACACTGTGGGAGTGGCCCTGAAGTTAGCTAAATCCTCTCTGCCTCTCTCAGTGTCTTTCCCTAGTCTCTTGAGGCTCCTAGTGCTGTGTCCCAGCCCTACTATTTCCCCTATTGAGAACCATTCCACTGAAGGTGTATGTAGAGCAAGATGGGAAATGGAGATGGTACCTCAACATTGAAATCTCTCTCTCTCTCTCTCTCTCTCTCTTTCGTACACACATACATAATTAGCAGTAAAAATAAAACAAATAATTAATGAACAACTGTAATCTTTGGAGCAGAGTAAGATGATGGAAAATTTAAACTCCCCTATTGACATCTATGTTTTCTATAATTAACATTTATTACTGTTTTGTTTTGTTTTGAGATAGAGTCTCATTGTGTAGCCTAAGCTGGCCTCATGACCCTCAGGCCTCAGCTTTCTGAATGTTGGGTTAACGATTACACACTACAGCATCTTAATTTCTTTATTACTTAAGTGCTACAAAAATTATCTACAAGTACTTTACAGTATGCATCTTTAGATCCTCATCTGCCTAATTGACATGATTCTAGCCTTTGTCTAATCTAATCTTACAAGAAATTGAAGAGAATGTTTTTTAAATGAACGCAATGCTTTTCTGATATCAGGAAAGAGAAATTAAAACACCTCCCTTGGTTAGACCATAGCTGGCCCCAGGGACAGCCTGCCTGCTTTGCAGACAGGTTAGCTGCCAGGTCCCCAGAGGCATCAACATTCATCATCTCCTAATAATGATGCCAAAGACAGAAACCTAGAGGCATAGCATCATGAGAAAGGGCCAAGCAGGAAGAGAGGATTCTTATAAGGATGCTATAAAGATCTAGAAGTGTAATCCTGGGCAAGCCACTTCATTTCTCCATCCTCTACAAAAACAGGCCCTTCTTTATCCTCTTAGCAGTTAGTTCTGTGTGCAGGTCAGCTCACAGTCACTCAACTACGCTCACGCTAGAGCAGTAAAGTCATACTTTATTGACCATTGCACCCCATCCCCATTTCCTTCCTTCAACACAGAATGATCCAGACTTCTCATGGCTTGTTTTTGGCTGTGAGCCTAGCCTTTAGCGGCTGAGCCATCTCTCCAGCCCGAGTTCTCATCGCTTATGAGTGGAGCGGTAATTGTGGTCTTGAGGGCCCTCAGGAGGAGGGTCAGTGGGTCTTATGAAGGCTGACAGGAGAGGCAGTAACAGAATAAAGGCTAAACTTTAGTCAGGTGTGGTGGTGCATGCTTGGCATCTCAGCGGCAAGAGGATTGCCACTAATTTGAGGTCAGCCTGTGTGACAGAGTGAGACCCGTCTCAACCCTCTTACTCCCCCGAAGAGTAAGAAACCATCCAAGTAGTTCATCACAGACAGATCAGAACAGGGAATGGAGAGACAGCCCAGCTATTAAAATCTGGTGACCTGAGTTCGATTTCAGAACCCTCGTCAGGCAGCTCACAATTGCTTGTAACTCCAGCTCCAGGGATCCACACCTTCAACTGCTGAGGCACTAGAACACATAGGTACATACCCCTGCCCTACAGGCATGTGTGCACGTGCACTACAAAGACAAAACAATACCTCTGTTTTATAACTAAAAGATGAACTGGAAATGATACCACTTGACCCTGGACAGTTTGGAGGAGGGGGTTGAAGTGAGGAACTCTGAGTAAAAGCCTGGGAGATAATCTCAGCTCTGGGGCGAGTTCCCTGTAGGCTGTCTAAACACTTGGTCCTTCAAGCGTACATTCATTTATCATTCCTCAGGCCAAACTGAATCATATTTATGAGTTTGTAATCACTGCTGTCGAGGGAGAGAGAAAACCGAGTGACTTTATTCATGAAGATTTGGCACTTGTGCACAATAGCTAAGTAACAAGCTCTGACAAAGAGGGGGAATGTGAGGGGTCTAGAGAGGCTGGTATTTGGTTCAGTGGGAAAAGCAGCATGAGTTAAACACGGACATAAAGGGTACAATAGCATCAGGGGAAGCTATCTTTGTGTTTCTCAGAAGATATTCCTATACTTTGCTAGGCACTATGGTTTGCCCTGTTCTGTTTCTGGAATATTCTGATTTGATTGTGCTTCCTGATTGCACAATGGCAACTTTGCGTAACCAATTGCTGCCCCTCACTGTATGACAAAGCGCTCACTAAGGTGATTCGAGGGCTTTCGGCGACACTCAGCTGGAAAATAAACCTGCAGAACACGTGCTCACGTAAGGTTGTGGCCTCATCACTCACGTGCAAACACGCCTGCATGCGGCGTGATGATGGGTATCCAAGAAACATGACACATACACCAAGGAAAACAGATCTACTAAAGTGGAAACATATTCGTAATTACAATCCCTAAACCTGTGCATAACTTGGAGATCACTCCCTCTTTGGGAGATCAAAGAACTCGGTGTCATTGTATGTCAGATCCCCTGAAGTTGTCCTAGGCAAATATAGGCTTGGTCAGGTGAAAGGTCACTGTCTAAGGACAGGAATACACAAATTATCATGGAGATTCAAAGTGAGATGTTTCCAGCCATTATGACAGTTTGATTTGTTACACAAATCCTTAAAGTAGAATAAATTCATGCTTCATTATATAAAATAAATCAGATGCCTGATCTCTTCTTTTCTTGTATCAAAAAAGGAACGCTCAACCGAGATCATAAATAATATATCATAGCACTGCAGTGCTTTAGAGATTATACATTACATATCCTATAATTAAATATTTACAGCGCAATCACTTTATGGCCCCAAGCCTGATTCCCCTTACGGACGTGTGAAAACTTCAGAGGCTCTCTCAAGGTGCAACTTCATCCGTACGATGGAGCTGAGGTGACTCAAGTCTCGGGTTTGTGACATTATCTCCTCAAAACCTAGGAATTGGCAGGAGAGATGGATTTGTTTACAGTTTTGACCAAATCCGATGAGAAAGAAAACCTTTCTGTTTCTGCCTTGCCCATAGCCACACCACAATCTGTGGAAACAATCAAACACCCAGAGACTCGCAGGTGCAAGTTAGCCGTGACCACATCGTGAGCATGAAGGTACCAATCCCTCCTCTGGCCCCAGGGCCCTTTGGCTAGCCTGTCCTCACTCTCAGCATAGAATCTCCTGGAAAAATGATAATCCCAAGGGTCCTACTACAAGACTGCTGTATGAAGTGGAACCAGCCCAGATGTCCACCAGCAATGAACGGTTGATAGAAATGTGGAACATGTGGAAAATGAATATTATACAGGTGTAAAGATGAAATAATTCGTAGGAAATGGGTAGACTTGAAAAATACATTCGGCAAGGGAAACCCTGCATGAGTTATTAGTCAGGGATTCCTGAGGAAAATGTTGCTGGGACACGAACAGAGGAGCAAAAGTTTGGCAACATTGGCGCCTGTGGTCGCATGGGGAATGAAACGATGGCCTACCTGAGGGGATTGTTTCTGGAATGGAATGGAAGGTACTGCCTGGTTTCCCACAGTGCTTGCAGTGAAACAGCATCCAGGGGATGGAATCCAGAATGCTGCCAGGTCACTCCAAAGGCAGAGTCAAGGGCTTAATCATACAACTGTTGACTGTCTAGGGAGCTTAAGGGATCACTTCATAGACCTTTTAAGCACACATGAGGCTTGCAAGCCTTAAGAGAATCCCATGGAAGCTTTGGGAGGTTCTTAGAGAAAGAGGAACATGCATTCTGCCCAACAGAGTTGATTAGAAATCAATTCATATGGTTTTAGTTTTCTAATGAATTATGATCAGCTAGGACCGAAAGGAATATTCAGACTTTTGAACCTCAAATATCTAAGAGCAGAACACCATCGACGGAAACACTTGGGGGAGGATAAACGAGCCTGCCCTAAATGTTCCTTGGGGGTCTTTCTTTTACCTCTTCAGAAAGCCTACAGACACAGCGTGGCTCTGAAGAGCTGGTCGTTTGTGGAAGGAAAGCCTACACCTGTCTATAATCATAAGTAGCAGACAGGAACTTCTCGTCTCCAATCCCCCAACTCTTTGTCTGAAAGAGAGACAGGCTGTGACGCCATTGCTGGCTGTTGCCTGGGAGACCCCACCTTCATCCCAGACGGCTCTCGTCCCTCCCCAGCCTCCCACAGCCTGTGGCACCTCCGAGGCTCCCAGGAGCCCCAATTCCTTTGTTTAAATAGACAAAGCTCAATTATTTGGCCCATCTGTGAGTCAGCAGTAGCCATAGAGCCCCTGCCACCTCTAGATTTCCATGCCAAGGTCGTGGACCTCAGGCCTGATTCTAATGCTGCAGGAGATGCACTGTTTAAAGGGCTTCAGGTGGGTGTGAGTGCGTCTTGCAGCTCGAGGAGAATGTGAAGAACTTATTTTCTGAGGGATAATTGTAACCCTTAAAATATGGCTGAGGATTCTTTAAGTTCTTGTAGGACCCACAGGTCTACCCCTCCTCCCGGGGCTCATATTGAGGATGCTTGTAGTGTCTGGCAAAACATCTTGTTTGTTCCTGCGCTCCCTCTGCCGCCCTAGTGGTCAGCTATAGGACCATTGTTTACTCTTGGGCTTGGTAATTTCCCACCTACCTCGGGGGATTTCCATTGTGCAGCAATTAGGTACATAAGGCTTTTCCTCAGCTTGAATAGACAGCATTCGGCATTCTCTCTTCACAGATGACCCACGTCTCTTGTGTGTTCCTTAATCTCCAGGCCCTGACCCAGCTTGCGAACCGTACAGTATCATGGACTATACCGTAGAGAGTAGCACAGGTGTTACAAGTCCTTCCAACAGAAGGCGGATCCAGCTGCAACCCCTGGAACAGTGAGGCCTCCGTGACTTGCTTTCAACAGACTGGCCATGGTAGACGTGGTTCCTGTATGTCCTGGCTAGTTTTACATCAACTTGACACAAGCTAGAGTTATCTGTAGGAAGAGAACCTCAACTGAGAAAATGCCTCCTTAAGATCCAGCGGGAGGGCATTTTCTTAATTACTGATTGGTGGAGGACCCAGCCCATTGTGGGTGGTGCCTTCCCTTGGCTGGTGGTACTGTGTTCTGTAAGAAAGCAGACTGAGCAAGCTATGGGGAGCAAGCCAATAAGTAGCACCTCTCTATGGCCTCTGCATCAGCTCCTGCCTTCAGGTTCCTGCCCTGTTTGAGTTCCTGTCTGGACTTCTTTTGATGATGAACAGTGCTGTGGAAATATAAGCCAAATAAACCCTTTTCTCCCCAGTTTGCTTTTTGGTCTTTGTCTTAGTAGGGTTTCCATTGCTGTGAAGAGATTCCATGACCATAGCAACTCTTATCAAGGAAAACATTTAATCTGTATGTCTTACATTTTCAGAGGTTCAATCCATTATCATCATGGTGTGACATCGTGGTGGGCAGGCTGACATGGTGCTGAAACTGAGAGTCCTACATCTTGATAGACAGGCAACAGGAAGTGGTCTGAGATACTGGGTGTTACTTGAGCATATATGAGACCTCAAAGCCCACCTCCACGGTGACACACTTCCTCCAACAAGGCCACGCCTTCCTTTGAGGTTCCCTTTTCTTTCAAACCACCACAGTCATGGTGTTTCATCGTAGCAACATAAACTCAACTAAGACACTACATGTCTTCTCAAACAAGGTCACAGAAGGAGACACAGTTTTTCCCTTCTTCTCTTTGCCATTAGGATGTCAGCCTTTGGATCTAGTCACTGCCGTGTAAGGACGCCAGGAAGCTGTAGAGAAAGGACCTGTGGAGACGCATGTGTCTCTCAACCATAATGATAAATTGGGGGGAGGGAGATCAAGTTACAGAGTGAGATGAAAGATCTGGGTGTAGCTCTATTGACAGAGTGCCCACCTGCTACCCATGAAGCCTTGGGTTCAAACCCCAGGACTGTATAAAGCAGGCCCTGGTAGTACACACCTACAGTCCCAGTACTCAGGATGTGGAGACAGAGATGGAAAATTCTGGATCATCCTTAGCTACATAGTGAGTTTCAGGCCAATTGGGGATCAATGAGACACTGAAAAGAGACAGGTGGGGGTGGGGAGGCAGATGAGCAGACAGAGTGTATTTAAACACAAAGTCGATGCTTTGTACATTGTCAAAGCAATGTTTTTTAATAATAAAAGTATTAATACACAGCTCATACCCATGCCCATATGGGTGGCCCAGTTAAGCCTGGTGGGTCACAAAGAAAAAAAAATCAATACATGAAAATGGATGGAAGCTCTGTGATAGAAGGAGGGGACTGGTGGGGGCGAGAGAGGCATTAGATAGGAGGGCCGGTGACCAGACTGCATCACATACATGTGTGACATAGTCAAGGAACAAAACTCCTTTGTTTAAAAGTAAATGAAAAAAATCTGATGTTTTATGCTATGTCCAGAACATATGTACTAATAAAAGTGCAAAGAAATTAATAGGAATGATGAACTTGAGATTCAGGAAGTGAACACTATAGGACATAGGAGCTGTCTATTCTGTAATAATCAAATTAGAACCAACTTGATAAAGGTTTCTCCTTGAGAAGAGAACAAGGAGGGGTAGCCTCACCCTGATGGAGATATGACCTTTGGAATGTCAGCCGGAGGGAGCGACTTGCTGCAGATGTAAGTCCTGCCTTTGATGAGCAGATAAAAATTCATTCGGTTTAACATTCAGCGTTCTGATGCGTTTATAAATAATTCCAATAGTAACCTTTTTCATTGGGAAACACCTGTACGGTGCCAGCTCTGATTACTCCCTGTGGATATTGCTTAGCTCAAAATTAATATATCATACTTTCAAGAATGACAGACTGTGGGCTGGAATAGGAGAAAACAGTAATTTATAAGATGGAGTAATTACTGGAGAATCCAGGTACTATTTACTGACTTTCTTCTTTGTTCTCAAGCCAACAAAATTATCACGTCCACATTCCAGAGTCCTTTATTAGCCTTAATCTTAGGTTGTCTATCAAAAACAATACTGTTGTGGATTAATAAACAACCACAAACCCATAATAAAGCGCGCAGGCTCTTGGTCTTCCCAGGTAATAAGTGAGCTCAGCTGAAGCATTATCAAAGTGACTGACTGGCGGTCCTTTTTCCGTGGCTGCTCACTCTGCCTGGGACGGCCTCTCTGGCTGCGCTACCAGTAACATCCACCAGGTGGCAGAAACCCCACGACTGCCAACCGCAGCGGCCTTAGGGGGCGACGGAGGCCACCTCTGGCTTCTGAGCCACCAGGAAGGTTTAGCTTCAGAACTAGGTTTGGTTGTTTCTTCGAGAGATGGGATTTGGGGAAATATTGTGATAATTTTCAATTAAAAACTATTGATGCTAATTACAACTAAAACGCAGCAATACTTTGATATATAGCCGAGGAAGTCCCCCCTCTCTTCTCTATGTATAAGTAATGGTAAAATTTTATTTTTGACAATGTGACCAGGCAGAAATATGGGGAATATGAAAGGTTTTCAGGGGTCGAAGATACTATGGCCTGTAACACAGAAGACTTTAGGGAAAAGAAAATCTCTCTCTCTCTTTCTCTCTCTCTCTCTCTCTCTCTCTGTGTGTGTGTGTGTGTCCTCAACAAGGCCATTCCTACGTCAACAATAACACTCGCACTCAGATCCACCCCCAGAGCTTCCTCCACCCCCTACAGCATAGAATTCTTAAACTCCTTGGGATTTCCTTAGTAATAGGGGTGAGGGGAACCACGTTTGTCATTCTGAAATAGACTCCCATATTAGAACTGGCAAGCCCACCCCCTCTAGGCCTCTGAGAAGACAACTGAAGTCAATAACCGTGAACCAGTGCTTTCATCAATCACAGCCCAAAGCCCAGAAGAACTTCTGATGGGTGAACGCATCCACATACCAGGAGGGTGGCACACTCCAGTCTCCTTTAGAACAAGGTCCCTCTGCTTAGAACCTTCCCCTCTGGCTATTTAGTTTGCACTCCTTATGACAGATTCAATACAAGCCAGCGAGGAACGTGGATTCTATTGCTGCTGGTCTCTGGGAGGCTAGGCAAGGTATAGGCCCACCCACACACCTACACTCTGCTTAACATGGGCAACGTGGAACAAGTGTATTGACTCGTGGTTTTATGTGACATAGGAGGGTGACCACTTTTATTCTTGGATTTGATGAAGTGTGGTCTAGTATGTAGAATTTGAGGGGACACTGAATGTGATCTGGGAGTCACAGACAGAGAGGGAGCCCCAGCAAGGCTGGGCTACTCATGTCGTATCATAGACACAGCAGGAAGGACAAGCATCTGTTTCCACAAGGCTGAATACACCTGTGTCCCATCTTAGACCTCCCAATTTATCAAACACAACAGTTCCCACCAATAAAGGACAGGGATGAGGTAGATATGTGTTTTCAATAATGCTCTCAAACCAATTCACTTGTGCCCTGCTTTCTAGAAGAAATCACCTAGCTTTTTATTGTTGACTTGTTCTCTGCCTCCCAGGTGGTCACAGGCAGCCCCCTCTGGGTTAGTAACTTTAAAAAACTTTGGCCAGATGAACTAAATATTATTTCTCAGTTTGTGTTTCAACAGGTAATATAACCTACCAGCCACTTTGAATGTTAATATGTGACCTTTAAATATCTTTTTAATTAAAAGACAACATCAAAATTACATTTGTCAATCTTATACAACATGTTTTCGAAATATGGGTACATATTAGATTTTCTAACTTACTGAAATTAGCATATTACTTCACTCTTTTGGAGAAGCAAAAACACTCTCTCTTTCTCCTTCCCTTTTTCAATAAGATAATAATAAGTTACGTGGTAACTCATGCAGTTCAGACTGGCCTCAAACCTATGATTCCCCTCCTGCCTCAGCCTCCCAAGTGCTTTGGGATTAGAAGTATTAGCTATCAGGCTAGGTGGGAAGGCTTAAGAAAAATCTCAGCATTCCTAAGAATACAGTACTGTGCTCCCGAGTGCTGTACAATAGAGCTTACTTCTTCCGAGTAACTGCCCTTGTGTGTTTTGGTGGAGGTCAGAGAGCAGCCTTGGGTGTCAGGTTTAGCCTTCCGCCTCCTTCGGATAGGGTCTCTCTGGTTCTGGGGCCATGATTTGTACCCCAGACTAGCGGCCTGCGAGTGTCCTAGCCATTCTGTGTCTACATGTCGTCTCAACACAGGAATGCTGGGCTCTAGATAGGCATTGCCGCATCCCATGTTCTGTGAGCAGTTGGTGTGTTTATCCTCGGAGCCTTTCCCCTGGCCCACGTTCTGTGTACCTTAACCGTCATTTTCTCATTCCCCCCACCCCACTCTCCACTCCGCCAGCATCTGCTAACTTTCTGGGTCTCCACATCTGAGTGAGATAGCGGGGTTTCTTATGCACTTGGTGGATGCCACATAAAATAACGTCCTCCAGGCTCACTCAGATTGTCATTTGTGGTCCCATTCAGGGCAAGCTCATTGCAGGAAACATAGACACATTGAAAAAGTGCTCAGAAATCCCAGATCACTTTTGCTAATAGTCTACTGCAAACACCTCCAACTATTTGGCAAGCGAGGGAAGTCTTTTTTTCCCGCCTTCATTTACATAAAATCTCATCCCTTACTTCTAATTTCTATCCAGGTCTTGTCCAGTTTTTGCTCCTGCTCTGGCAGAACAGAACTCATAGAATGTGCCTATATTAAAGGGGGATTTGTTATATAGGTTTACATAATTTTGTCTGGGTAGTCCAGCCATGCTGTCTTCATGTGGGGAGAAGCTGAGAACCAATCATTGCCCAGTCTCTGAGGCTGGAGGCCTGAGCCGTCACGATCTGCTCTGAAGGCCTAGAGGATTCCTGGAGAGCCACGGATCTTCAGTTCACATTGGAAGCCTAAAAAAGGTTCTGATGTCAGTGAACGCAGCAGCAGCAGCAGCAGCAATAGGGTGGATGAACTTACCAGGGACACGCGAAGGCAAGAGAGCAAAAAGCTTTCCTCTGGACTTGATTTTATCTGGGTTACTATTGGGAGGTGCCACCCACATTCAAGGGGGGGGGGCTCTTCCACTTCAGTTACTAGAACCGTGAAAATCCAACATAGGGGTGTCCAGCACCTCATGGTGGGGTTCCAGCCAACTTGACTAGATTCACAGCAAGAGGCAGAGTGCACGGGACGCTGTCTTATAGACGTGAGTCTCCTCCCATCCTTGCTCAGTCACACTGAGTGTTCTACTTAGAAGAAGCAGCAGACCCGCTAACTTTGTATTTGTTTTCTTAGGGAAACAATTCCACTTGTTCTTGAGATTTAATTGTTCAGCGATTTCTATTGCTTCTCAGCATCAGCCCAGCAGGCCTTCATTGGCGAGTCTGCAACTCACGCTATAACACGATAATTAAATACATTAACCCCTTCACATCAGCTCACACTGTAACACGATAATTAAATACGTTAACCCCTTCACGTCAGCTCACACTGTAACACGATAATTAAATACATTAACCCCTTCACGTCAGCTCACACTGTGTTCAACCTGTTACAATTCTGTGGGAGGCTGGAAAATTTACTCCATCCATATAGAGAGTTAAAATTTACTTTATTGTGCTGTCTCCTTGGCAACTCTGAAATGTCAGTGTCATCTCTGCTATAAGTGACAAAACTGAGGTCCAAAGTTGTGAAGTGATTTCACTAAATATCTTATGTGCTGAGAGTAGAAAAGGAGACTTTAAAAAGAAATTTCTACCATGGGCTAAATTTTGGAGAAAATTTCTTATTAAAATGGTCAGAGTTTTGTTTTTTTTTTTAAAAAAAACTTTTATAAAAAGACACATTCAAGAACACCGAACTACTTCATTTGTATGAATCTAAAAGTATTAGCAAAATAAAAATGTATTGAAAGCGTAAAAAAGGACATGTAATCTTACAAAATTATATGCATTCTCTGTATTAAACTATCTTTTGTATGGGGGTGGAGAGATGACTCAGTCAATAAAGTCCTTGCCACCCAAGCTTGAGGACTTGAGTTTGGAACCCAGGACCCACAAACAAAGCTGTGCCTAGTGGTGCCTGCCTTCACCCAAGTGCCGGGGAGCAGGGATAGCGGATCCCTGAGGCTCCCCAGTTGGTGAGCTCAGGTTCCGGGAGCAACTCTGTCTCAAAACGAAGGTGCTATCTAAGCATGGTTTCTGCCGCTATGATCAAACACTGGCCAAAATCAACCGGGGAGCGGGGTGGTGGGGTATTTGGTTACAGTTCACAAATAAGGGGATCCAGGGCACGAACCTGGGAGCTGGCACCAAAGCACAGGTCGCGGAAGAGTGTTGCTCATTGCTTTCTTATACAACCCGGAGCACCTGCCCAGGGTGGCATGCCGCCCACAGGGGGCTGGCCCTCCCCCATCAGTCATTAGTCAAGAAAATGCTCCATAGGCGTGTCACAGGCCAGTCTGCTGGAGGTGACCCCTGGACGGAGGTTGCCTCCCCCAAGTGACTCTAGCCTGTGCCAAGGTGGCAGAAACTAACAAGCACACGTGAATGGTCCTAGAGGCAGACCCGACACTGACTTCTGACGCTGCATAAACATGTGCACACACATGGACATGTACACACAGGCATGTACACACAGCACACACAGAGACACACAAACCAAACAAAATAGATTCTGATATATTTTGGATCGTGAGTTTTTTTTTTCTGCTTCCCATGTCTGCCTCCACTGGTTTTGAAGGTAGCCACAGACTCTGGGTCCATTCTGGTGACAAGAACCGGAAGCTAACACCGAGATGTTGCCGGGCAGAAATATGTTTTCAGCCGGGCAAAACTTTCAGTCTCCCGTAGTCGGCAGATAGCCTCTGCCTACCAGGCAAGCCAGTGATTATTAAGGTGGAATTTGGCGGTTATTTTAATGATCGTGGGAAAGGTACACATTACAGGTTTATGGTCAGAGAGTTATAGGAATGAACCGCGAAACATGCTATGGTCGGTCAACTCTTGGAACATATGAAACAATGAAACTGGGGTGTGTAAACACCAAGGTTATAGAGGAAGAACGAGTCAGAAAAACAAGCTGGCCTCCAGCTTGGAACATGCTTAGAGACTAGCATTATGTTTAGCTAGGAGAAGGAAGAAAAGCATGGGGTCAGCTGGCTCTTAATAATCCACCAGAGCGTAAAGATTAACAGCACTACTGGACCACGTCCTAAACCACACAGGGTCTCGGTGCAGTGGAGTGTCTCCTCCGGTCTGGCCAAAGGACCGCTCTTCCAAAGTTCTGGCTCTTGGCTCCACCCACAGATCAAGTTCACCGGAGGAGGAGAGTCTCCCTGGGGATGGAGGGAATGCTGGGGGTTCTTACAGGCCCTCAGGTCACATCCTTTAGCCATAGGCTGTGAGGCTGCCTTGGAATATTTTTTTTTGGGGGGGGGGGGTTCCCAGTGGTGACTGAGCGGCTGCTGGTGGAGGGCCTCAGCACAAGAGCAGTTCACTTGGACTGTCTGTCTGATGGCACTGTCTGTCATCTTTCTTCTTGGTGCATAAGCAGAAGTTAAGTGTGTGGCAACTCTTCTGTGTTAAAGGGTACACCGTGGCTTACTTATATTGTTTTCCTTTTCTGTCTTTCAACCATGAGTCTGCTGTGCAGGTTTATGGGTGCTGGGAAACTGAATCTGGAGAAAAATAGAAAGCCCAAGGACAAGAAGCCATCCAGATTTTAGAAGTGTGAGCCATTTCTCAGAAAGCCCCAAAAGTGTGGACCTATAAGTAAGTTTTCACAGTGGAATGAAAGCCAGAATAATATGTGCAACTTCTGGATTGTGCTTTTAAGAGGAAGCGAGAACCCCTCCTTCAGCTCCTTTTGCAATCAGGAGAGTGGGGGTGAGCAGGAGCCATCTGGGTGATAAAGATGAGGGCAGTCTGACCAAGAAGAAAGAGAAACCTGGGCCTTCCGCCACAGCAGCACAGAAAGCTATATCAAGGAGAATAGTCTAACTGGTGTTAAAGCCAGGTGACTCCATTTCCTATCTGCTGGGGTGGGTTTGCTTCCCAACGCCATGGTCTGTGTCAGCTCCCCGAGTCCCTTTCAGGCTCTGCCCTCTTTCCCACTGTAATTAACTAGGTCAGGTTCTGGTTCAAGGGACGCCTTGTTCCGTACGTTCCTTCTCCGCTCTCTGAGACCTGCAGTTCTCAGCTATGTGCTCCGTAATAGCATCACACAATGTTCTCTGCTGAGCTCCGTTCTCTCCGCCGCGCTCTCGGGCAGCCAATCAGTCACCTGCCACTCCACCGCCGTCCCCAAACTCTCTAATTAGGCTCCAAACCTCTGCACTCCTTCTATTGGGTCCGTAGTTTCGTGTTTCTGCCTCTCACTCTTGACTGTCTGGTTGCACAGTAGATTGGGGCCGTTTATCACCTGCAGAACACTCTAATCATGAGCTCTCACGTAAAACGGCCAGGGCCGGGAGGTTACTAACCTCCAGAAAACAAATACTCTCATGACACAGCCACTCTTAGAGCTATCTGTACCTAGACAAGGCAGATCCAAAAGCTGATACCAGCCGCACACACTCTCCCCATAGGAAAGCTACCTCTGGGGTTTGAGAAAACAGTGCCTCCTAGCGGGAACCCAGGCTTTAATGCAGGGTACAAGAGAGATCCTGCAAGCACCCCAGCTGCATCATCCGGAGAGCCGGTAGCAAAAACAATTGGGACAAGCTTTGTTTAGACAGCAGCCTGCATCTGACATCTGAGAGGGCAGGACTCTGAAAAGCTGTGTCCTGGAGTGACTGACAGTAACAGGCGCTGGGCCTCTATCCTGTGGACCCATAGACTCTGAACACTCTCTTGAGATCCAGGGTTAATAACAAGAATACAGCTGAGTGCGGTGGCGCATCCCTGTAATTCCAGCACCTGAGAAGCTGAGGGAGGGGATTGCCCCAAGTTCAATGCTAGCCTGGATTACATAGGAGTATCTTATTTCAACAACAATAACAAAATTCAACTAAACAAACAAACATACACCAACTTAAACAACAACAACAGGAAAACAAATTGTAGATATAACACATTGAGCTCTAAAGGGCAAAGGGTCAGGGCTGTCTTCCAGACATTAGAACCAGGGCTCAAGGGTATGCCAGACCAAGAACAGGAGCAAGGGAGTTCCAAATTCTCAAGGTATGCCACTAGCAAAGCTTATTCTATAGTAGAATTGTAGTATGGAGGAGCGGGAGTGGGCTGCATCCTGCCGCCCGCCCTGCTAGCTTAACCCCTGAAATAACCACACAGAAATTGCATTAATTAAATTACTGCTTGGCCCATAAGCTCTAGCCTCTTATTGGCTAACTCTCACATCTTGATTCAACCCATTTCTAATAATCTGTATGTCATCACGAGGTCATGGCTTACCGGGAAAGATGAAGCATAGCTGACCTGGCAGCTTCATGGCGGCTTGGCCCTATCTGCTGCTTTCTTCCTCCCAGAATACAGTTCTGTCTTCTCTGCCTATCTAAGTTCTGCCCTATCAGGCCAAGCAGTTTCTTTATTGATTAACCAATAAAAGAAACACAAATACTGAAAGACCTCCTACACCATTTCCCCTTTTTCTGTTTAAACAAAAAGGAAGGTTTTAACATAGTAAAATTACATATAACAGGTATCAAGCAAAAATTTCAATTACAATATTTAGATCTATTTTATCTTTGATCATAACAATCGAAAACTTTAACTATAACTAACCATTCTTCAACTCCATCAAAGACTCCAGAAGGATATAATATTACCTAAGTAAACAAGAAGTAAGCAACTTCCAAAACTCTAGAAATGACAGAGACATCTTGCTGTCTGAACAGTCACTCAAAGTTTTTCTGTACTGTTAGGGCATCTATCTTCAACCTACAGGCCCATAGTGTCCAGCAGACATTTCCATGAAGCAGGAAATTTTAAAGACAGTTCCGTCACTTTCTTCTGTGTCCTGCAGAATGTCTTGCAGACTCTTTCATGAATCAGGAACCCCGAAGGATCATCTCACCTTTAGGCAAGTTCAGCAGTCCTCTCTCTGCGGGTTCTTCATGTCCGGTTTATGTAATAGTCCAGGCAAAAGAACAAGCACCGCTCTGATCTGCACATGGCTGCCATCCACAGGGCCAGAAGCCTGGGGTTGTGAAGAGGAAGCGGATCCATCCTGCCATGCGCTCCTGAGTCCTATACCCCCAAAGCAATAAAGACTCCACTGACTTTTTGAACCATAAAAAAAGCTAGACATTTGCAGCACAGATTATACACTTAGCACTGGAGAGGGAGGGGTAGGCAGATCTCTGGAGATCACTGGCCAGCACTTCTATCCAAATTGCTGAGCTCCTGGTTCAGTCAGAGACTCTGTCTCAGGAAGAAGGATGAAAAGTAATTGATGAGGACACTTGGTATCAACCTCTGACTTCCTCAAACGTTCACACACAAGCACACACACAAAGGAATTTTAAGACGATACAACTATTCAGACTGCAGCAATAAGGTAAAGTTCTTTGGGTTGTCGTTTTGTTTTCGAGACAAGGTTTCTCTGTGTAGCCCTGGCTGTTCTGGAACTTGCTCTGTAGACAGGCTGGTCTCAGACTCA
Source organism: Myodes glareolus (assembly GCF_982192425.1). Classification (NCBI taxonomy): domain Eukaryota; kingdom Metazoa; phylum Chordata; class Mammalia; order Rodentia; family Cricetidae; genus Myodes; species Myodes glareolus. The sequence goes on from NC_142046.1 coordinate 52,089,471, forward strand.
CAGAGATCCGCCTACCTCTGCCTCCTGGGTGCTGGAATTAAAGGCATGCGCCATCACCACCTGGCTAGGAGACAAGTTCTTAACCAACAGAGAAGGGAGATTTAAAGTTGACCAGATCGGATCGGATCGGCACAGCATGGCAGCACTGGTTGCGCTCTCAAGTGGTCCCCATGGCCCTGCTGTCTCATTTGATCTCCATAATCAGATTAGGAACTAACGACTCAAAGTAAAACCCATCTACACATGACACACACAGGAAAAATTATTATACAAAAAAACCAAACGGACTTAATAAGAGGGGTAAGTTTGCCGCAAATGAAATCAATATGCGAACTACAACTTCAATCTATACTTTAGTGAAAATATAATTACAAGACACAAGTTGCAAAGGCAGCAGAGATGGAGGCATATTAGAAATTTTTCTTTAAAATATACATAAGATTTTTATGGTGAAATCATAAAAATTAAGTAAAATATATCAAAGACACAGTGGGAAAAAGAGAATCTTTATGACCAGCAGCAACTTGAGTGGGGAACTCCTGTAGCCCCGTGTCCACGGCTCCTCTGAGGGCTGAGTTTAAAACCTCTAAATTCTGTTCATAATTTCATGAGTTGCTGTCCACAGCAGATCAGCTTCAAAACTCAGCTCCCATCACTAGGAGCTTCACAGTTTTCATTCTTTCCACAAGGAAAACTCTAGACCTAGTTAGTTCCAAAGACTAATGAAGCATTCAGGAGACAGTGCAAACCGCCCCCAAATCCTTCAGACAATAACAGCAGGATCACCTATGGCGCTGCTGGTGTAGTCTGGAGCGAGCACCAGGTAAGATTGGGCAAAGTGGCGTCCAAGTTTGGTTAAAAGTCTTAAGGCAACATAGGAAGCTCAGGCAGGGGGATTCTCTTGAGCCTAAGAGTTCAAGATGGAGTGGATAGATAGAGAAAACCCATTCTCTCTCTCTCTCTGTCTCTCTCTCTCTCTCCTTTTTCTCTCTCTCCCTCTCCCCCCTCTCTCACACACATATAAAATAAATCTTAAACAAGGTATTAATAAACTCAACCAGTAATATACTAAAAGCTCAGTTCATCAGAACCAAGCCAGGTTTATTTCCACAGTAAAGTTAATTCAGGATAATCATGGTATGTGTGCCTTTAACCCAGCACTTGGGAGGCAGTAGCAGGAAGATATCTGTGAGTTTTAGGTTGGCCTGGTCTATGTGGTGAAACCCTGTCTAAAATAAAATTAATTTAACATTCCAAAGCCCATTTGGCATTTGCCATCATTCAGTATATTATCTGATTGATTAAAATGGATTATTTCAACAGATCTTTTTTAAAGCAATTGATTAAACTTAAACTCCCGTCCCCCATTTAGAGACAGTCTCTCAATCTGTAGCCCAGGCTAGCCTTTCAGCAGTGTTCTAGTCTCTGCCACCCAAGTGCTGGAATTATAGTCTTGAGCCACCAGAACCAACCCAATAATCATTTTTTATGTTGGAAATTCTTGATGAATTGAGGCTGAAAGGCCTGATAAAGGGAAATCATCAAAATCTAATGGCAAATATCATAAACCCAAGACCTTAAGATTATTTCCTTTGCAACCAGGGACGAGACTGGGGTGACATCCCTCACTGCTTCTGTTTAGATGGCCCAGCTTGCTCCTAAACCAGGGGAAAGAATGAAGGGCTCCAGAAAGGGCGGGGTGGTTAATCTGGGCCATCAAACTGACACACCTGGGAAGAGAGACCTTCAACTGAATAGTTGCCTCTAGCAGACAGGCCTGCGTGGGGCATTTTCTTCATTGCTAACTAGTATGGCTTCCCCACCATCCCTGCACCCCGACCCCCCGCCGGGTTCCTGTCCTAAGTTCCTCTATTGGCATCTGTTCATGGCAGACTGTGACAAGGAAGTGTACGCCCAAGAAACTCTTTCCTGCTCTAAGCTGCTTTTCCTCGGTGCTTAATCACAGCAACAGAGAAAGCATTCGAGGACAAATGACTGCGTGTGAACAGGGAGCTGGGAAATTCCAATGAATGTAGGGAAGTCATTGGACTTCACCTGTGTTTATCAGGGCTCCCGAAAATAGGGTCAGTGTGCAAAACCAGGCTGATGAGATGGCTCGGCAGGTGAAGGCGCTGCTCCTAAACCTGACCGCCTGAGCTCAGTCCCCAGATACCTCACGAGGGGAGGAGAAACTGATTCTCACAAGTTATCTGACCTCCACGTGTGTACTGTGACAGATACACAGCCCACACAGGCAAAATAAATACAACGTAAGTGTAAAATAAGAAGAAGAAATGTAAGGCTCTACCCGAGCAACAAATATTTAGAAAACACCACCAAACAGCAACAATACAAACTGGCAACGTACAATCTGTGTGGCTAGAAAGATTTCTGGCAGAAATTCCTTTCCTGCCTAGTTCAGACAGTTACTAATTTATGCTTCTTGACATACTCAATAAACAAAACATAAACCCAAATAATGTAGCATAGCAAAGGTTCCCTCCTGGACCCCAGGTTAGGCACAAACCTCACCCAAACACCTGTTTTCACAGAGTGATCCTTTATTAAGCAGGGAAGAAGAGTTTAAGCCACTGCTTCCTGAACCAAGCAGAAAAACAGCACCAAATGACCTTGCAGGTGTCATTCTTAAGAGAAAAAGGGGAGGTCTATTTTAGGATGGGTTAGGATTGGTGGTAAAGGAAGTAGGGCATGATAGAGAAGGGGACAAGAGAAAGGGGGCAGCGGTATTTGTCCTGGAGGGACAAGGAACTGCCTCAGGATAGAGAGGAGACAGGTGTAGCCCAGAGGCAAATGGGGGTTTATAAAGTAAAATGGGAAACCCCCATTAGGATGAGGTGTTTAATTTTAATTGGGCATGTTAATTAGGTGAGTCAAAGAGGGCTCACCAATTCCTCCTCCCGAGGCAAACAAGGGAATAGACCTTGGTGGTTAGATTATGTAATCTAATGGGTTTTAGCAAGGCAGGGGAAATGGGGGAGAGGGACAAGGCCTGCCACAGTCACATGCCCGAGTAGGCTAGTGTCTCTTCAACTAGCCTACTGGTTGAATAATAAGCACATTTCCCCCCCCCCCCATAATGAATTCACTGTTACCCATGAGCGATTTGTACCACTCCCCCCGGACACAAGAATCTGAAGATGTTCAAGTCCCTTATACATGATACCTACAGCCGACCACTCCCTTTAAGTCACCTCTTACATTACATGTGGTACCCACTACAATATGCATGCCAGGTAAATAGTTATACGGTATTGTTTAAAGAACTATACGGGAAAAGAAATCCACACGCTCAGTACAGATGAAGTCTAAAGAACGTTTTCAACCTATGATTGATTGATTGGAGGATGCAGAACCTTCAGCGAGTGAGGGCTGACTAGCCTCCTCCACAGTCCCAGGCCTTGGCTCCGGGCCAACTAGTTTCTTGCTTTTGTTATTTGCAACAGAATCCAGGATTCAGGATGAATAAAAGAACTGAGCAGAAATATAATTCTCGATAATATTGTCTCTGTACCTTCTGCACTTATCCTTTCTGTGTCTCCCCAGGGAGAGAGCAGTTATTCCTCCTTATGCTAAATCCAGCTGTCTGCCCCATGGTGGCCATGTAAATCCTGGCACCAAGCATGCAGTGGAATAAAACCAAGGCTGTGGGAAGCTTTTACCGGAGAGCAACAGGCGGCCCCAAGCCCCAAACTGCTCCAGCCATTTTTCCCTAAAAATGTAGGGTTCTATTCATCAGAAACTTTTATATATTCTTGTGATTTTTCTTAAAAAGAAAAAAAGGCAAAAGAAGAAAAACCAACACGATATGCAAGCAAAGAATAAAACCTCATGGTTCACAGACCACGGCATTTTTTCATTTTTCAGAGTAAGTAAATAATCTCGGAGAGGAATGGCATCGGCTGAACTCGGTGCACAAAACTGGGGAAGGAGGGATGTGTCCTCCAATGACACATCTGAGTGGTTCTGTTTGAAGGAGACTCTCTCCTCCACAGACCCATTTAACAAAATGAATTACCCAAGGGCCAAGTGTGACACACTAAAACTTGGTTTTTAATGTAATTTTGAAATATCAGACGTCTTGCCATGGCTTCTCAAGCAAAAGAGAACGAATTACTTAGACATGGCTAAAGGTTGTGCCCTGTTGCCTGAAAAGGCCAGAAGAGGGTATTGAAACCCTTAGGACTAGAGTTATAGATGGTTGTGAGCTGCCATGCGGGTGTTGGAAATCAAACCCAGGCCCTTTGGAAGAATAACCAGTGTTCTTAACCACTGAGCCATCTCTGCATCCCCAATACTTAAAAACAAAACAAAACAAAACATGCCTTATCTTTATGTCTCCATTCGTTGATATCTTTGTCAGACAGAGAAAGAAGAAAAAGATTTCAAGCCAGTATTTGCAGTCTTCCCAGATATAATTGCTCATGTCTAGTCTGCTTGTACCATTATAACAAAACACCTGGGGATGGGCACTTTGTAACGACACACATTGCTCACAGCTGTGGAAAGTAGGAAACGGAAAATCAAGACAATCGTAGATGACTTGGCTGACAAGGTCCTGTTATTCAGGTCTCCCGGATATTTTAGCTGAAGAACCAGAAGCCTTCAAACCATACAAGATTATTAATAGATTTTTTTCTATAATGCAATAAGAGGTTTCTGCACCAATGCAGTAAGCCAGAGCAAGGCAAATTGAAAAAGCAAAAGAACAAGTATATTTCAGCATAGCAACTACTGGAGGAGTCCTCCAGCCCCTGAGATTGGGGCCAGAGAAGTCACTCAGTCGAACTAAAGCAGAGAGCTTATATACCCTGTAACCGAGGGGGTGATGAAGTGTCCCTGCTGGGTTTGTGCCCAAGTATGGTCAAAGATGAGCTGATGTGGGATTCCCCTCTGTACGCTGTGAATATGTTTTATTACCATTGGTTAATAAAGAAGCTGTTCTGGCCTATGGCAGGGCAGAATACAGCTAGGCCAGAAAACTAAACTGAATGCAGTGAGAAAGAAGGCAGAGTCAAGGAGACGCCATGTATCTGCTGAAGGAAAAAGACGCTGGAACCTTACCAGTAGGCCACAGCCTCATGGTGATACACAGATTAACAGAAATGGGTTAGCTTAACGTGTAAGAGCTAGCTAGGAATACACCTAAGCTATTGGTCAAACGGTGTCATAATTAATATAGTTTCTGTGTGATTATTTGGGTCTGGGCTGCAGGAAAACTAAAGAACAGTCTCCACTTCCACTTACACTGACCACTTAGGCAGGGTCTTGGGCTACTGGCAACTCCAGGGGAGGGGCTGCTGCAATTGCCAAGAATGTAGAACTGGGCTTTTGGAGCCTTTTCTTTGTTGAAGATTCATTGAGAGGGTGGGGTTTGGAAAAAGAAGAATGGGGCTTTCCGGATCAAGCAAGAGTGAGCTGGAGGCTCGAGTTGAACAATTCTAATTGGGGAGGTGCTGAGAATCCCTATAAAATGAGGTAGTTGGTACTGTGGCTTCAGTAGTTGGTCCCCTGAAATAAAAATTTAGTTGAACTACCGTAGTTAGAGACGGGGTGTTCAGGAAGTACCTGAGTTTAAATAAAGCTGCTAGAGCGGAGGCCCTGGTGGTTCCACAAGGAGAGAGGATACAGGTGTTTTCTCCCACACTGCCATGGGCAGAGAGTCTGGGGCCAGCAAGGTCGCTCGGGGAAGACAGCTGCCACCTAGGCTGACAAATCCGAGTTCAATACCCAGACCGACATGGTGGAAGGAGAGATTCAAATCCCAATAGCTGTCCTCTGACCTCAAAAAAGATGTTCTATACTGAATCAAGGTGTCCTCTCTTAGCCCAGAGAGGGCCGGCATGGTTCGGGGAACACACCCAAGAAAAGAGACTGTGGAACTGACTCCCTCTGACTCGAAAGCAGAAACAACTAGAATGTGGGCCCAGCTTCTAAGATGGAATTAAAGCCACCAGCTGGACGCAGTAGAAGCAGAGATCCCCCAGGACTCCTATAGGGGGCTTGCAGGAGCACAGGCCAGTGCTCCACCTTACACCTGCGCTTTGCCTGTGAGCTCCACAGGGTCATAGCCTGCTGGGGAGAAGGGGAGAAGAAGGAGGAAAACGTTGTACCTGGTGTTTATTTACCTGCTAGGATCTGCTTTGAAACTGAAGGCTACAATTGAATTGGAAAGAAAAATCTGGTCTCACGACTCTAAGTTTCACACCAGCCATATAGAGATGAATGCAGAAGAGCAGTGGAAAGTCCAGCTGATCAGATATAAGGTTAAAACGGCGATGGGGCCCAGCTTCCGATATGACTCAGCTTTATTGCTCTTCCATTGGGTGTCCCTCCCTCTCTCCTAACTGCACAGATCTCTCCGTTTGCAGGCCAGTGTCCCTAGAGGATGGGTCACCTGGACCTAGGTCATCATTTCATGCCAAGTCTCACTACAGTTAGAGCACAGGGTTGCTTCTGTTCAGTCTGATCCCCACCACACCCTTCCAAGCCCTCAGCTTCCAGCAAGTACAGGTATGTGTGCAAATACGGCAAATGGAATGGCGATCTATAGGGAATCTATAGATTCTCTAGGCAAAGTGTGCAATGGCGGTCTTTAGGGAATCTATAGATTCTCTAGGTAAAATGTGCAATGGTAGTCTATAGGGAATCTATAGATTCTCTAGGTAAAATGTGGAAGAAAAACACCTGTCTTAGTCAGGGTTTTGGTTTCTATCGCTGTGGTGAAACACCATGACCAAAAGGCAAGCTGGAGAGGAACAGGTTTATTAGGCATTGCTGTTCATCCCAGAAGAAAGTCAGGACAGGAACTCAATCAGGGCAGGATCCCCCGAGGCAGGAGCTGATGCAGAGGCCATGGAGGGGTGACGCTTACTGGCTTGCTTCCCAGGGCTTGTTCAGCCCACTCTTTTATAGAACCAGAACCATCAGCCCAGGGATGGCACCGTCCACCATGGGCTGGGCCCTCCCCCATTGATCACTAAATGAGGAAACGCCTTACAGTTGGATCTCATGGAGGCATTTCCTCTGCTGAGGTTCCTTCCTCTGGTGACTCTAGCCTGTGCCAGGTTGACACACAAAACCACTGTGTACAACAAAATAAAATAAATATTTTTATTTATTTTAAATAAATAAAATAAAATAAAATCACTAGAGTTTTCTATCTTTGCAAATATACTTGAATGAGACAGGATGTGGGAGGGTTTCCTGCAAAGGGTTAATGTGTATACATTCCCTAGTGTTAGCCATTATTACCAATGACGCTAAATTAGAATTAAGCCTTAGGTTTCTTTTTTTTTAATCCCTAAATCCTTGACCCTCTCTCTTTCTTTTTTAATCTTGCCTGCTATTACTCTCATTAGTCTCTGTAATCATTCCATGCAAGCATCCTACCTAGCAAGACCAGAGAATTCTTTATTTATTTTTTTATTTTACTTTCGTATCTTCCAGACGCTGGGGAGTATTAAGCACGTAAAAGACCCAGAATGTCAGAATAGCTTCAGTCATTCATCTACTTTACCAAGCATTTACAGAAGGAGCTGAAGTATCGCTGTGGTGGTTTGGATGAGAACGGCCCCGTCGGCTCCTAGGTGGGCAGCGCCGTCCCTGGGCAGGTAAGTCTGTGTTGTCTAAGAACAGAGCAGGCTGAGCAAGTCAGGGAGCATCATTTTCCCAAAGTCTCTGCTTCAGTTCCCGCACCCAGGGTCCTGACTGAGTTCCTACCCTGACTCCCCCCGGTGATGGATTCTGGCCTGGGAGCTCTATGTTGAAATAGACCCTTTCTCCCCAAGCTGGTCGCGATCTTTACTACAGGGGAAGAAAGCAAACTAGGACGTCTCCTGTAAACGTTTCAGGACCTGTTTCCCGCGTCCTCCCGCCAGGTGCGCCCGCTGAACGCTGGAAGTCATTTTAGTACCGGCCCGTAGAACGGTCTGTGGCGATGAAAACATCCCCCACTGCACACCTGCTCCTAAGACTATGAGGTAGATGAGGCTGGGGCGATTTTTTTTTTTTTTTACTTTCTTTCGATTCATTTAATTTACGTATCCACAAGTGGCTACCCTACTGGACAAAAAAAATGCAGATTAATAGAAGTTGAAATCCATAGATGTGTCTGACTGGTGGTGGCTACCGTATCGGATTCAGATTTGGCTGTATTTCAAGAATACGCTGTAAAACAGTTGACTTCCACTAGGGGGCGCACAACGCCTGGGTGTCTTCCACCGCAGGGTAATAGTTCTTGATTTCTCTTGCCGCTGATATCCATCATGATGCCTGAATTGCCCTCCACTTGGTCTGAGGAAACCCCGCTGAATGAACATCTTAGCCATGACCTTAGCGGTTTTTACACCTTCCCTGTCTTTTATATGACTAGATGTTCTGGCTGTAATCATTTGCTGCTCAAATTAGCTACTTTTGTGAGAAGTACTGGTCCTTTGTGTGTGGGGGGGGGGAGGCGGGCAGGGGTGAGGTGGATGAAGAATTGTGTTCAAACAGCAGAGCAGCCTGGGTGCCCAGACTTCCAGTAGGAAGTAGGATTGCTTTCCCTTTTAAGATGCACCGTGTATTGAGATTTTCAGTTCAAATTTAGGACTACATGGTGTGTACTGTGCTGATCTTATATTGGCAGCTTTTGTGTTGAGCATCTCGGTTCCTAATGAATGTGTGACTTTATCTTATTACATGCATAATAGTTTAGAATAACTATAGTCATGCTACTTACAGTATCGCTCCTGGGAGAGATGCCAGGGGGAATCGCGGAGGGGGGGGGGGGCTGGGGGGGGGCACAGGGACGACACGGACACGGGACCCAGCTGAACCTATCTGTGTGCAGCAGCAGAGAGAAGCAGAGCTTTGGCCCGCTTGGCCCGCTTGGCCCGCAGGCCTTGTGGGCTCAGCTTGTTGGAGCAAGGGGAGCACCGGGCCTTTGTGCTGCCCTCAGGCTGCAAACATAATGTTCATGCCTGGGGTACCGGCAGGGAGGGCAAGGTAGCATGCCTGTAGCAGCCTATACCTCTGTCAGGTTCTGCTCCCCACCCCACGTGCCGCCCAACTGCACAATAACCCCGACTCTAAGCAACAACAAGATATCCAAGATGAAGAGTGGTTCATTTCCTTAGCTAAGCCTCCTTGAAAGATTTCTGTGAGTTGGAAACCAGGTTGAGGTTCACGATCCTGCTGCCGCCAGCTGCCGTGGCCGGCGAAGCTGGCTTCCTTTGTAATGGTATAGATACCTACAGATGTAGCTGTGCCGACCTCTTCCTGCCCCCCTCGCCAAATGAAACAGTCCAGAAAGGAAGCTATGAAGAGAGCCCTCAAAAATTGTGTTAAAGATGCTGAAGTGCACGCTCTTCACCGTCAATGGCTTCTGGTGGGAGTGGCGGGGAAGGGCTCCGTTTTCTTTAAGGGGCTGGCTGCTGGGAGTTTGATCTCCCAGCTGTATGCTCTAATGAGTATACAGATTGAGCTGTGTGGTGTGTGTGGGGTGTGTGTGTATGTGTGTGTTGGTGGGGGGGAGTGGTGCACAAGGGTGGCGGGCGAACCCAGGAGGAATACGAAGCAAGTATGATGGGGTGCATTCTATGAAATTCCCAAATTGTTGGGAACAGTGAAACCCCAGATCCTGAATTTCTTGTAAACAACTTGTTTTCCCCTGATCTGAGTGCCTACAGCTGCTCTGAGCACGAGACCCTCAGGCGTTCCTGATGGCAGGGGAATGGTTTCTGGTGTGTTTGGCTGGGGCATGGCTCTATAAGCTGCCCCGGGCTCTATAAGCTGCCCCGGGCTCTATAAGCTGCCCCGGGCTCTATAAGCTGCCCCGGGCTCTATAAGCTGCCCCGGGCTCTATAAGCTGCCCCGGGCTCTATAAGCTACAATAAAGGGGGCATTCTTGGGGCTTTCTGGCATCAAGGATGACCCGTGTTTCTGTCTCTGTCTGTGCTGTCTGTCTCTGTGTGTCCTTGTGTGTTTCCGTCTCCAGTCCCTTGCCCAGTTCACGAACGGTATGGTGGTGCATAGAGCGCAGATGGGCACAGTCCGCTGCACCAAATAATTAATACAAATATTATGTTTCGGGCGGTGGGGGGGATAGCAAGAGACTGAAAGTGGAAGCCAGCAAAACCCTCTGAAATGAAGCTTCTAAAGGCTGGGAATGCCGACCTGGTTGGCTGAGAGCTTTCCTAGTGTCTTAGTCACGGTTCTGTTGCTGTGAAGAGACACTATGATTTAATCAGGGGTTGCTTACAGTTTCAGAGGGCTGGATTGTTTTCACCATGATGGGAAGTAGACAGGGGAGGTTACTAGAGCAGCAGCTGAGGGCTTTACATCCTGATCCACTGGTAGCAAGCTGAGAGGGTGACACTGGGCCTAATGTGGGCTTTTGAAATCTCAAAACTTCCTTACATCTGGATCTGAAAGTAAGAGGGAGGGGGAAAAGAGGGAGGGAGGCAGAAGGACTGGGAATGGTGATAGTCTTCTGAAACCTCAAAGCCTGACCCTAGTCATAGTCACACACTTCCTCCAAGGCCACACCCCCAATCCTTCCCAAACAGTTCATAAACTAAACTGGGGACTAAGCATTCGAATATGTGAACCTTTGGGGTGGGAGCATTTCATTCAAACTGCCACACCTAGAACCAAGGTTATATTCCTGAACACACACACACACACACACATGCACACGCACACACACACACACATACACGTGGACATACACACACATGCGTGGTTTTGCTTTTGCAGTTCTATCTGTTGTACATTACACCCCAAGCAAATTATATTTTAAAACCCCTTTCATGCTTTTTTTTTCTATGTGGTTAAGGATTCACAACTTACTTGCTAATCCATCTTGAATTTTCATGGTTCTTTCAGTCATAGAAAAACAATTTCACCAGGTGGTGGCGGTGCACACCTTTAATCCCAGCACTTGAGGGGCAGAGACAGGCGGGATCTCTGTGAGTTCGAGACCAGCCCTCAGCTAGGCCTGGGACTTCATGAGGCCTTCTGCATCCATGCTAGGATTTTTTGGCTGGCTTGGTCTTGTGTGTGCTGCCACAGCTGCTGTGAGCTCAGCAACAGCGGTGAATATCCAGGAAACACCGCTTTGCTGTGGATGTCCGCCACCTCTGGCCCTCACAGGCTTTCGTCCCCTGCTTCCACAATGAGCCCTGAGCCTTTGGAGAAGAGTGTGAAATATTTAAACACCCCACGGTCTTATTCTCTGTGTGTTGGCCAGTTGTGGGTCTCTGTGCTACTCTCTCTCTCTCTCTCTCTCTCTCTCTCTCTCTCTCTCTCTCTCTTTCTCTCTCTCTCTCTCTCTTTTCCGAGACGGTTTCTCTGTGAAACAGGTGTCTCTGACTCTCCTGGAATTTTCTCTGTGGACCAAACTGTCCTCAGATTCACAGAGATCCCTCTGGCTTTGCTAGAATTAAACGTGTGTGCCACTACTGTCTGACCCATCTATTTCTCTTTAAGAAGTTTCTCTGATAAGGGCTGAAAGACACACCGAGAAATGGGTATGATGAGAATTTAGAGGGGGCTGTTTGCTACTATATGCATTTTTAGGAAACCAATAAGCAGATTCTCCCTGGGACCTATAACATAGTCAGTCATGGGTTTTTGGCCCAGTTAAGAATATCAGGTATGAGTTCTGTCTTATGGAACAGCCTTTAAATGCACTCAGAAAGTGGTTGGTAACTCCCATAGATTCCTACCATCATTGCACATGTGAGCATGTCTGGCCAGACCTTTGATTATTATAGCTCACAATGGTCACAGCTGGGTAAAACAGTTGCTTATTGTCTCCCATGCTAGCCTGTATAGACCCTCCCAGCACTGTGAGAAACAGCTAACAGGAATGAGGCTTCTGGGTAGCCTTGGCTTGGGTTTCTCTCTCTTACTCAAATTAGTAAATCTGACCCATAAAAGATTACCTAGTCCTATGAGCCCCCCAGCACGCCTGCCTCCTCCCAGGGCTCCCCGCCCCGCCCCGGCCACTTCTTCCTTTTGATTTGCTCAAAGTGAGGATAATGGCAGCCATGGCCTGAGCGACTGCTTTGCATAAGTGCGGGTCTGAGCGGCGGATGAAAATACCAAATGGCTTCATTCTACGTTTTATATGTTTGTTAGGGTCACAAAATAGAGATGAAGTCATCTCACATTTTCTGCTGAGATGCGCTTTGCACTCGAAGCTTGAGATGATGGCGGCAGAGAAAGGGCAGCCTCGAAACTCGCCGTCCTCAGCGAGAGATTTGGGGGCGCACTTAGGAGTTCCAGAAAAAGATGCCCCGAGAGAGGTCGCTGAGCGCCTCCTGACCTTGTGCACCTCTGCACGCGGTGATCTTAAGGAACTGGCAATGCCAAAAAGAGATTTGCAATCCAGCTTCATGGGTGGCAGCCGTGAGCATGTGCCAGGCAGATCCAGAGACGTAAGTTGAGAGGGCTCCAGGGGCGGATGTGCTCAGGAACCCGCTGAAGCATTTAATGGTACATCTAAAGTTCTCATAGGTCTGAGACTATGGTCTCATGGTCTTCGACATGGCCATGCCCGTGCCAACAGCACACAGTCACTCAGGACTTCATTCAAGGCTTCCTCTGCTCCCCACAACATCTGGCCTGGTGTTGTCTGTGGCCCCATGCTTCCTACATTCTCCGCCACGCCTGCTCCTGTCTGCTAGATGGAAGCAGAGGACTCTGGAGGCCTACACTGGGGGCAAACAACAGCTTGATGGAAGGGGAAAGAGAGTAAACATTTTCAGTTTTGTGGTCTGTGGTCTCTGTGGCAACCACACGACTCTCGCTATGGCACCACGGCAGCCGTCTACAGCACAACCATTGGGTGTTGTTCCAGCACAAATTTTATTTCCTCAAGCAAACAACACAGTGGAGGTCTGGACTTGCTTCCGAGGAGGACTAAGTATTAATATTCCTGTTGCTATGGTCGCGGCTACCCCCTGTAACATGTCCATCAGACTCAGATCTTTATCTGTGAAGTAAGCTGGACTGGATCTCAGCTCTTTAACAACTCTGTGGTTTGCCAGTTTTAATACATCAGTCATTATATCTACTTTACTTCTAGCCAGTGTGTGTGTGTGTGTGTGTGTTGGGTGTGCATGCATACATTTTTGAGATACTGTCAATCTTCTCACTTCGTCGTATCTCAAAAAAAATCAAATGAGATTAGCTCAAAAGAGCTAGAGAGATGGCTCAGGGATCAAGGGTGCCTGTAGCTCTTCCATAAGAACCAGTTTGATTCTAAATACTCCAGTATTTAGAATCCAGTGCTTCACAGCTGCCTATACGGCCAGCTCCAGGGACCCAATACCTTCTTCTGGCCCCAGTGAGAACAAACACACACAGAATCTCTCTCTCTCTCTCTCTCTCTCTCTCTCTCTCTCTCTCTCTCTCTCTCTCACACACACACACACACACACACACACACACACACACACACACACCTTTAAAAAATATTAGTTCTAAAATATTTAACAATGAACATTTCCCCCTAAATTGTAGGGGAAACTGGGGTAGACAACCATCAAGGTACGAGGAGAGCCTTGGGTCTGCCTACATCTCTAGGATGGGACAGATGAAGCAGAAAGTACAATATGGATGAATGAGGTGCAGATTCTCATTGAACCAACCCACAGGGTGTCGGAGCCTGATCACAGGCATCCCCTGGGAGTAAATTGGGAGTGTTTCTTTGGGAGCTCCGCAGTGTCCTTTATTGAATAAGCACCCTGGGAGCTAAAGGATTGTTTAGCTCACCAGCATCCAGAGGCATGGGGAAGAGTGATGGCAGCGGTCCTTCGGCAAAGGAGCCGTTTGCTCAGAAGAGGGAGTTAATGTGTTAAAAGGAGCCGTCAGCTGTCACAGGGAGGACAAAAGCCGGGATCCGTATCTGTGTTTGGGGAGCAAGTTACTTCCCAGTGTCCCTGAGCACGGGGACCCTCTCAACCACACACAGCTAGAATGCCAACAAATACTACACTAATATTATTAAGAAGAAGAAAGCCTGTCAAGACACTAATATCACATCTGTGTCTGCCCCAGGTTCAATGTGTGCAGCGCAACTTCAAAAGACAATATTTCCTTGAAGATTATAAAGCAGTCAGTCATTCCCCTCCCAGAATAGTTACAGTAACCTTTTTTTAACTTTAAGATTTATTTGTTTATTTATTATGTATACAATGTTCTGCTTGCACGCCAGAAGAGGGCACCATATCTCATTATAAATGTCTGTGGACCTCCATGTGGTTACTGGGAGTTTAACTCAGGTCCTCTGGAAGAGCTGTCAGTGCTCCTGATCTCTGAGCTCTCTCTAGTCCATTGTAAAATTTTGAATGATTTATTTTTTGTGTGGGTAGGTGCATGTGAGTGCCGTGTCTGCAGAGGCCACAAGAGGAGGTGGGGTACCACGAACCCAGAGTTGCAGGTGGTTGTGAGCTTGAAGACCTCTTTCCAGAGTATCCTCCCTACATGGTTAAAAAAAAAAAAAGAGTATCAGGATTCTCTCTGTCTCTCATGCACATGCACTCAAGCATGCATACACACATACAGACACAGACTAATGCAAACACACACACACATGCACACATGTGCACACAAACATTCACATACACCTCGCTAAGTTGCCCCAGTGCATTTCCTTTTGCTCACACATTGTTGACACACTCCCAACTATCCCTGACTACCTCCCTTACACACCCAACCTAAGCATAGTTTCCTGCTTTCTGGATATTTTACTTTTGAAGTGTGGACTCCTGTGTCAGATAAAACTGAGGAGTTGTTTTATGAAGTGCACTGCACAGGTTTCCTGATGATAAGAGAAAAACATAGGTCAAAAGGGAGGTCATCTGGAGGGAGATCAGGCAGTAATGAGAAGGCTCAGTAGTTAAAAGCACATACTGCCCTTACAGAGCTCCTGAGTTTGATTCTAAGCATCCACACCAGGGAGCCTGTAACTCCTGGTTCAAGGGATCCCACACTCTCTTCTGGCCTTGCAGACCCCTGTATAACTTGAGGCGGAAGATACACTTTAATCTGGGCCATATCTTCTGCTGCAAGCCTATATAAGGACACAGAAGAAGGAAGCGTTTGCTCTTTGCCTGTTTGCCTTCACCAGCAGTGAAGCCTACTTCTTGAAGAGTCCAGCATACACTTAAGACCAGCTGAGAAATCCAGCTTTGTAGACTGAGCAACTGCTGTGTTCTTGAACTTTCTATTCACAGCCAGACATGGTTGGTTTAACTGGACTGAAGTCATTCCAATAAATCAGAGAGAGAGAGAGAGAGAGAGAGAGAGAGAGAGAGAGAGAGAGAGCATTCTGTAAGTTGTTACTCTAGAAAACCCTGACTCATATAAGGGCTATAATCTCAGTCACTTCGGAGGCTGAGCTATGAAGATTGCAAATTCCCAACTCTGCTTGGGCAGAGAGAATTCACAGCCAGATTGAGCAGCTCAGTTTGACTGTCTCAAAAAAGTAAAAAGAATGAAGAAGGATGCTTAAAAGTAATCCCACACTAGCTCGGAATTGAGTATAATAGAGGGCTATTTATTTAAGGGTAGACTCACAGATCACAATCCTCTGCTAGAAAGGGGAAGAGCAGCCAAATCCCAGAGCCAGAAAAGAGGCCGGACGTGCGCTTTACATTGGCATAAATAGTATAAGAGGCCACAGCCAAGTGGGTGGGCAACTTAAAGGCTACTGGCAGTAGGAATTTCTACAGCCAAAGAAAAGGAGGACGAGGGAGGTGACTCAGTGCAAGAGCACTTGCCTTGCATGCTGAGGGCTTCGGTTTCAATTCCCAGCAGTATTAAAAGACCAACTTAAAGGGGGGCTGTCGATGTGTGTTTTGACTTTGTAAATATACTTCATATCCAATTGGTAAGATTTTGTGTACTGGAAATGGACACATGCCCTTGCCTAAATAGTCCCATAAAGGGGATATTATCCCACTCCTGTACCCAATCCAGTGGGGCATTGATGCGAATGGATTGCGCATCAGCACGCATACTTTTCCCATGAGCACTTGGTTTTTAATGTTGAAGCAGGTTTCCTAATAAAACTCAACACTGGAAGAAGGGTGAGAAAAAAAAGTTATACCACTTTAAAAGACCCCACCTTACTTTTAGTACAAACCTTGAGCCCCCAACATTATCAAGAGATAATTTTCTTTTTAAAATTTCTTTTTAACTTTACTTATTTAGTTGTGAGGTTGTGTGCAAGTGGGGGTCACATGTGGGGGTCAGAGACGTAATTTGGGGAGTTGGTTCTCTCCTTCCACAAAGTGGGTTGCCAATATAATATTCAGGTCGTCAGGTTTGATTACAAACGCCTTTCCTGACTGCACCATCTCCATAGCCCGAAAGTGAATTGTCTTAGCGCCACCAGAGCAATATACTTTGTATTCCAGCCAACAGCAGGACCATTCAAATCCAATTGATGGCTCTGATAGTGGCAGAATTCTCCTTGGTCTTCCAATTGTTTCTTTTATTGTATCACTAGATAGCCCAGGCTGGCCTTGAATTTCTAATCCACAGGCCTTAGCTTTCCAATCCTGGAAGTATGGGTATGCTAAAAATTATGCCCATCCTGAAGATGGACAAAGGATCTTCTAAAGAAGGACAGAGGAGCCCCCGCTTTAAGACCTGGAAGGAAGTGCCCTCAGGGTGAGGGAACTCCAGGATCGGCAGGGACAAGGGAAACGTCCCACCTCAGGAGCAACAGGATATACAGTTATTAAAATGTCTGTTAGTAAAGGCAAAGGGAAGACAGCTTACAGAGCTTCTGCAGCTAACTCAGCGGCATTGCCATCGGTCTCAGGCACCTCCCGTGTCCAACTGAAACTGAGGGTGCAGAAGCGAAGCTGGAGAGCTTTGAGGAGAGCTCACCCGAGAGGAGCGCCCATGCCGTTAAAATTGTGGTCTTTATGTAATTTAATTTCAAGCGCTCTGGAGCCGTTGCAGAGCAAGGAGTCACTTAAAGCTGTACCTGAAGTAGAGCAGGAAAGTGAAAGGGAAGACACTCAAGCTGGAAATATCAGTGAGCAGAGGAGAGTGTTGCTTCGAAAGGTCAGTGGGGATGCTGTTTTAGAGGAATTCAGGACACTGAGACGACACTCCTCCATCTTCAGCCGATGTTTGTTTTGTTCGTTTGTTTTGTTTTTGTTTTTCAAGACAGGGTTTCTCTGTAACAGTCCTGGCTGTCCTGGAACTAGCTACTGTGACCAGGTTGGCCTCGAACTCACAGACATTCACCTGCCTCTACCTCCCAAGTGCTGGGATTAAAGGCAGGCGCCACCACCGCCCAGTCGTCTGCATCAGATGAAACAGATGTAGAAACTAGAAAGGCTGAACACTTAACTGCGCATTTCAAAACGCAAGAGCTCCAGAGACCAAGAATAAAAAAGGAAGAAGGAAACTTCCCAGCAGAGAAAAGGGAATGGAAAAGAAAATCTTCCCAACAGCGAAGAGGGAAGGAGTGGAAATAAAAGGAAATTTCTCAGAGGAAAAAGGAGAAATGCTTAATCAAGTAAAGGGACTTTCCCTGTAAAGGGGGGGGGGGAATACTGATTCAAGGCCTAAAAATTAGAGGGGATTAGTAAGAGAAAAATCAAGGAAAGGAAAGAGCCTCTTTCCTGTAGAAATGGAGGAAGAGCGAAAGGGTCTTTCCAATAGAAGGAACTGAGGGTGGTCCGAGCTCTGTGCTCTGTCTGCCTGTCAGCTCCCACAGATCGGCCTGCCAGCGCGGAGTGGCAGCATCTGAGTTAGGAAGGATCCACAGTGGGCCTCCCTGCTGCAGCCTGAGCCGACAGCAAAGCCAGAGCTTAGAATATTTTTATCTGTTTGTTTAACTTTGCTTAAAAATTTTTATTGTTGTTTTTCCTGCCGACCAGGAATAACTCTATATTAAAGATCCCTGCGTGGAAAATGCTTTTTATTTTTCCCCAGTAGTGAGAATAACTCATTGTCAATGGTCCCTTCTTGGGAAAAAGAAATATTTAAAATGGGGCCCAGCTTTTAGTTAGAACAATTGTGGTCAGGGCATAAAGTATTAAGTCAATGCTATTTGAATTTCCAAAGATATTAGTAATTCATTGTTTGGGAGATGTTCTCTTTTAATTGTCTAATTAATATTTAAATTAATGTTTAATTTTCATAGTAAACGCGCTAAAAGAGCAGAATTCATGGTTTTAAACTATATTATTGGGTATGCTCTTGTCTGTTTATCATTACTGAAAATTTTCTCTGCTCTTAAAGTTGCTTTCTAAAAATTCATGGTTAAATTCTATAAAAATGTTAACAGCTAAAACAAAATGGGGGGCTGGCTTATTAAATAATGTGGCCACTAAGGCAGAAGCTCACAGAAAGTCATCTTTTACTGATGAAGAGTTTGCAAAAATTGTTTCTCCATAAATGAAACACAGGTTAATTTTTTTGATCCACGCTGTTAATAATTGGCAAAATGCATTAACATGTTACTTGGGACCTATAAAATAAAAAAGGATTCTCTTTTTAAGATTTTATAAAAATGGTCTGTTTCCCAGGGATCCACAAGAATGACCCCAGCTAAGACCTTAAGCAATAGAGGAGAGAGGGCCCAAAGTGGCCTTACCCTGAAGTCAGGCTGATGAATAGCTTAAATATCACGATAGAACCTTCATCCAGCAACTGATGGAAACAGAAGCAGAGACCACACTGGAGCACTGGACTGAGTGAGCTCCTAAAGTCCAGTCGAAGAGTGGGAGGAGTGAGAATATGAGCAAAGAGGTCAAGACCATGATGGGGACACCCACTGAAACAGTCTACCTGAGCTAATGGGAGCTCACCAACTCCAGCCAGACTGGGAAGGAACAAACATAGGACCAAACTAGATCCTCTGAATGTGATTGACAGTTGAGTTGCTGGGGCAAACTGAGGACTATTGGCAGTGGCACCAGAATTTATCTCTACTGCCTGTACTGGCTTTTTGGGGATCCTATTCTCTTTGGATAGATACCTTGTTCAGTCTAGATATAGTACGGAGGGCCTTGGACCTTCCACAAAGCAATGTGCTTTACCCTCTCTGAGGAGTGGATGGGGGTGGGGTGGGAGAGTATGTGGAGGGAAAGGAAAGGGGGGAGAGAGTGAGAACTTGGATTGGTATGTATAATGAAAAAAGATATTTGGTTTTTTTTAAAGAAATAAAATAAAATAAAAAATTTAAAAAAATGATCCGTGAGTATTGCCTAAAGTTACCTCTTAAAATCCTATAGAGATTGTTTTGTTTTAATGCTTTTATAGATGGCTTATGTAAAAAAAAGATCATGCAGATAAAAGCTGGTGAAAAAATTGCTCAGTTGTTATTACTTCCATATTTAAAAGGCAAAACAGCTCCAGTGAATAGGACAGGAGGTTTTGGAAATACTGGAATAAAGGGATTTTGGCAAATGGTTATCAGTGATGAAAGGCCTTAGATTAAAGGTAAAATTAAGTGGGATTGAGATTGAAGGATTATTGTATTCTGGTGCTGATGGAGCTATAATTTCACAAGAATCCACCAAAAAAAAAACAACCAATGAGACCAATACAACAGCAGCAGAAAGGCACTGGACCATAGGAAAAAAAACTGTTGATTTAAATCAACCCATGCACTACAAGGATGCCTTGCCATCTGCCTGGAGACAAGGGAAGGTGTCACGATGGGGTCGAGGTTATGCTTATTTCCCGCGGGAGATAGTAAGCAACAGGTTGTTGATGATCCTGTCAAAATTGATAAAAATCAAGCATGAGCAAGAGACATCTTGCAGACCGCTACAGCTGTCTCTGCAAAAGATGAGACACAGGAGACCTTTGGATCAAACAACTAATCACCCCACCCCCCGGGACAGCTTAAGACTTTGTGTGACAAAGTAGAGGTGATACTTTGCACAACTCAGAGACCTCTAATGTTACAAATGGATTTCTTGCTATGCTTTCTGTGGTAATGGTGTAGGTAAAAGGAATGGATCGTAATTATTGGGCTTTTATCCCCAGTCCTCTAATCAACCTAGCAGTAGGTTGGGAGGATACAGATATTCCTGTAGTGGTTAATGAGCCTTCGTGGCTCCCTGGTCCTTTTGACAGCTGAGGTCCCGCTCAGCCAATGGAGGACGATAGAGTGATTGACAATTACACTGTGGGAATACAAGGAATTCCTATTTGCATGAGAAATGGAACCCAGTGCCTAGTATACCCTCTCATGTATGGCTACCCCTAGTCAATACTACCCAAGAAATTTTCTTTTCTTATGTCTTCAGCATTTAGCAGACTTCTTTTGGGCCTTTGCGGTTCCCTTCTCCCCTGAGCTTCTGTGGTCTGCACATTCAGTTTTAAGAGCATCATTCGCTCGGAAATCTGGGTTGTCTCTAGGTTTCTTCTGGTCAATTTCGAACATGCTACAGAAGATCCAGAAGAAACCCGGAGCTGAAGAAGGCAAGTTACATTACCACCCAGGTTTTTCCATATTGACTTGGGGTCCTGCAAGTTAAAAACATTGAGAAGCAAAGATCAAGTCTTCTCGGTCCCTGGCTGTCAAACAAGTCAGGTGGGGCGGGGGTGGGGGTGGAGGGGTGGGAGGGTGGTGAAAATCTTCATTCTCTCTTCCTTTCTTCCTCCTTCTACCTATTCCTCCATTCTTTCCGAGGTTGTGACTTCAGCAAGGGCTCCCCAGGCCCAGGCTTTTTATTCCGGTAATCAGGTCTTCTCTAGCTCCGCCCCTTGTGCCAAGCAGTCCCTCGTATTGGTCAGCAGAGCTGTGACAGAATTCCTGCAGCAAGAGACCACGTGAGCTACCTGGCAGGACACGCTCCACTCTGCTAACATGCCTCCTCGGGCTGTGCATTGCACGCCAGATTTCCAACTGTCACCCAGACTGGGTTGACTTTTGGTGACACAGCTGTCTTTGAGCCATTTCGGTCCTATAAGTAACCCCTCCCCCTATTCCTGTAACAAACCCCGATGAAACTCATTGGTTCCCTAAGTGGGCTTTGGGTGGTGTCATTACTTTGGTCTGATGTCAGATCCCTATCTGGGGTGAGTACTCATGTTTCCATGTCCCCAGGAATAGTGTCACACAATAGCTTCTGATCCTCCTGCCTCCACTTCCTGAGCGCTTGGGTCACAGGCCTGTGACTCCATGTCTGGCTTATAAGATGCTGGGGCACAGGTGGCTTTATGCTTTCTAGGTAAGTTCTCTACCAACTGAGGTACATCCCTAACGCACTCAAACCTTTTTTTTTAGTACCTTCTAATATACAGCCTTGGTTTCAAACTTCTAAAGCATCCAACTTACTGCCCATTGTGAATGGATAGTAGTTTTGCTTATCCTTGCCATTGCTTCTTGGGCCAAAAACCTGACCTAAGAGAGGCCTGTCAGTCAACACGCGCTGGTTGTGGACACTGCGTTAAGAGCGTGATGCAATCAAAAACAAGAGCAAGAAGAAAAGGCGCACATACATGAGTTGACAGAAATCTATAACAGCAAGTGCTTCCAGCTGGAGGAGTGGTCCTCCATGCAGAGAGCTGTCTACTTAATAGCTCCACCTAGAAGGATGCTGGTGGAGGAAAGGATGGAGGGAAATTCACTGCCCACTCATATGTCCGTAATGAAGTCCCTGAAATAAACTGACAATAGATGGATTAAGAAGAAAAAAGGCTCATAAGTTTGCTCAGTGCACAATGGTATCAAAGGAAACTGGGTACTTAATCTTCCAGTGAGGTCTAGAAGGTTCTTAACTTCTCTGTCAAGAGATGGAGGAAAACACGAGGCCATAAGCAGTTTTGGAGGAAGAGCAAAGATTTCTGGGAGAAATTAATGAGCCCCAAGGGCAGACAACAGTCTAGGACAAAGTTCGCGTGGTTGGCTTTTGTGTTGTCTCCTGCATGCGACCCTCGCTGATTGAAGGGAGATCCAGGACCCTCACATTTCTGCTGTCCCCATGCTTTGAGAGATGAACAGCATCCTTTTTCCTTCTTCTCTCCATCTCTCCTGTCTTCTGGTAATCACCTATGGCCTTACTTTCATAAATGGCTATACTTAGGAGAAAAAGCTGACGGCAACAGGTTAATAGTGTGCTGGTGTGACGGGCATGGCTTTTTCTCCTACTGCTTCTCCGTCTTCTCTCTCCCTCTTTCTCCTTTATCGTCTGCGTTTTCTGATTTTTCTGCAATTAAAATATGTTGCATGGAGTCTGTCAAGATGGATCAGAGGGTAAAGGCACCTGCTACCAATCTGACGGCCTGAGTTCGATCCCCCAGAACCCGTATGGCAGAAGGAAAGAACCAACTCACAAAAATAGTCCTCTGATGTCCACACGGACCACATACATATGTGTGCACACTCAAAAGAAATACATACGTGTGCACACTCAAAAGAAATACACAAACAGACTGGATCCCAAAAATCCAGTATATGCAGAGGAAACAAGTCCCAGTGTCATTGTCAATGGCTTTTCAGAAAGGCTCTGGGCCAGCCACATTCAGAGAATCCGGCCACATTCAGAAAATCTGGTTGGATCACATGCTTGTTCAGTCCCAGTCCAACTGGCCTTGGTGAACTCTCATTAGATCAGTCCCCTTGTATCAGTGGGTGATCGCACCCCTCGCGGTCCTGAGTTTTTTTTTCATGTTCTTCCTCCTTCTGCTCCTCATTTGGACCATGGGGGGCTCAGTCCGGTGCTCCAATGTGGGTTTCCGTCTGTATCGCCATCCATTGTCGGATGAAGGATCTATGGTGATAAGCAAAATCTTCATCAGTATGGTTATAGGCCAAGGCCGGTTCAGGCACCCTCTCCTCTGTCCAGAGAACAATCTGGGGATCTGCATATACTGGATTTTTGGGATCCAGTCTGTTTGGATACTCACCTTCCTGGACCTGGAGGGAGGGGGGAGGAACTTGAACTTCCCACAGGGCTGGAAGCCCTGACTGCTCTTAGGGATGGAGAGGGAGGAGGAGGGGGAGGGGAGGAGTGGGAGGGTGTTGGGAGGAGGGGCGGAAATGGAAACTTTCATAATTTAATAAACTTTGAAAAAAAAAAGAGAGAAAAAAAAGAAATAAGAAATACACAAATAGCCCTCTGACACCCACACATATGTGCACACTCAAAAGAAATACATACATATGCACACTCAAAATACACAAATAATTCTCTGACATCCACACGGCACACATACATATGTGTGTACACTCAAAAGAAATACATACGTGTGTACACTCAAAAGAAATGTGTGTAATGTTTTTAAAATAAAAATGTTACATGGATAATAAATACTTTATTTCTCATGCTCTGTCACTGAGATCTATTTTCAACCCAAGACCATTTAAAAAATTTATTAGCTCATTCATTTACTTTTGGAAACAGAATTGTGTGCATTCCGGGATGGCCTCAAGCTCCTGTGCAACTGAGGATAACTCCAATCTTCTCATCCCTCCACCTCCACCACCAGAGTCTTGGGATTACAGGCACGTGCCACCATATTAAGTTTAACGTCATGCTTGTCTTGTGTGTGTCAAACAAGCACTGTATCGGTTGACTTACATCCTGAAGACCATTTTTAAACGCTGTTTAAAAAAGGAAAACAAAACAAAAATGTGAAGGTAAAACTCACATGCAGGGAAATCAGTGGGGGGAAAACAAAACAAAACACAGCAGGGCAACATGGCTTGTGTCCAGGATCAACTGAGTTCTTCAGCAACTGCTGCAGGGCAGGGGCCAAGTTGATCTTGGCTTTGTCCCTTCTGCCCCTTCCCGTTTGTGCTCAGGCATTCGTGGCCTCATGGGGAGAATGAGAAATTCGGGGTGAGAAGGGGGTGACAATACATACGACATCAGAAGAGGGGAAAAATTCACAAAAGACTGGCCGGAGGGTTGAACAATATAACTATGATTAGACCACCTGTGTTTGCTAACTGGCCTCTTTTCTAGTATGTTCCAAAAGAATGGCTTTCAGGCCCTCCAGAAAAAAATCATCCAGCTTTACAGAAAACTCAACACTTCTCAAAGACAGGAGGATTTATGTGTTAGCCTCTTTAGTAAGGGAGGCTGGAGATCCAAGCCAGGCATTGGTTGGAACAAGTGACACATATTTTGACAGTCCTTGAACTTTTCCAGAAGAGAACGCTAGGGGTGAGGGGACAGTAGAGCTGGAGGTCCCAGGGGTGCCAGAACCTTCACACAGCTGGCCAAGCTCTCTGGGTCTGGAGTGGATGGTTTCTGAGCCCGCAGGGCCAGAGGCAATCAGCAGATGCTGTAAGCTTCCCTAAGGTTGGAACCGCATACTCCTGCTAGTACTTGACGGAGCCCTCCAGGCTTTCACCGCCTCCTGCCAGGCTTTGTCTCCATGGACTCCCCTCCACGGACTCCCCTCCACGAACTCCCAGACTCCCAAGGCTGCAGTTTGTCATGGATTCCCGTCCCCGCTTTCCAAATCACAAGGTAAGCCTTTCTCCAAACTGCGAAAGACTCAAGGTCTGCCATGATTTTAATCTTTCTGTGTCCTTAGGTTGTGGGGATGGTGACGAAGAGAATGAAATGAAATATCAAGATTCAAGAGCTGATTTCCCAGGGTGGTAGCTCTGTCTTACAGAACCCATCACCAAAAAAGACAAGGTCTCGGGCAGGATCCAGTTCCAAGGATCTAGAATTCAACAATGTCTGCCAAACAGTGCAATTAACAGAGGGGCTCAAGGCCTCAGCTCTTCCTGGAGAGCACGGGCAGTTAATGGTGGCTGGGGCAAGGAGGAGTCACAGACCTCATTGGGAAAACCCTTGCTCACAAAAATAACCCAACACCCAAGTTCACATGGGCAACTTAATAAATAAAATGCAGTGGGGCAAAAAAAAGAAAGAAAGAAATGAAAAAATGCTTAATGAATGTATATGATCAAAGTACATTATATATGTATGGAATTATGAAAGCATAAATAAAATGTTTATAGAATTAATAAAACAAAAAATAAATAATTATGGGTTGAAGAGTTAGTCTAGAGATTATTTCCATTTAAATGAGTCCTGTAATATCTAATAACTCAGCAAGATGGAACATGCTATGTTCTTTTAACAATGATGCTTTGGGCAGTGTGTCGTTTGGTACCTACTTTCCGATGCTGCTCCTGATGAGGAGAACCAGCTTCAGCAATTGGCAGCATTTTCTCAGCTGAGGCTAATCTATAGGCTTATGAGGGGGAAAGGGGGAAAAGGTTAAAAGCAATTAGACTGAGGTGAGCTTGTACAACAATCAATTATAAACCCAAAGGGGGCGGAGGACGTATGAAGTTCGTCTGCCACTGCAAACTCGTTTTGTGATGAATGCCCTGACCCTATAACATTAATTTCCAGGGTGCTCAGCCAATCAGACGGAGGCTTCGCCTAACTAGTCCCGCTTAAGACTATTTTAAAGCACAATGTGAAGCTTGACTTGAGATTAACCTTTCTGAAATAAATAGTTCTGACTTTTTGCTGGGGAATGGAAGAGTTGGCTGCTGTCATACCGGTGTATTTTCTCACAAAATGTACAATTATGATTCTTTAACATTTTGAAAAGAGAAGATCAAGGCAATTTGGTTTTAAAACCACAAAAGTTTGATATTTGGCTGCAAGTTAATTTCAGAGAACTTAGCATCTTCGTCATCTGCACTTTGGATGTATCTTTTCCCTTTGGTTAAAAAATTCTTGTTGACTTTCTGCCAGTATACTTAAAATTCAACTACCAGAGCCCAGGAGAGACTGATCAGTACTATTATGACTTTCAACGCTCATGTGACTTTTGTATTTATGTTATAACAACAGCAACAACTTTGGGTCTGACATACAGACGGTTTTCAACATATTTTTCACTTTCCTTAACTACTTCAATCCCAGTACTCCAGAGGCCGAGGCAAGCAGATCTCTGCAAGTTAGGGACCAACCTTGTCTACATGGGAGAGATTTCCAGGGCTACACAGGAAGATCTTGTCTCAAAATTAAGTGTGCGCGCACACACATACACACACACACACACACACACACACACCTCTCTTTCTCTCTCTCTCTCTGCTTGATTTTAAAATTTCTAAAGTGGTGCATGCTTTCTAGAGGTTAAAGGATGTTGCAATACAGAGATGCACCAGGAAACACTAGCCAACCCTAGCCAACTGGAAGACATTTTCTAACAAGCTCCTTCTTGAGGCTGGGCAAAGGAGAAAGAATGAAGAGGGTGGCCTTTCAAGGAAAGACATTGACAAACTCTGACTTCTGCCTCCAAGCAGTCCTTGCGTTAGAGGCGCGGGTCCAAGACAGGGTCTCCCTGCGTAGCCCTGGCTGTCCTGGAACTCACTCTGTACACAAGGCTGGCCTCAAAGTCATAGATCTGCCTGCCTCTGCCTCCCAAGTGCTGGGATTAAGGGAGTACCCCTGGACAAGCATCTTTTCTGAATGTCAATGTAATGTTTTTTTTCTTCCTTTCTTTTTTTAATTGCTCAATGGTAATTGCTTTTCTACTACAGTTGGGTTTTTTTGTTTGTTTGTTTTCTGGTTTTTTAAATTTTCTTTTAGTTTTTGTTTGTTTGTTTGTTTTTTAGTTTTTCAAGACAGGATTTCTCTGTGTAATAGCCCTAGCTGTGCTGGAACTCCCTTTGTAGACTAGACTGGCCTCAAAATCACAGAGATCCTCCTGCTGGGATTAAAGGTGTGCACCAGCACTGCCAACTGTTTTTTCATGGTTTTTTGTTTTGTTTTGTTTTGTTTTGTGCACTGGCATTTTGCCTGCATGTGTGTTTATGTCAGAGTGTTGGATCCCCTGGAACTGAAGTTCTGGACGGTTGTGAGCTACCATGTAAGTGCTGGGATTTGAACCCTGTCCTCTAGAAGAGCAGCCAGTGCTTTTAACCTCAGAGCCATCTCTCTAGTTCCTGGTAGTTGCTTTCTTCAATGTAATCATATTCTTAAAGAAAGCAAAAGGAAAGCTGGAGAGATGGCTCAGAGGTTAAGAGCACTGTCTGCTCTTCCAGAGGTCCTGAGTTCAATTCCCAGCAACCACATAGTTGCTCACAACCATCTGTAATGAGATCTGGTGCCCTCTTCTGGCCTGCAGGCATACATGGAAGCAGAATGTTGTATACATAATAAATAAATTTTAAAAAAAAGAAAGCAAAAGGAAAATAGTGATTATTTACAATACAAAACAGATAGCAGGGGTTTGCATAGTCAGCAATTCAATATAAATGACAATTGTTGGGCTCAGGAATCAGCTGTAAATGCATCAGTTGTAAATGCTATCAGACACACCAGGGCACTGGGCTAGAGGACCCTAATAGGAAACCTTCCCCTCCTCCTGAAATAACAGTTCTATTGGTATCTGGTTTTGTGCTAGAAATACTGCTGGGGGCACAGCCAGAGGAGTGAGCTGGCCCAGGTAGGTTTCTGTTCCCTGTAGCTCTCTGGTTACAAGTATTTATTTGCTGGCGGGGACGAAGGTTTGTCTCAGAATGGCCTACGTCTTCCTCACATGGACTGTCGGTTCAGGGAGCCTCTGTTAATGGGAGCTACCGAGCAGCAAGGTCATTCCAAATCACAGCATGCCCTCACGCACAGGAAATTGGTGTCAAATGGGAAATGGGAACCACCGAGGGCCAGGTTGCCAGTCCTATCTGGATCGTAAGTGCAGAGGTTATTTGCCAGCTCTTCAAAAGTAGGCTTTCGCTAGTGGAGAAGACATTTGTCCGCAGGGCTAGTCATGGAATTAGGACATTACCAAAACATTAGTTTCATAGAATTCTACAAAAGCTTGGGGTGAATGTTTGTCTTTGCCAAGTTTGGTTAGACCTGATTTTAAAAGACTCATTCTAACTCGAATCTTACATTTACAGATGGTTTAAAAGATATATTCCACATTACTTCTTATCTATCTGTATTTCCAGAACACCTCTACTCCCCAGTTCTGAGGATCCACCCTGGAATGCTGGGCAATATCATACCACTGAACAATACCCTTAACCCCAGGTCATAGTTCACCTAGTCTGGAAGCTAGAGGTTCTGGGGGCAGGGAATTAGGAAAGCGCCAAGAAAGTGGCTTCACAGAATGTATTGTAAAAGAATTCATTCACAAACCTTCTCTTTTGTTTTGCCATCTTTGAAATTAGGTGAATGAATAAAGCTGACTTTGAGTGCAGCCAAGTGGAACCAAGAGCCAATTTTGCCCTCATTTCCAAGTAGACATTTATGCTCTGTCTATATAAAATTTTTAAAAAGTGTTTTATATTTGATTAGTTGCACTTGTTGGCAACTTTGTAATGAGAGATAGAGAGAAGTTTCTAGACCATTTAGATTTGGCCTATGTTGGATACTATGTAAAGATGTTCAAGGGAGTTGGCTTGCCAACCTTAGAAACTTCTGGATTTCAGTCAAAACATATACAACTGTCAAACCCCTTTGATAACCTATATAGCCTAATACAACAATACAGAAGCCCATTGTTGGTTAGTATTGTTTTATAATTCTCCAGGCCTACCTTTGCCATGCGTTGCATCAGAAGGTCTGGAAGCAATCCGAAGGGTTCCATGGTAGCACACTTGCTCAGCATGCACAAGGCCCTGGCTCCAGTTCCCAGACTCCCATCCCTGGCTGTGCATGTGTTCCTCAACTCTAAGTGTGGTAATTTTGAAAAGCACTGCTCCGGAATTATGCAATCAGCCAGTTCAGGTGAACTAGAACATCCCTTTTCTAAATTAATAGTAGTTTCAAACATTCTGTCTTGTAAGTACATCCACAAGTTTGTCTTGGTTTTGTTTTTTGCATGAGCCCAATTTCATGTTTAGACGGTGTGCTGCCAGCCCGTCAGAATAATGACGAGTATTTCATAGACTTTTACTACCTACTACTCTACAGATAAATAGAAGCTTTTGCTTTCTATGTCAAGCCTTGTCTGCTTATAAAATACTGCTTTTTGTATCAGAGGCCCGCTCTGGACCGTGACTTGTAACTGGTTCTGCATCCAAATGCCTGAGCTTCTCTAAGACTCACAGTGAAGCCCAACCCACAGTATGACAGTTTTAAGCCTCCCCTGAAATCATTGGCACGGATTACCACCCCTGGTAGAACTCAGTGTATCTTCAAAAGGAAAATAAAATCAGGGCTATCGGTGCAGCTAAGCCTAGAATGCATGCATAATGTGCTTGACGCTCTAGGTTCAATCCCTACTTAGCATGGAGAAAGAGACAGAGAAGGGGGAGGGAGGAGAGGGGAAAGGGAAGAGAGAGGAGGAAAAGAGAACTCTATCAAAATACTCTCCTAAATAGTTTTATAACAATGCACATACAAACTAAGACAAAGAAAAAAATAGATCGCTTTAGCCAGATATAAAAACTTACTAATAAGTCATTATAGTTTTACATAGGGGCTGGCAGACTGGGGACCCCCAAACAGAACCACATAAACGTGGAAGCATGCTCTATCACCGCCGGCATTGCAGATCCCTCAGGAAAGGAAACGCTAGTGACTTACTGGTGCCAGAACATTGAAAATCCAGAGGGAAAGAGAATTCAGCTGGACCCCTTGGTGCTTTTCCACCTCAGCTACAGCCCCAGCTGTCAACTCCACTGTGAACTAAAGACACAGATGTGAAACAACCCAAAGCTTCATGCCCGCTAGTCAAGCATGCCACCAACTGAGCTAGACCCCCAGCCCAAACTCTAGCTTTTAGAGGTATCTATTTTTGTGTATGCTTGTGTGTGCCGATCCCTGCAGAGGCGAGCCCTCGGAGCTTGGGTTACAGGCAGCTGTGAGCCACCTGATGTGACCACTGGGAACTGTCTGTCTTCCCCAAACTCTGAAAGACCAGCCATCTCTCCAGCCCCCTTTAACATTTATCTTGTATTTTAAAATAAACCTCTACAAACTGTTATTAGTGCTACTAAATTGGCTATAACCTACTCTGTCATCTTGTTGCATAACCTAGACCAGCCCGCCCACTGCAGCCATTATATATTTGTCCTTTAATCTAGCAGTTTTCAACCTGTGGGCCACAACCACCTTTAGGATGCATAGCAGATATTACGTTACTATTTAGAATAGTAGCAAAATTACAGTTATAAAGTAGCAATGGAATAATTTTATGATTAGGGGTTACCACAGTACAAGGAACTGTATTAAAGGGTCTCAGCATTGGGAAGGGTGAGGACCACTGGTTTAGAGCGGATGCCATTATATCATCATGGAGTATGGGATTTGCAAGGAATGAAGGAAGTTCTTTCTGTTCCTAGTTTTGCTAAGAGCGCTGTATATTTATAAACGGATGTAAAATCCTATTACTATTTTTCCATCTAACAATATGTGGACATGCTTCTCTCCTGCACTCTGTTAAGTTACAAAGCACACTTTACGTATTTGGAACTTCTGCCCTAGGAGTAAGTCTCCAAGTCTTGAATAGTTTTCATTTTCACAGTTTTTTTTTCTGTGTAAGGATTACATATTTCCTTTTTGATTTATTCCTGGTTATCTTACTTATTGACATTTTACAATAAGTATCTTTAGAACTGTATTTCTTGGCGTGTCCCTGAACTCCAGGAATCTGCTGATTTCTAGATGCTATTAAGGTATCTGAATGTTCTTTCAGATTTTCTATGTGGACAGTCATACTCCTCGGAAACCCTTCAGTTTCATTTTCTTCTTCCCTTCTTCAAAGCAATGTTGAACTGCACCGAGCAGAGGCAGTGGTCATCCCTATCGAGTTGGTGGGCTTGAAAATTATGGTTGTCACATTTCACATCAGTGGTGGTTTGAGTGACAATGGTCCCCATAGGCTCATAGATTTGAATGCTTAGTCCCCAGTTGGTGGAAACATCTGGGAAGAATTAGGAGGAGTGGTCTTGTTGGGGTAGGCTTTGAGTTTCCAAAAGCCCATGTATTCCCAGTTAGCTCTCTCTCTCTCTCTCTCTCTCTCTTCCCCCCTCGCATCTCCCCCTCCTTCTCTTTCTGTCTAGTGTTTGGGGATCAGATGTAACTCTACTGCTCCAGGGTTATAACGCCTGCTTGCCTGCTACCATGCTCTCCACCATGATGATCATGGACTCTAACCCACTGGATAAACAATTTTCTTTTGTAAGTTGCCTTGTCATGGTGTCTCTTCAAAGCAATAGAACGTAACTAAGACAACATCTAATATGTGTTTTATTAAAAAAATATATTTATTTAAAAACACATGTGTCTTTTTTTATCAGGTTAAAATGTCCCTGTCCAGTCCCATTTTTCATTTTTTAAAAGCATGAGCAAATGTTTTACATTGTCTATGATTACCAAATGATACATCTTCTTGATGTATTGCAAACTTCTTTTCTATGCTAATTGATATAGTCAGAGGGCTAACATGGTACCAGAAAAATGCTGCTGGTGGTTGAAAGAACTTTTTTCTTTCTCCTATGATGCCTGACTTTACTATGCTTTATCAACTGCCTGCTCTTTTCTCTATCTTCCTTTTCTATTTGGTTCCTCTCCTCCCTCCCTCTCTTTCTCTTTATTCCTTTCTACATCATCGGTAAGAAAAAGAAAGGAAGGAAGGAAGGAGGGAGAGAGGGAGGGAGGGAGGGAGAGAGAGAAAGAAAGAAAGATAAGAAAAACTAGCTGAGGCCCAAGTAGTAGGATACTTACCTTAATGAATGTTTTTCACATTCACAAATACAATGTTTCTTTGTGTTAACATGATCAATTAGTATGGGAAGAGAATCTGGTAGTCATGTAAAACAATACTGATTGTTAAATGAGGACTTCAACAAAGGTGTGCATAACTACCTGTTTTGAAACATTTTTTGAGAGCAATTCCGCCCCATACATAACATGTTAATTCTAGATCTTTCTGCCTGGTAACACTCAACAATGAAGAGGAACAATTTAACACTGTTAAAAAAATATCAAAAGTTCATGAAAGCGAGCTTTTCTTCAAATAAGCTGTGATGATTTTCTAGCATCTTCTATGAACCTTTGGTTCCATGCTTTGTGATCGGTACATAACCCCTTTCTCTTTCTAAACAGCTTGAATAAAATGGCTTATGATTGAACGTTATTCCTGAGTGATAAAGACAGCTTTAATTTTCTGAAAAACCTAGGACATTTCCCTCAGCCCTTTTAGTCAAGAATATCTTACATTTTAAAATATAAATATTATAGTACAACATTATATTATAAATATATAATATAAAATATCTAATATTTTAGAATCCTCTCTATCAATATAATTTCTTTTTTTCCCTACTTACTCTGTAGCTGAGTATCAAATCCTCTTCACAAAAATCAAATCTCTTACTCAAATGTGATTAAATTATAGTAGACATAGCTTGAAAGTGTTATGAGTCTGACAAGAAGAGAAGGCAGAAAGATTGTAGGAGCCAGAAGTGATGGAGGACTCCAAGGAAACAGCATCTTCCAGTCAGAACAGTAGTGATGCACACATGGACTCAAAAGACTGTGGCAACATGTTCAAGACCTTCACAGGGTCAAGTCCGAGAGACCCCCAGTACCGAGAAGGGGAGGTGGATTCACCCCTAATCAGGAAGCTATTTAAAATTGATACCTGCTGTAAAGGAAAGATTCCTGTTGTGCTTTGGAGGTGACCATTTACAAAAACTGTTTTCCCAAATGAGGTCCTATTCACGATCACTTACAATGAATGCATATTTCAATATATTAAAATATAAGGACCTAGGGGAAAAAAGGTAGAAAACAATGTAGAACGCAAGATAATGTTAATACCCCGAGTTCATGCGCTGCTTGTAATAGATCTGACATTTGGCTCTACACTTTCTAAATAACTAATAGCAATCACTTAAATAAAACAAAATAAGTCCAAACAAATATCACAGCCCAATCTGGCCTTGACCTTAAACTCTTGATCCTCCTGCCTCTTAGCTTCCCCAGTGTTGGGACTACAAGAACGCACAGCCGTGCCTGGTGATAATCACTTTCATAGAAGGCAAAACAGCAAGACAGATCCTGTAGACAACATAATCTATTTCACCCCAGATGTCAATCTAAACCAGTCACTGCAATCCTATTATCTTTGGTCATAAGTGGTTAAATCATGGGTTTGTGGCTAAATTTTGACAATTCAGATAGAGAGGGAAGTTTTGAGGGGAGGAAGGGTCCCTGGAAAAGCCTCCTTGTTCTTATATTGAGAGACAAAATAGTGTTTATGAGTCTGTGTGCACTCTGTGCTTGCAGGAGCCCAAGGAAGCCAGAAGAGGGTGTTGGATGCCACCCTGCAACTGGAGTTGTAGGCGGTTGTGAGCTGCTTTGTGGGTCCTGAGACTGGAACCTGGGTCCTTTGCAAAAGTGGCAGAAACTTTTAACCTTGAGCCATTTCCCCAGCCCATCTCCCTCTCCCAAGGACCTCACTAATGTCCCCAGGCTGGCCTCAGCCTCGTAAGTGCGGGGGTGGGGTGGGGTGGGGGGGGACAAGGGGGCTATAGCCATGCATTGTACCTGGGCTATGCAGTATTAGAGATCAAACTCAGAGCTTTGCATGTGCCTGCAAGCACTCAAGCACCTGAGCAATACTGCCAGCCCCTGGTGCCCATTCTTTGCCAGGATATTGTGTCAGGATATGCTTGGATCTGACATACAACTGTCCTGCTATCACCCTGAAAATAAAGCCAAGATGCAGAAATGGGTGGAGCCATAGAGACTGAAGAGTTGGGTCTGTCATGTCTCTTTGGGTCACATGATTCCTGGTCATGTCAGCTTTGGATTTTGTTTGTTTCTTTATTTGTTTAATACAATTGAAGTTGGGATTTTCTGTCACTTGTAGCCACAACATCCTAAATAATAAGAAACAGACAGGCTTTGATCTGCCACTTAATAAAAACTTGAAGAAAAAAAATGGTTTTAATTTTTAAAATAATTTACCAAGCCAGGCAGTGGTGGCACATGACTTTCTTCAATCCCAGCAGAGGCAGAGGCGGGCGGAACTCTGTGAGTTCAAGACCAGCCTGGTCTACAAGAGCTAGCTCCAGTACAGGCTCCAAAGCGACAGAGAAACCCTGTCTCGAAAAACCAATAAAATAAAATAAAATAATTTACCAGCAGCCAGGCATGGTAGCATACCCCTTTAATCCCAGCACTTGGGAGGCAGAGACAGGTGGATTTTGTAAGTTCCAGGCCAGCCTGGTCTACCAAGTGAGTTCTGAAACAGCCAGGGTTGTTACAATGAGAAACCCTGTCTCGAAAAACAACAACAAAAATCACCAGGCTGAGGAGATTGTTCAGTCAGTAAAGGGCTGCTTATATAAACTTGGGGACCTGCATTCAATCCCACGAAACTACCAGGCATGGTGGTTCATGCTTTTAATATCACGGTGCTGGGCAGGTGTAATAGACAGATCCACAAGCCGTCTGGCCAGCTAGCCTTGTTTGGCTGGTGAGTTCCAGAGCAGTGAGAGATCCTGCCTCAAAATAAATAAATAAAAGGCAGATGGAGGAGGAATGGCACCAAATGTTGTCCTCTAGCCACCACATACATGTGCAAAGACATACACATATACACCCATGTGTGCACACCTATGCACCTTCGCACTTACACAGTTTACTTGTTTGTTAAGTTATACATTTATCTCTAGACAAGATGTTGATATGTTACCCAGGGTGGCTTTGACGTCACGGTTCCCTTGCCCTTGCCTCCCAAGTGCTAGAATTACACATATGTACCATCATACCTTAACACTTAACATCCTAAGTTAGAGTAAGTAGCACCTACTATATGAACTTGATATAAAAATGCAATAGGTAAAAAAGCACATAATATGTTTAGCATGGATCCTGCCACATTGTAACAGCTTCTTAAAGATTTGAACCCTGAGAAGAAGTGCAAACAATCCATATACAATTGTCAGGCTCTTTGAATGGCAATCGAACTTTCTCAGGCAGTAAATTGGCCACTCATGAGGACGCAAGGCAACTGATACTTCTTCATTTGCAAGGACATCTGGAGGATGGTTACTAGGAGTTTTGTTCACTAATCTCAGCCATAGTAAATATCTAATACCGAAACTATGTACTAAACAGCCTCTTTCCATTAATCTAGCCCTGGTTGAAGGGGCACAGGCAGGGCTCGAGTGGCAACATCAAGTTACCAAGATGGGTAGCTCTTCTGGGTCAGTTCCTTTGTCTCTCCATCTCTGTAGATGAGCTTGCTCTGTTTAACATCTGGTCTTCCAATTTGTTCAGCAAATGGTAGAACAAGGATTCTTTAGGTCTGGCAGGACCAAATACTTCTTACTACATAGAGCCAGTCTTGAGGAGGCTACGGCAATACTAAGCTGCGGCCGTTTGTCACTAGGCCATCTAAACCCAGTGTGGTGATCACCCGGTATTGGGTCCTGACCATTCAGTCAGAAGAGAATCTCAGTTAAGAAGCTGGGGTGCCGGTGGCTAAGGGAGGAGGTAGGCGTGGCAGGAGAAAGAGGCTGACCACATTCAGGTCTCTTTTCTCTAGGAAGAAGCACAAAATGTCTTAGCAGCCATGGAGACCAGCTCTCGAGGCTGCTCCCAGGGTTGGAAGAAAGACTCCACAGTGTAGCAAAACTGGACTTTGGGTTTTTTCAATCTGAGGGGTTACAGAACAGATTCACGCATGTGCTATTCTTGTCATGTGCCTTATTCTTCTGCCTATTTGTCTGTCCTCTGATTTTCTTCTAAGTTCTAATTCTTTTGAGCTCTTCTCTATTTTGTTTCAATTCTGTTCCAATTCTCCCTCACTTCTCTGTTCGTCTAGCTTAAGTATATTTTTTTGCAGGAGGCTTGGGACAATAGGAAAACAGTTGTAAGAATTACATCTTGCCTGGTAGTGGTGGTGCATGCTTTTAATCCCAGCACTCAGGAGGCAGAGGCAGGCGGATCTCTGTAAGTTTGAGGCCAGCCTGGTCTACAAGAGCTAGTTCCAGGACAGACTCCAAAGTTATAGAAAAAACCTGTCTCGAAAAACAAAAACAAACAAACAGAAAACAGAATTGCATCTCATTGGTCACAGCACATTCCTTGGGTAAATGATAAGGAGTCAAACCATTTACCATGGCAGTGAAAAGTTTGAAGATTTCTGGTATAAGAGTGTGATCAGAAGCCAGGGCACAGTGCCCGGTGAGACAAGCTGCGAGACATTGATCTTTATTAGCCAGACTTGGCAAGTGAAAAATTGGCATGATTTTTTAAGTTGCTTTTTGTTAATAACCTTCGATAGACGTCTGCAACTTTGACCTTGTGCACATCTGTAAAGTTTTCAAATTATGATCCATTTACAGAAACATTCCGTCTAGCTTGAACTTGCTCTGAGGTGAAAATGTAGCTTGCCTTACACTGGGGAGAAATTGTTGTTTTCTTTTGTTAGCCTGAATAACAGGAACAAAACAGGCTTTTAAATATCTTACATATATTATTACGGGACAACAGATATAGTTATGAAGCATATCCTAGTATGTTTTATATATGTTAAAATTACACAACTAATGAGAAGTCATCTTCCTGACCACCTATAGATATACGTGACCATTATATTAGATGCAATCAGGAGATCACATATACAGATCACGTGAGATTACACACTGCTATGCAGGTGCTGGGGAGACATCATTGCTGCTTTTGCACATGTGACATCACAGACAGCAGCAACAGTTTCCAGAGTCGGTGGTCCCACAGGCCTTACGGTGGGGTTCTCCTCCATCAGAGAATCATTCCCCTGTGGGTTGGCATCTGAACACTAGTTGTCACCTGCTGCAACTTCCACGGCCTCTGAAAAAAATGGTTCATTTAATTGTGCTTCTTGGAAACAAGGACTATGTCTTCCTCAGTAGCACTCACGTGTTAAATGTTCTGGGGGTAGTTTCTGATCATATGATTTTTGTATGTGTGGGGCACACTGCATTTGTGCACACTCAATAGTTAGTTCTTGCCAACTTGACACAAACTAGAGTCACCAGAGAAGAGGGAGTCTCAACTGAAGACTTGCCTCTGTCAGACTGATCTAAGCACACGTCTGTGGGGCGTTTCATTGGATAGTGAGCCACATGGGAAAGCCCAGCCCCTTGTGGATGCTGCCACCCCTGGACAGAAGTTCCTGGGTTATATAGGAAGGCAAGCTGAGTAAACCATGGGAAGCAAGTCAGTAAGCATCATCCCTCCATGGTTTTTGATTCAGTTCCTGCCTTGGCTCCCCTCCATGAAGGACTTTGATGTGGATGTGGAAGCTGACATAAACCCATTATTCCTCAAGTTACTTTTGCTCATGATATTTATCACATCAACAGAAGCCAACCTAAGACACTATGCATGTGTGCATGTATACATGCGTGTGCACCTATATGTGCGCAAATGTATGTGAGCATGAGGTGTCTTCTATCGCTTCTCCGTTGTATGTATGTATATATATATATATATATATATATATATATATATATATATATATATATTGAGACAGGATCTTTGTTGTATTTTTCTTTTTTTTTGAGACAGGGTCTTTCATAGAATCTGGAGCTTAAACTTCAGCCAGGTTTGACTGGCCAGCAAGCTGTGGGGATCTGCCTGGCTCTGCCTCTCCAGCACCGGGATTGCAGGTGTGTGGCATCACATCTGCCTTTCACATGGGCGATGGGAGCCAAGCTCAAGCCCTCATGCCACCTCATCACCAGCGGAGCCACTTTCCAGCTCCTGTTCTTACAAGTTCTCTTTAAAATAAGTATTAAGCGTATACTGTGGTATACACTGTGCTTGGTTTTACACGGTGCAACATTTCAAATATGTATTTCCACATTTCAATAAACGTATGCCTTCAGTTATATTTCTGCAGCATCATTATTAACTGCTTTCTATTACTCCGCTATATAGAATATGTATGTTTGCTGGGGTATGGGGATTCATGCTTGTGACTTTAGCCCTTAGGCTAACAACAACAGAGAGTGAGGCTAGCCTGGGCTAATGACAACAGAGAGTGAGGCTAGCCTGGGCTAACGACAGCAGAGAGTGAGGTTAGCCTGGGCTAACGACAGCAGAGAGTGAGGTTAGCCTGGGCTAATGACAGCAGAGAGTGAGGTTAGCCTGGGCTAACGACAGCAGAGAGTGAGGCTAGCCTGGGTTAATGACAGCAGAGAGTGAGGTTAGCCTGGGCTAACGACAGCAGAGAGTGAGGCTAGCCTAGGCTAACGACAGCAGAGAGTGAGGCTAGCCTAGGCTAACAACAGTGGCAAAAACATGTGAGTTTTACAGGATAAAAAAATTGCACAGCCCAATCAGAAGCATGGGATTCTTAGACTTCTTCAATATTTTTGTTGTTATAAATAAAATTTCATGATATTTGGGATCCAATTCCTGTAAACCTTCTCATTAAACTCCTAACTTCTTTAGTGGAATTGAGGATTCAATGTATTTGTGTTATGCTAAGTTTTAAGTAAATATTGCAAATTTCAACAGGCACTTTAAAACATTTTTATAAGTTATATACTTAACTTACAGAAAATTTCCCCCTTCTTTCTCCATATCTAGCCTCATAACCAGCTTATATTAGGCTGGCAGAACATTTACTACTGTGAAATGTAAAGGGGTTTATTTTAACTAAAAAAAAAAAAAAAACATCAGTCATCCAACTGCTCTCCTCCTTGAATGCCTTCCATACCTGGCGTCCTAATCATTGGTTTTGTACCCTAATCTTTTGGTTTATTAATAAAGGCAAATCTCTCTAGTACTTCTATTCATCTTTTGATTAAATTGATCATATTGCATAGAACCATAAGCCGCCAGTATTCAAGTGCATTCAAAGGGGGTTGTGCCAGGCCTTTTTGATTTGCAAATCTACATGTAAATGCCATTCCACATGGCAGTTAAATGCTCAGTCTTCTGATATTAGCGCAGCATGAAAAGCAACAGATTTTTTTTTATATTTGCAAGAATACATTTCCCTTAACAACACGCATACGTTAGTATGCATACATATGTATATGCCTTTTCTACTATGGCCTGTTTTGTTGCTTACAGACATGAAATCAATTATTTAACTACCAGACCAAGTTA
This sequence comes from Myodes glareolus, assembly GCF_982192425.1. Lineage (NCBI taxonomy): Eukaryota > Metazoa > Chordata > Mammalia > Rodentia > Cricetidae > Myodes > Myodes glareolus. Next base: position 52,128,521 of record NC_142046.1, read on the forward strand.
CATGCAAACACATTTGGCTATTGTTTCTGATCTGAACGAGATCACTAGCTAGATGCTTCCTTCTCTGCTACCTTAACCTGGGCAAAGGAGAGTATAATTTAGGAGTTTACTTAATGATTAACTATATTCAAAGGCTCAGAAAATGCTGATGACCAGACAAGGGAGAAAGCAGTTCACAGGATGGACTGCTTCATTCACACAAAGCTGAAAGAGAGAGAGAGAGAGAGAGAGAAATATGGCCTATTTAGAAACAACTGTTATGGCATGTGTGAGTTTCCTTAAGTCAATGTCATGAAAGCATACAAAGGGCATTAAAAGCCAGGATCGTAGGTCAGCATTCTTGGGAGGCATTGTGGGCATGAGATTCTCAGGGTTTGTACATACGTGTGGAAATCCGGTATTTAGAAATAGCACATTGGAGAGTGGTACCCTGACTTTAATCTTCTAAATGAAACAATGAGCTAATTAGTTGTTATGAACCACTGGTCTACTTTCCACACCTTTGGGGATCCATTTCACCCAGGACTGAATGGAGCCAGGCCTGTGTTCTGCTCCCCAGCAGTGACCTCTCTGATTCAAATGGAAAATGCTCTTGCAGTGAAATTCACTGGGACACAATGTTCAATAGGAAGATTACATTTCCAGTGGGCCAGAAAGATATTTGCCAGCATCTCATTAAGGCTTCGATGCAAAGTCTTGGATTTCAATCAGAGCTGAGATAGAATGGCAATAATCCAGGAGCAAGATGCGGGCTGGGGCTTTGTTTCCCGTAGCATTATGCATTCCCCCCCCAACCGCCATCTACAATAAAATCTTGCAAAAATTTCCAGGAGACTAGATATGGAAAAGAAATAACCCCATAGTCATTTTAATGTCAGCTACACAACACGCTCTGTGAAGCCCCCATGGCCTGCCTGATAACTTTGCCTCTCACTCGAGAAGGGGAAGGTGACATCATTTACATTTAGCCCAACACGTGAGAGAGGCTGAAAAAAAATCCCCGCGCTGTAAAGGCCGCGTCAATTCTCCCACCTCTGCAGACCCACCTCCCATCATTAATATGGTCCAGTCATTTCTTACCAGCATTTTCTTCTCTGCCCCTAGAAGTAATTTGCCGACTTAATGGAACTGTGAGAGATTTGCTTTAACAGACTTTATGAATGTAAGCAGCTCCCACTGAACATTTCCCTCTGGAGAGAGGTTATCCTTTGGCCAGGGGGCATTTGTAATAGTTCAGTAATCAAAAAAGATCTGCTTCCTCGGACTTGCTAATTTGCTCCGTCTCTTAAGTAACAAAAGGGTCTAAACCCTGCCTCTCAATTTAAAGTGAGCCTCGTAAAAGCGTCCAGCTTAGCAAGAAATCGGAGAATTCACATCTGAGCTTTTAGCCCCATTTCAATTTGTGCAAGCCTAATATCACCAGAGCCTGATTTCAGCAGCGGGGAAGGTGTGGCTTTCTGTGGGATTTAGTTCTCTATCTGGGAGGGAGTTGCTGGGGGAACGGACGGACAGGGCAAACTGCTGTTCAGTTCAAGCGCGTTTTCCCTCGGAGGATCGGAATTTCTGAGTCCTCAGCAGGTTTCATGTGAAACTGAAACTTCTGCCTTCAAGTCAGGACTTTGGACTGGGTTTTGATAAGAGGGTTGGGGAAAAAAAATCAACTGCATTCTTCTTAAATTGCGTGGTTGCGACTCAGTTAGGCACAGCTGTGTCCCCGGTGGGCAGGAAAGCGCTGGGCGATAGGATGGTCCATCTGTACCGGAGTTGAGAGGCGCCATTGCCAGGAAAAATGTCCTTTGGCCTCATGTTCTTTACCCAGTCCTAGACTGACTCCTTTGAGCTGGTTGCTTTAGCTCTTGCTGCTTTCAGATGCTAAGTCCTGAGACCCAGTTAGGCTAGACAAACCATGCTTCTTCGTGAGGAAATGTATGGTGAGGACAGGGAGGGGCCCATTAACCCAGAAGCCAAGTGGAATGAAAATCTTTCAATCTATAAATCTGCCAAACAACCTCGATGTTGTCAGATACACAATTAAGAGTCTGAGGTAACCAAATATGCCAAATCTCTAGTGCTATTCTATTTTTTTTGTGTATTATTGTGGTTTTGAGATGGGTTCTTATCTAGCCAAGATTAGCCTCAAATTCACAAACTGCTGAGCATCATGGAACTGTTGGGTTTACAGGCCTGTGCCACCACACTCCGGGTTGAAATTTAAATGTTTTCACATTGTCCCCGAAGCCCTTGCCTAACCTTGGGTCCATGTGTGATCTCTTTCAGACCACTGACTTTTAGTGGCAGAGCAAGAGCGAGTATGAGAATCTCTATATTCAGTTGTTCCTATATTCAAATTGTATTCATTGAAAATCGCTTGGCTCCCAAGCCCATTAAGTGAATGTTGAATCAAATTAACATGCCACTTCGAACTCTCAGGTGTGCCCCATGCCCTAAATTAGTCACCGATCTTACATCACCGGCTTTAAAATCTTCCTCGAGCCTGTCCTCAACTCTCCCATGTCTTCCTTCATCTGATCGTTTCTCACTTAAGATGCTAAGTGGTTTCCCTACCCCTGCTCTAAGTCCCCACCGGTTCATCTTTCATTCAGTTACCAAAATACTTTAAAACTATGAATTAGAGCACCTCAGCGATGTAAAACGCACCAGGGATTCCCGGTCGCCAACGGTATAAAACTCTCCAGCATTTGTAACGTGGGCCCTGGCTTTGCCCATATTATCCTCAGCTCCGTCCTTTACCAGCCGCTTTCATCGCGAGTGTTCGCTAACATCTACGCACCTTGTGGGCACAAGGCTGCGCTAGCTGCTCTTGCAAAGCAGCCTTGACCCCCTTCTTTCTCAGAACACCTACCCTGCTTTCTGTTCACCTTGTGCAATACTCCCATGGCTCTAAACTTCGTGTGACACAGCGTGAGCTGTTAGCACATGCTTAGTATATGTTTTTGTTTGTCTGCGACAAGGTCTCGTTGAGCAGCCCAGGCAGGCCTTGAACCTGTGATCCTCGTTGCTCAGCCTCCCCAGTGCTGGGATTATAGGGGTGTATCATGTCCTACTAGGGTTTTTGAATAAACCTTGAATGAAGGGCCGTACGAACAGAATATTGTCTCTAAACGTCACAGTCCTGTATGTGACTTAGCTAACCTAGGTGGGAAGAAGGGAGGCAGGAAGGGAGACACAAACAGAGACTAGGGTAAGACCTAAGGAACAGAGTGAAAAGTTAGGACAGCTTTTCAGAGACTAGGGTGAGAAGAAGCCTTTGAACATAAGACACCTGGAAAGCATCTGACCACAAACGAGGAAATCAATGAGGATGTGGTTGGACGGGCTCAGGACACAGGCCTCAGATAGGTACCTGGGAAGCCCCAGGACTGTGGACAAGGGTCCTTGAGAACCAGCAGGAAGCAGCGTTCTCTGTTGTTTACGGACAGCTGAACTTTTACTCTAATGAAACTATCTTTAAAAACCCCAGGATGAACTGAGTGGTGGTGGTGCATGCCTTTAATCCCAGCACGTGGGAGGCAGAAGAGAATCTGTGAGTTCAAGGCCAGCCTGGCCTACAAAGAGAGTTACAGAACAGCCAGAACTATTACACAGAGGAACCCTGCCTTGAATGACCAAAAGACAAAAGATACCCCCCCCCAAAAAAAAAAACCAGACAGACAAACAAGAAAACCAGGATATAAAGTAGATACGGCCATAATTTTATCCGTTGGGCACTCAATTTCACATCTAGTATTTGTAGGCAGAGTTTTTCGTCAGGACCACTGGCCAGCTTTGTCCCACCAGCCTACCCTCAAACAACCACACAGAGACTTATTAAGCTTAAGCTAGTAGCTTAAGCTTGTTACTAACTAGCTCTTTCGAATTGAATTCACCTATATCTGCGCTCTACCATGTGGCAGTTCCTTTTTTCAGCATAGCATATTCACCTTGCTTCTCTCCATGTCCCTTGGCGACTCTGCCCTCTTCCAACCCATGTTGTCTTTTTCACAAGTCCCGCCTCACCTTCCCTGCCTAGCTCTTGGCCAGTCAACTCTTTGCTAACCAATGAGAGTAATACATATTCACCATGTAAAAAAGATTGTTCCACAGCAAACCTTTCCCTGTAAAGTTGGTTGAACAGCCCACTTAATAGATACAAACATCTCTATAGTGGTGACTCTAGTCTTTTTTTTCTTTTTCTTTAGTTTTTTTGCTATGAGTTAATCCAGGGTCTTGAACATGCTACATCACTCAACTATTTCCCCAGTTCACTGACTATAGTCTTTTTTTTTTAAGCTTTGTATTATCACACATTAATTATTTACAATAATGGGTTTCATTATATTTTATATATGTGTATGATGTATTTTGATCATATTCACCCCAAGACCTACTCTTTTTATTCTGTGTTTATTCTCCAAACCCCTGCTTGTAGTAAGAGGTCACTTGCTTGTTCCCGGCAGCTCAGATCCGAAATAACCACACAGAAACTGTATTAATTAAATCACTTCTTGGCCCATTAGCTCTAGCTTCTTATTGGCTACCTCTTACATCTTATTTTAACCCATTTCTAGTAATCTATGTATCGCCATGAGGCTGTGGCTTACTGGGTAAAGTTCCGGCATCTATCTCCAGTGGGGCTACATGGCTTCTCCTCTGACTCTGCCTCCTTTCTCCCAGCATTCAGTTTAGTTTTCCCCACCTAGCTAAGTTCTGCCCTGCTATAGGTCCAAAGCAATTTCTTTATTCATTAATGGTAATCACAGCATACAGAGGGGAATCCATCATTACCTGCTGATTCCCTTCTCCTTAACTTGGTGACTTCAATCTTAACAGCACTTTAAGCACTGATAAAATTCAAACAGTTTGCTTCAGGATTTTCTAATTTCTTCCACATTCTGGAGTTCGTCTCAGTGACCCAAAATCCCTGACACCACAATCCTTATGTCTGTCTTGGAGGTGATCCCACTAGTGTTGGTCTCTTGGGGTAGTGGAGGGGGGTGTCTACCCATTTGATGAGAATATTTCCTCCCAGAATCATCTGATTCCTTCAGTGTGCCACCTTGCCTGGCTCAGGAATAATTTCTAAGTAGGACATTCACTTATTTTAGCCCACTGTTTTGTTCTACAATGGCTTGAAAACAATGTATTGGGCATCACCTCACATTTTCCTTGTTTACCTTTTTAGCCGTGTGTGACCAAGTTCTTGCCTGCATTTCTAATCCTAGGAACATGCTCATCATCTTACCCCACCCCATCACCACCACTGCCTCACCTTCCCCTAGTTTATTGTGTCTCTGACTCTGGAGCTACCTTGGATCTCAGCACGCCGGATTTGCGTGTGCTCGAGGTGGTCTCAGGATGATTTGATTCATACTCGCTACAACACCACAGTGGCCCTGCTGGAACCTCTGGAAATGAGGTGCTATAATGGGCGAGGTACCAGTCACGAAACCCACAGCAGTCAGTGTGTGACTGTGGAATTGGGAAGATGGTGCTTAATGCCCCTGTGGCTTCAGTAACTGAGGACTAGAAGATCCCTTCAGGAAGTCTGTGAATAGAAGAGGCTTGCTGGGAAGCCTTGCCCATGATGAGTGTGAGGAGCCTGTGGAATCTGCAAGAGATATGTCAGGGTCCGGTGCCAGCCTGGACCCTAAATTATTTCTCCAGACCAGAGGGGAGGCATGGGATTAAAGACACAACTCACATGGTTTTATTGGGAGGGAGATTCTCTGTGATCCCTCATGAAATCCTGAGTTCACATCCTGAAAATTCCTCTGTGTTTATTCTCCAAACAGCCTTCACACCAAAATGTAAACTAAGGGGGAATTCATTAGCATTCTGTTTCCTAGGTAACCAGGTGAATGGCTTTAGTCACGTCCACACCTTTGCCACACCTTTCTATGCCCATTTTGTCAAGTCTTCCTATGTCCCTGCTTTGTAGGCCAGCTCGGTCACGTAGACTGAATTAATGTCTCTTTTCAGGCATCCAAATTACAAAGAAGGAGCAGAACAACATCCTGACCCTTTTTTAGGGTAGCGACAGCCTGTCTGGAAGGCTATGGTGACCCCCTCAGGTGAGAACTATGGCTTGAGAGCCTGGCTGTCATACCATGGAGACATGGGCTACAGAGATACCCAGCGGGGATCAGGATACACCACTTGAAAGCTCAGGAGACCATGCCACGTTTGTGTAAATATTTCTCAGTGTGTAAGGGTGTGAGCCTATAGACACACATGCATATATTTAGACACAGGCCAACACAACATTCTCAAAGCAGCCCGTGTATCTGCCAGTGATGGAGGTTTCCATATTCATCTAGAGATAAATATTGGCTGGAAACATACTAAGTAAATCTACATTTCTTTCCTTTTATGCAAATCTGGGCATGTTGTTAATCAACATGCTGTAATAATTAAAAGATCATTTCCACGTTAATGAAGAAAATCTTAGCCACTCTGAAATTTGCCTAGAACCAGAAAGGTCAAATGTTGAATAAATATTTATTCAAAGGGGAAGATGACAGGCCAATGCTTCCATCATGAAAATTAATCAATCTGGGTATGGCTCAGATATTACACATTATCTGTGGTTAACTGCATTTTGCTTCGTGATTAGTAATTGTTGTCCTGCATGCCCCGTGTTCCAAAGAGAGCATACTGAGCATCCAGGAGTAGTTCTGAGGGGAAAAAAAAATTAATGATTTTATTCTACCTCAAGAAACTAAATCAATACAAGAAGCCTAGGGGAGAATGAGCATCCCCTCACCACATCCAGAGGGTGTAAGTTCCTTTAATGGGGCACTCATAATTCCCATTACAGTTAATGGGAGGTGTGTGTGTGTGTGTGTGTGTGTGTGTGTGTGTGTGTGTGTGTGAATGCAGGCTCACTGTCGCTATCAGAAAATGATTCCTTTTGTGTTGATCTCCTAGCTGTGTTTTCATTCTGCCTTTTAAAACCATTACACCTCACAGAGTTTTGAGAGCATTATGGGTAACTTTAGGAAGCCGTCATTATCTCCTCTCTCTTAACCACATAATAGGGGGTGGAAAAGTGTGAGAGTACAGTATATACACCACGCTGAGTAGAAGGAACTTGCCTTGAATTTCTGAGCCCCTCAGCCTATTTTCTGTAATGTTCAGTGGTGAATCACACTTAAGTGCTCCATCATTCCCTAGGCTATGTGCTTCATGCCAAAGGTTCCCAGATTACAAAAGTATCCTCAGCTCGGGAAGGACTCCTAATTCACCATCACCTTATTTTGACACTAAGAGAGAAAATATGTGCATCAAGACAAGTAGAGGAAATAATGGGGGGAAAAGAACCCGTATTAACTTAACAATGCAGCAAACACTCTGAAGAGAAAAAAAAAATACGGACTGGAAGAATAATAAGGGTAATAGAAAAGTAATGCTATTATATTATGAGAGGCTTGCCGGTCAGCTCATGAGCACTCCCTTGAGTGAAGAGGGTTCCTTAAAGAGCTTTGCTGTCCTTACCATGAGAGGAAATGGGAAAGTTAAGATAGTTCCAAAGTTGGGAGAAAACATTTCTTTTCTGTCAGTGTTTCTGAAAGGGTCAAATACAGTTCCTGAAGGTGAAGTGGGAGTATTTAGGGGAAAAAAAAATTTAAAACGCGAGCAGCTCGGAGGAGCTATTAACATTTAAAAGATGAACGATCTTTAAGTCCCGGAGGCAGAGCCTCATGAACTTGGATAAGCAAAGTGAGATCTTAGACGACCCCCTAATTAATGCGGGGGGGGGAAGTAATAAAGATCACACACTTATGCAAAGATCTTGGGAAACATGTTCTTTGCCTGGTGAGAAAGTCACTGAAATGTATCTCCAACTTTAGTATATTTCATTTTAGCAAAGTTTATCGAACCAAGTGGCAATACAGATAAATACTAAATGATGCCATTGCTAGGCTCTAGAGAGACTGCTCACCAGCTAAGGGCACTTACGGCTCTTCCTGAGGACCAGAGTTCACGTCCCAGGAGCCTTATCATGCAGCCCACTACCATCTGTGACTCCAAATGATGCCTCTGGCCTCTGCAGGCGCCTGCACTCACAAGCATACACCCTACACACACACATACTCACAATTAAAAATAATCTTTTAAAAGGTGTCATTGGGCTGGGTGCTGGTGGCACACACCTTTAATCCCTGCACTTGGGAGGTAGAGGCAGGTGGATTTCTGTGAGTTCAAGGCCAATCTGGGCTACAAGAGCTAGTTCCAGGACAGGCTACAAAGCTACACAGAAACCCTGTCTTGAAAAACCAATATATATAATGTATAATTAAAAATTACAGACTAATAGATAGTCATTTACAATAGTTAAGCTTGTAGTCTTCTTAGTTAGGTTTTCTAGATATATAGAGATATATTTCAGTTAGATAATATTCAACATTTTAAAGGCATGTCATTTAAAAGGTTTTCAGAACTTAGACTTTTCTTGACAGTGAGACATCTGCTTCTGGCAGCACCAATTTCTTCACAAAGATGATGGACATTGATGATGCTCCTTATGGAGTTTGTTAGCCATTTGTGCAAGAAACTGCTCTTGCCCAGACTGTATTGATGGTATTCTGTATGAACTGGACATGCAGGACCCACAGAGAAATGACTGCTGAACTTGCCAAAAGAAGGTGAGATAGTCCTTCAGGGTTCCTGCTACATGAAAGAGTCTACCAGACAATTCTTCAGGGCACAGAAGAAAGTGACTGACAAACTGCCAATATAGGCGAAACCGTCTCTCAAACTTCCTACTTCATGGAAAAGTCTACCAGATACTATGGGCCTGTAGGCTGAAGATGAATGCCCCAACTTTACAGAACTTTGGGTGACTATCCAGGCAGTGAGATGTCTCTGTCAATTCTAGAGCTTTGGAAGTTGCTTACAATGCACTTCCTGTTTACTTAGGTAATATTATATCTTTGTGGAGTCTTTGATGGAGTTGAAGACTAGATAGTTACAATTATAGCTTTCCTTAGTTATGCTAAAGGATAAATTAGATATGAAATTTTAGACTCACAAAGATAAAACAGATGATAGAATAAAATCTTCCTTTTTATTTAGACAGAAAAAGGCTGGTGATGTGGGATTCCCCTCTGTATGCTATGAATATGTTTTATTACCATTGGTTAATGAAGCTAGTGACTTAGCAGAGAAAAGCCAGGCAGGAAACCTGAACAGAGATATACAGAGACAGTAGCAGAGCCAAGGAGATGCCAGCCAGCTGCCGAGGAAACAAGATATATAGAAAATGAGGTAATGCCATGGCCTTGGGACAATATATAGACTAATAGATGAGTTCATTTAAGATGTAAGAGCTAGCTAGAAATACACCTGAGCCATCAGTGAAGCTGTGTTGTAATCAACATAGTTTCTTTGTGATTATTCGGGTCTAGGCGGGCAGGAAAGGAAAGCACAGTCTCCGTTTACAGTTTCTGGTTTTTCTTTCCTGAACTATATCTGATAAAGACCACTCTAGGCTACAAAGCCTGATGATAAGCTTATTCTCAGGGGAGACAGCCTGGTTCCAGTGTCGCAGAAAGTTGGGCTGCTGGACATTTTCCAGAACGGGAGTTAGGGGTGGGGTAGATTTCTTCCATCAAAGATATATTGGTTAGAGTGCTTTTAAAACTTTGTTTGAAGTAGGCATTGGTGGACTTCTGTCTTGTGCTTACCCTACAAGATCATGGAGTTAAGCTAAGACCAGGTTAAGCTATGACATTCACCTATTGCATCTCACCCTGCTTTGCCCTCATGTTGGGGAATGAATTTAGGATATCATACTCATTTAGGCAAACTCTCTTCCACTGAATTATATCTCCAAATCTCTCCTATTTTCCCTTATCCTAAGCATTTCCTACTTCCTTTCAAGCACCTTGAAACAAGTAGGAGGGTATTTTATCCAACAATTTCAGGTATCCAATGGAAAAGTCAGTTGGGTGCCTACTATGCGTTATTGTTATCAGAGTATTAGTATAACCTTAACATTTCTCTGATCTATTTCTCATAGTTTCTACTAAAAATTCCTTGGTTTATACCTTTATGATTCCGTCCCTAAATCTTCCAACATTTTCCTCTACTTCCAAACTCTCCTCTCTTCTCCTCTCTCCTTCTCTCCTCTCTTCTTTTCTCCTCTCCTCTCCCCTCCCCTCCCCTCCTCTCTCTCTTCTGTTCTCTTCTCTCCTCTCCTCTCCTCTCCTCTCCTCTCCTCTCCTCTCCTCTCCTCTCCTCTCCTCTCCTCTTCTCTTCTCTTCTCTTCTCTTCTCTTCTCTCATCCCTCTGAGAGAGCTGTATTAGTGAGGGTAAGGACAGGGTGCAGAGAGCTAAGCAGTAGGAGGTGAGAAAACAAGGGAGGAATGGGGCCTAAGGAGATCTGCCATGGGATAATGCTCCTGTACACTATAAAGATTTGTCACTTGTATTGGTTTAATAAAATGCTGATTGGCCAGTAGTCAGGCAGGAAGTATAGGTGAGTGACCAGACTGTAAGAATTCTGGGAAGAGGAAAGGCAAAGATGCAGTCACAGACCAGATGCAGAGAAAAGCAAGATGAGAATGCCTTACTGAGAAAAGGTACCAAGCCACAAGGCTTTTAGCCACAATGCTAAACTTAGAAAAGAATTATGGGTTAATTTACATTGTAAGAGTTAGTTAGTAATAAGCCTGAGCAATAGGCCAAACAGTTTAAAATTAAATAAGCCTCTGTGTGGTTTTCTTGGGGGACCGAATGGTTGCAGGAATGGGTGGGTTAGAAACTTCTGTCTACAGAGATGACTCTGTGGGCAAAGGCACTTGCCATCAAACCTGCTGACCCTGAGTTCAATCCCCAGTACCGGCTTGGTGGAAAAAGAGAACAAACTCCTGTAATTTGTTCTCTAATCTCCACTTGTGCACTGTAGTACAAGAGCACACACATACATGTAAGAATTTTTTTTAAATGGATGAGGTAGCACACATAGAATGACTATGATAAACCAGATAGTAAAAAAAAATGGAAAAAATAGTTACCAGACTGCAGTGAAAACCAGAGTCATAGAAGATACCCACCTGGCAGGAGATAAAGTGGAACTTCTTGGTAGAATGAAATTATTGCTGGGAATGTAACTCAGAGGGGGAAAGGGTGGGAAGAACTGTTACACTGAAGGAGGGTTAGAGGAACATGGGTAGACAAGGAGAGTGAAGTAGTCTCCCTGAGATGCCAGCCTCTATCCTGGGAAGATACACTGGGAGGAACACTGGGAAAGCAGGTTAGGGGATGGCATCTAAACAGGACCAGTACTGGCAAGGGGAGGACCAGGGTCTCTGTAAAATACCCCAGCCAGAGTCCAGTCAGTGGACTAAGGACCGTAGGACACCTCCCATCCAGAAAAGAAAAACTGTTACCTTCTCTTTCTCCAAGCTTCAGTCTTCCATTTCCCCCAGACATTCATTTCTTGGTTCGTTCCAGAGGACCAGCTCAGTGACTCCCTATATGAATGACCAGCAACACCCATTACAACATCTTCACCTTCCAGCTGTTGTCTCCTTCCCCGATGGGACTTCTTTTTTGTTTGTTTTGATTGTGTTTTTTGTTTTTTGTTTTTTTTTGCTTTGTTTTGTTTTGTTTTGAAACAGTGTCTTTTTATTGTGTAGCCCTGACTTTGCTAGAACTCACTATGTAAACCAGACTGGCTTGAACGCACAGAGATCTGCCTGCCCCTGCTCCCCACTCCCCAGCTGGGAATACAGCCTGTGACACCACACCCTGCAGGAAAGAATCTGAGGAACAAAGAAAACATCAGTAAATTGGCCTTTCTCCAGATCATTTTCAAAGAACTACCCAAAATCTGAGCACGATCATGCTTTTCTCCTTTTTAAACTCTTTTCTTACATTTACCACCGTAGGTCTCCGTCTAAGCTGGATATGCGACTTTGCCCTTCCCATGGCTTCAATCCTCAGTTCTTCGCCTCTCCGTTCTCTACCATCTCATCTTTGTGCTTTAACTATTTTCTCTCCTCCTCCTCCTCTTCCTTCTGTGGTACCCTGGTACCTTTCTGCATCTTATTTACATGGTTAACTTCTAATCAACCTTCTGGAATCAAAGACTTGTCTCTGGAATCATCTCTTCATGAAATTCTTCCTCTCTTACCCGTTTCTATGGCGTAGTTACTCAATCCTGTCTTAACAGTTCATTGAATGGAGCCCCCAGTCTTTTTCCCTGAAGAAGGGGGATGGGTTTTAGTTCTTATAGAATGGAGCTCCATTCCCCGTGACACTCAGAAGGGCTTTTTCAAGTGAAGAGACAGAAATTATATATTTGGAAAGAAGGAAGCAAAGGTTGTTTAAATAAACACCCTTTGAAATTTTAGAACTTAAAACTCAAGATAATCTAAACTTTAGCAATGTGCTTCTTGTCAGTTTTCTGGAAGATAAGTAATATCATATTTTGGTATTAGCTTTAATAATTGGTAAATAATGTTTCAAATTGTTCAAACAAACTTTTCAAGTCATCTGTTAGCCCATACACTTCTGATAATTCATATTTCAATAATTTTCTGCATATTTAAAATCTAATCAGATCCAATAGTATAGTTTTTTGGTTTTGGTTTTTTTTTAATTTTATATTTTGTTTTGTTTTGAGACAGGATTTCTTTTTGTAGCCCTGGCTGTCTTGAAATTTCCTTGGTAGACCAGACTGGCCTTGAACTCACAGAGCTCCTCCGGAGTGCTGGGATTAAAGGACTGAACCACCATCACTAGGAATAAAATGCTTTCCTACCAAACATACTTTTAAGAGAAAAGTATTCTGCTATAAGATACTAGAAAATATTTTATATGCTAATTAATATATTTTTATTTAGATGTGTGTACATGCTACATGAAGCCTCAATGAACACACATACACCTAAAACCCGTGCTCGAAACTCGATAAAATTCTGTCCACAAGTAAGGTACATGTTTATAAACGCTTTTAAAAGTGTCCCTTTCTCCGGTTCAATATGGAAAACAACATTTCTTAAGATTTTTGTTAATGTTGGGCCACGGATCTTAAGAAACAAGACATACATCATTGTGAGCAAACCAAAGAAAACACTTTCAAGACAGACGCTGAAATGTTCGTATTGGCATTTTAAGGTTCTGGGGACCAAAAAGTTAGGACAGACTACATATCCCAGCATACCTTGCCTCTATTGGAGGCCCACAAGTCCCATGACCGAGCAATGTGTCTAGTTGCCGGGGCTTGTAGTTCTCTCGGGTGTTGTGGGTTCCGCCCCAGGATGTGAGGTGCAGTTGTCCATCTTTTGCCAAAGCGGAAACACTTCGGATCCTGAGGCCGGTGTGGATCTGTTTCACCCGTCAGCTTGTTTTACAAAAGGTAAGTGACTCCGCCCAGCCCCACCAGGCGGCCGCGACTCTGCTTCTGTGAGCGACCGCGGCTCGGCGCAGCCGTTTGTCCCTTGGCTCTCGCCGTAGCGGCCGCCGCCCATCCCTCTTTGTGTGTCTGGGACGCCACGGATCTGCGGTGGCGACAGTTGGAGAGGGACGATCCCGGGAAGTTACCGGCCAGAGGAAGCTTTCTCCACCCCGCCACTTGACAGGTGGGTCGGCCGCGCTTCCTTCAAGGCCCTTTTGCCTCCGGTGGTGGCGTCGGAGCTCGCAGGGCCGGCCGGCTGATCGTTCTGACAGCGCCGGCCCTGGTGACTCTAGAAGGCCTGGGGAGGCCACCGCGGCCCCGCAACACTTCGGGTCGTAGCCTCGATGCCTCGGGGCTTGCCCTGCATCGGCCCCGCGGTTCCGGGACACACCCAGCCGGGACCACGTCCTCTTTCCTTAAGCCCAGGGAGAAACTAATTCCTTAAGTTTTGCCTGGTTGTATGATTAAAGGTCGCTACTACTTGGGTTGGTAGCTTGTCCAAGCACCTGGCGTGTGTGTTGGAGGTCGCTGAACACTGAGAGGTTTTTAACACCATTTTAGACACCTTCCTCTTCCCGGCGTTTTAAGAACCTATCAGTCACGGAGCAGTGGCTCTGGCCTGTCTAAGCCAATCATAGAGCTGACTGAAGATATACTTCTTTAATCTAGGTAGCAGGTAGTATTTATTGATATACTTGTTGACAGTTGACCGTAAACAGAAAAGAATACGTCCAGCCTAGCATACAGAGTAATGTGTATGGAAGCTCCCTTCAACAACCCTTAACAATGTGAAGCTTTTCAGAGACCTGGAAAGGGTGGGTGAAGAAATACGGGCTCTTGCTTTGTGACTTGGCTGGGAGTATATGTAAGGTACATATTATATGATTACATTAAAAGGGATTTCCCTTGTCACCTGCTCACCATTTTTTGTCCACTGGCCTGTCAGTCCTTCTGGAATACTGTAATCAAAATCCCCCTTGTGCATTTACAGTGGGTGAATCTTGCCTCCTTACCTACTTGCACTTAATCCAAATCTGTTGTGTTTCCTAAGAGATTCCTCTTAAGAGGTTATCTGCCCAGTTTCCTAAATCTAAAATGTTTATTCTTGAAATTGTACCAAGATAGACACTGACAGATTAAACCAGTAATGTAGCTAAGGTAACAGATTCCTGGCTCCCATCTTACACTCAGCCTGTAAGTTGCTTTTCTAGTTCAGAAAGATCTCAGTTTAGCACACTCCTTCCTAATGCCCAATATGAAGTCATGTTCATGTTTGTAATTCCATCTACTTTACACATGGTTCACTTAGCCACTGTCATTTTGATGTTACGGTTGCCATGCTGTGAAGGTAATAAAAATGACAAAAACACAGTCCCAGGCTCAAATAGATGGCAGTTCAACTTGGACCATTTCAGGTACACTCACAGACAATCATGTAAAAAAAAAATGCCACGAGAAGGTGCAAGGGTGGAAAATATGATTTGGTTTGATTGTTATGGACCATCGATGGAACTTACAGGATTTTTAGGAATTCTCCGTTTAGTCATTCAGCTTTTTTATCAAATTTCTAGGAACAAATGCAGAAATATCTGTTAATATTTTTGCATTCCTGGCTGAAGACTAAACCTTCTTTAAAAAACCTGTCTTGCTATATGGCCCATGCTCTTGGAACTCAGAATCTTCCAGTCCTGCTTCTGCAGAGCTGGGATTTCAGGTGTGAGCCATCATACTCTAAGATAAGTTTAATGCCAACCCTGTCTTTTGTTTTAAACACTAGTTATGACTTGATCAAATACAGAGTCATCAAAAAACTTTGGATCTGGGTGTGCTGGCTAACTCTCAGCTCACCGGCGTCTTAGATAGAAAGACTGGCATGAAGACAGCCTAGGCTGCGTCATGATTTCAAGGCCAGCCTGGCTACAGAGAGAGACATTGTTAAATTCGGTCTTAGGAACATTAAAGCACCCACTATGTGCTAGCTGTTGTGCTCAAATTTCGGGTAATACTTGTTCATAATTTTTTCCATGTGTCTTAATAGTATAAGTACCTGTGTTTTTATTATTTAAAAACATAACGTGTGTTTTTCTTAGGTAGCATTGAAATTTTTAGATTCTTGTCATATTTTTTCAAGTATTATTTTTTTAAGTCTGCTACTTTCTTTAATCCATGTAATGATTATTGTAAATGTTGGTATGATTTTTAAGGTCACAACCATGTCGGACAAAAGTGAATTAAAAGCTGAGTTGGAACGTAAGAAGCAGCGGCTGGCCCAAATCAGAGAAGAAAAGAAGAGAAAAGAAGAGGAAAGGAAAAAAAAGGAAGTACGTTTAATTCAATAAAACAAACAAAACCATTTAGTATGAATAAGTACATTCTGTTTCAAGAACTTAGACCTTTCTGTAGGAACTTTAGAATAATTGCAAATCTAGCAGTTGGTATTGTCAGTGTAGCAATTATCAGTGAATCTTACTTTAAAGCTAGGTATATGAAAATGATGAAACTGGTATAATATGATATTTTTAACAAGCTAAAAGTATTTCATATAATTTGATACATTTCTAAGATTTGAGTTATAGAAATTGAATTTATTCATGTAGTCTTATAGGGATATATGTTTTATGCAAGTAAGATCACTGCATTATAATACTTGATAAGATAACATATATCTATATACTTATCATAATAAATTAATTATTTAGATACTTTGATAATTCGCTAGAATGATATTACTGGCAAAATGAGCTATACATAACAATTTATTTGAGTAGTGCATTTGCATGTACTTAATGATTATCATGAGTTAGTCATTGAAATATATTAATGAACACTGGATTTAATAGTACCAGAAAGGTACTTTTATCTTCTGACTTTGTTTATCACATACTGTAAGATATAAATATTCCAAATATACATTGTCTCTAAGCTAGACATACTTTACTTGTCCTGCATTGACATGCACACATTATTCCCTGATGCAGCTCTTCGGGCTACATCACAGATACATTTCAAATGGCCAGCATACCGTACCTTGCCTGAATTTGCTTGCTGTACCAAGTTTATGTATGTAAATGCCGGGACTACAACAAGACTATTAGACAACTCTCAGGAGCTGGAGAAAGAGCATTGGCAGAAAAAAAAAAGCAGAGTTTATCACAGTGACTCAAAAGTTAAGTGCAGCGTTGCTAAGACACCTAAAGGACTGTGATTGAAGAGTTTCCTACAATTCTTTTCTCCAATCTCCCAGACCTTTCTGTGCTATACAGAAAAGGGCTGATGCTTTGTATTGGATATTTGATTGAATGTTGAGACTGGCAGAGTCGATCCAAATAGTATTTATAACCTTAACCTGTTCAGTAGTGAGAGCAAACTTGATTTAAAGCCATAAGTGGCCTCCAAGGAGCAATTACTTACTATTATTTATAATTGATGTCTAACTTGAAATCTTTAGAACATGCTGAGGCAATAAGCGGTGAGGGGTCTGCTTGAAAACAGCATTTCTTCCACTATATTTTGATGAAAATAAGTTAATATGATATAAAAATATTGTGACTAACAAAATTCACTCAATATATGAGTGTGGTTATCTGTTCGACAAGACTTCGCTGAGAGCTTAAGCTTCCCTTGGTATTTTATATGCTCTAAGGATGTTTAGATTTGTCCAGTGTAGTTAGAAGATTTTTCTAAAATTATATATAAATAACTAAAATAAAAGTTGGCAGCTGGGCTTGGTAGTACATGCCTTTAATCCCAAGACTTGGGAGGCAGAGGCAGGCAGATCTCTGAGTTCTGAGTTTGAGGCCAGCCTGGTTAACAGGGCAAGTTCCAGGACAGTCGGGGATGCACAGAGAAACCCTGTCTTGAAAAAACAAAACAACAATAAAAAGTTGGTAAAAATTTTCCTAACAAAAATGTTATATGTTATTAAAAAAAAACAAATTTTGGTTTTAACCTGTCCCAGCTGCATGTTTTTGTGACTAAAATATGACCTGAAAGCTGGCCTTGGTGGCTCTTGCTTGCAACCCTCCCTACTTGGGAGGCTCAGATAGGAAGTTCTCGCAAGTCCGCAGACTTGAGGCCAACATGGGTAACATGAAAAAAAAAAAACCAGATAAAATAATGATAATGTCTAGAATTTTAAAAAATGAGTTTTCTCTAGATTTTTTTTTTAAAAAAATTGTGTGTGTGTGTGTGGTGCCCCAGGAGGAGTCCAGAAGAGAGTCTAACAGCTGGAGCTAAAGGTGGTGTGAGGTGCTAGATGTGGGTGCTGCCGACTGAACGTGGGGACTCCCAACCACAAAGTCATCTCTTCAGCTTCTCTAGAAGAGTTTTTGATAAATATTCTTTATGTAAATTCTTTGAAAATCTTATGTAGAACTTTAAAAATGTTTTTTTTTCAACAAATCAAATTATCTATTTACTTCTTATGTCTTAAATTACTCTCATTTTTTCCCTCTCTGTCACGTTTATATCTAAGCTTTTGTACTCCTAGAGTTGGAGACTTCCATGATGCCTGTCCCTGGTCCTTAGTTTCATACTGTAAAGAATTTGAACTTGATTGTTCTTTAAAGAGTTGTTATGTATTTTAAGGCAGACTCTTGCTGTGTAGCCTTGACTGACCTGGAACTTACTATGTAGACAAGGCTATCCTTGAACTCGGGGAAATTCTCTGTCCACTGAATTCTGGGATTACAGGCACGAACTACTATTCTGGCTCTTTTGAAAATATATTTGTGGAGGTGCCTTGGATCCAATGAGAGTGATTTAAGTTTACAGTTGTAACTTTGTTTAAAATATTTTTATATGGGGCTGGAGAGATGCTTCAGTGCTTGCGTGCACTGCTGCTCTCAGAGGACTGGGTTTGATTCCCGGTACCCACATGGCAGCTCACAAACACCGATAGATCCAGTTCTAGGGGGTCCAACTTCTTTTGGCCTCCATGGGCACCAGGCAAGCATGTGGTGCACATACACAACAGTCAAGCAAAACACCATATACACAATATAAATAAAAATAAAATTTTTAGATAAAATATTTTTATAAATAGAAATGTGTTGTATTATCTATGAACTTGCATTTTTGTCTGAAAACATTTAGACTGATCAGAAGAAGGAAGCTGCTGTTGCTGTTCAGGAAGAATCTGATCTTGAGAAGAAGAGAAGAGAAGCTGAGGCATTGCTTCAAAGCATGGGGCTGACTACAGATTCCCCCATTGGTAAGGATCTGACTCTATCTATTTATGAGAGACAGGCTTATGTTCTGTTGAGCGCAGACATGTCTGAGCTCAGTGCATTGGTGTGATATCATATACACATGGTCTTTGTCTCAAAAACATTAATCTTATCATTTACTTGGAATTCCTTTTTTTCCCAGACCTATTAGTATATAGTTATTTTGTTTGAGAGATCAAGATTAGTATTTACTAACACATACCAAGCTACCAAATTGAATTTTCTTATTTAAATCAGCAATTTACTGTGCATAATACTATGCTAAACTTAAAGATGAGTATTTCCTAATCTTTACTGTGTGCTCGTTTTTGTAGTCTAGGGAAAGGTATCCAAGTCAGAGCTCTAGCACTAGTGCTCAAAGGCAAAGGAGCAGGAAGAGAAATTTATAGTATTTTCTCAAAGCAGTAGGAGGCATAATAATACTGGCTGCTTCTTTTGGCAGTCATTTCACTTGGTCTTGTCCTTTTCCTGGGTTATTCACCGTGATGATTATATTAGACTAGTAGGCCACGCAGAGATGCTGAGAACGACGTAGTTATACATCAGAAAGCATTCAGTGCTTACTTAAGTAATAAAGTTCTGTGTTGGGTGCAACATTGACCTTTGTCCTTTAGGGACCTGGCATTTCAAGGTTTGTTTTTGAGCTAATATCTTTGTGTGTATGTGTGTGTGATGTGTGTTGTGTGTATGCAGGCAGGTGCCCATGCATGTAAAAGCCAGGAGATAACCTTGGTTCATTCCTCGGGTGCTACCCACCTTCCTGACCTCGGGCTTTCAGAGTAGAGTAGGCTGCTGGCCCCCGAGTCCAGGGATCCCCAGTCTCCATCTCCCTGGCTGGGACTACAGTCATATACCACCAAGCTGGCTCTGGGGCTAGAACTCAGGTCCTCATGCTTGTGTAGAACTACCTCCTTAATCATATTTTCAGGATGTTGAGGTTTTTGTTTTGGGTTTTGGGTTTGGTTTTTGTGACAGGATTTTCTGCCCAGCCTGACCTTGAATTCTCAGTCCTCTTGCCTTGGCCTCCTGAGTGCTGGGATTACCTGTGTGTGCCCTGACCTAGACTGTAGGCTGACTTCATCTAGCCTAGGGACACATACCAGAGGCAGTAGCTCCTGTCTACCTGTTGTGGAGCTTCCTGTCCTTAGTGAAGCTGGTATTTCTAAAAGGTTTTAAGATGAAAAAGCTCATTATTCTTAGGATCTGTTCATTGTTACTTCTTCCTACTCATTTGAATTCGAAGACTATAATACATTAATTCTATATCTTTAATAATCCTGTGCTATATACTTTGATTTTAAAAACAAATTAATTAGTTTTTTTCTTGTTATCCTAGTAACTGAACCACATCACTTCTTGGTTGTACAGTTCTTGAGGGGTCTTGTTTTTTATTTTCTGTGCCACTGTGTGATTCTTTCTTCCTTTCCTGTTCTTTTTGCCCCCTTGGACTTCTCTTTCACTTACTCCTCTGTCTGAATTCATAGCCTGCCTCTGCTGTTGATTCTTGCTCTTTAGAGATGGGGTGGAGATGCTTGCCCTCTTTCTCCTCTTCGAGTTCTAGTGGTTACATTGAGTTTTTAGAATATATAGGTTCTTTGGGTCTGTCTTCTGAGTGCTTGTATTTCTAATGTCTTTCATATTTGTGTGTGTTTAACATTGATGACATTGTATTATCTAATTATTTATTCCATGTTGCTACATACTTTCTTGGCTAGTTATTTTTGACCTATATTGTATTCCATTATGTATTATATTTCACTTCCCCAGTTCCCTGCACTATGTACTCGGGTTGCTTGTCTGTTTTGGTATCATAAACAATGCTGCAAAGAGTGTATTTCCTCCCTTTGAAGGAAGCAGAAGAGTTTCTCTGGGGATATGTCCAGGAATTTACTTGGCTGTGATGTTTCATACAGGCTTACTTAGGTTCTGCTTATCAGAAGTGCCTACAAATACTAACCCTCCTGCTTCCATATTATCACTGAATATTATCCAAGCTGCCTGCTTGATGGGCATTTCTGTTGCTGTGATAAAATTTTCTGACACAAAGCAACTTAGCAAGAGTTTACTTTAGCTCCCAGTTCCCGGTCACAGACTGTCAAAGGGAAGTCAGGTGGCAGGAACTTGAGCTAGCTAGTCACTCCCAGCCACGGCAAGAGTAGAGCCAACCAAGTGGGTGCGTGCATGCTGCTCGCTTGATCGCTCATGCTGGGCTCAGTGATTCTGCTGTCACACAGGTCAGAAGGCCCTGCCTAGAGAGTGGTATTATCCACATCAGTTAACCTCATGAAGACATCGCCCAGACACGCCACAGACCAACCTAGTGTAGACGATACCCAGTACAGCTCTTCCCAGGGGACTCCAGCCTGTGCCTGGCTGGCAGTTAAAGCTAACCATCACAGGTAGCGATAAACCCAACGTGTTTGAATGCACACATACCTGATTACAGTGACGGGACTGCTAGTTATACGACGGAACAGTTCATGTAACTGTTCATCATTCAGCTTGTCTCCTCTGGGATTTGCATGTGTGTTATTTTGCTTGTTTATTATTGAGGTTTTTATCTTTTGATTTGTAGAACTTTTGTCTTCATGGTTTAAAAACAAAACAAACAACCTTCTCCTAATCGGGTACCCGCTGACTCTATTCTTAATCTTTATTGAAAAGAGTCCTCCATTTTATGTAGTCATATCTACCAATTACCTTCCTTTCTGATCTCGTTGTATAGCTGTTTGGAATTTGCTATGTAGACCTGGCTACCCAGTGTCTGTAGGCTTTCAGTGTGTGTAGATGGGAAAGGAGAGCCTTTCGGTAGAAGAAATGTGAGCCAGGACAGGGGAGTGTACTCCGAGAAATAGCCGATGCTTCACTCTGCTGGATGGCAAGGTAGGCAGAGAAAGGCTGTCGGAAATGAAGGATCCAGCTAGATGTGGAGGAGCTTTGGGAGGCAGTTCCAGGTTTACCCAGGAAAGTGTATGGTCAGCTCTTCTTAGCAGTTGTGGGTGTTTGTTTGGAGGATTTCTTTTTTTAGATTTTTTTTTAAAATGTCTTTGAGTGTTTCACCTACATGTATGTATATGTACTATACATGTGCCTCAGAGGCCCTAGAGGATGTAGGATTCCCCCAGAATTGGAGTTAGGGGTGGTTGTGAACCACCATGTGAGTGCTGGGAGCTGAACCAAAGTTCTCTGGAAGAATAAGAGTAAGTGTCCTTCTTTTCTATTTAAATATTTGCTGTTATTAGTGTATGTACCACATGGAGTGTTCGGAGGTCAGAGGACAGCTTTGTGAAATTGGTTCTTTTCACCTTCGAGGATCAAATTTAGGCCTGCAGGCTTTTGTGACAAGCACCCTTTCACACCAGCCCTATTTCTTATTTCCTATTCACTTTTGTTGTTCTTGTTGTTTGTTTTTTGCCTTTTTTTTTTTTTTAATGAAGCAGGGTCTTCCTGATTGTCCTGGGACTCACTATATAGACCAGGCAGACCTCGAACTCACAGAGTTCTGCCTCCCTCTACCTCCCAAGTGCTAGGATTAAAGGCTGGCTTCTTTCTTTGTCATGAGGGGCTTAGTAAACATTTTACATCATCATAATCTCATTATAAAATTAGTATGGTATAAATTTATAGATTTAGACTTCCCATAAATTTGACTTCCCTTTTGAAGCGTGAAAACAGTTTGAAACATTGATTTTTGAAGATCAAATTTCTAATATTTATTTTTACAGATTTTTAAGAAAAATTTTATTCATCCACTCATTAATTCAGAAAATATTAAGAACTTTTGATAAGCCAGTCTCGAGGATAGACTTCTGAGTATAGACAAGAGCCTTGCAGAGTTTCTGTAGTGGGGCTGGATTGTCAGGGCGATGTATCAGAGTGAGACTGAGGGCTGCATTAGATAGGGTGTTGGACGAGCTGTGTGAGCCAGGACGGAATGATCAGAAGGGATGATAAACTGCAAGTAGGAGCCATCCAGGTGGAGGGAATAGTGAGTACCGAGTCCCTGGGAAGATTCAGGCTTAGCTAGGCTTATGTGATTGCAGTGTGATAAGCCAGAGAGAAGCAAACAGCGAAGTGGGTAGAGGCCAGGTGATTTAAAGCCTGGAGTAGGATATGAGAGTTTTGTTTTTAACAAGATCAAAACTTTTATTAGTCTTTTAGAAAACAAACAAAACAAAACAAAGACAAACTACAAGATAACTATGATTAGCTTAGGAAATAGATGTACATCTTTAAAGTATTTCCCTTTAACAGAAACTTATGCTTATAGAATCTAAACATTAAAGGTTTTTTAAAAATCCAGAATTTACCATAAGTCAAGGAAATCCATTCTTTCTTCAAGAACCAGCATTGCTGTATTACTGCCATTTAGTAGAATCTGATGTAATTTAGTAATCCTTCTTCCATCCACTATAGCTTCAAATCCTGAGATATTGTCCAGCATCATATTGAAAAACTCCAAATCCTAGAAGTATACCAACAATTCCATTTTTATTCTTCATCTGTGTGAAGTCTTGATCCTGTGCACTTGTGCACAGGCTCTAATGACAGGAGCTGCAAAGAGTTACTGGTAGCTTAGCAACAGGAGCCATGCTGACAGTCTGGAGGGGTTTATAAGGATTTCAAGCCAAGACTTCCTTAAATAGAAACTGTACTCATCAGAACTGTAACTGGCCTTCAGCCATGGATTTTGTATCCTCTCTTAGGTGACACTTGAGTTTGAAAGTATGAGGCAAGTTGAATCAAATAAAAATGTCCCTCAGTCACTGTTCCTAGCCAATAACAAGCTGAAAAAGAAACGGTTTTAGCTGGGGCAAGTGTAGCACATGGAGTGTCATTTTGTATCTAGGTAGCACATGCATGCTTAGACTGAGCCATAGCAGGTAGAGATCATTTCCTTGCTGCTTTTCTGTTAGTAGATTCATTTTGATCGTATCACTGTTATGAGGGGTGGCATATATGCCAGGGGAACGCTTTGTGAAGTCAGCTCTTTGCTTCTACCTTTACCCGGGTTCTAGGGATGGAACTCAGGCCTGCAGGCTTGCACAGCACTCATCCTTACTGGCCAGAATGTCTTAAAAAGTCTCTTCTTTATTCAATTGTTTTGTCCTAAGTGTAGACATGAGAGAAAGGTGGAGAATAAAAGGTAAAGTATTGCTAATCTTCAAGTCATTAGTTTGATATTTTTGCTAAATTAAACTATGGAAAGACTGTAAATAGCTATGCTTTTTCTTTTTAATGAAAATGCTCATGAATGTGAGTGGTTTCTGAAAGATTTTAACTTTTAAAATATTTTTCTTTTATGTGTATGTATTTTCCCTGCATGTATGTATGTGAACTATGTGCATGCCTGCTGTCTGTGGAGGTCAGAAGAGGGTTCAGCCATCATGTTAGTGCTGGGAACTGCACTGGGAATCTTCTGTGACCTCGTTAGGGTCACTATTGCTGTGATGAAACACCGTGACCAAAGCAACTTGGGAAGCCTTATGCTTCCACATCACTGTTCAATGGAAGGAAGTCAGTCAGGACAGGAACTCAAGCAGGACAAGAACCCAGGGAACAAGAACTGATCAGAGGCTGTGGAGGGGTGCTTGCTCCCCAAGGCTTGCTTAGCCTGCTTTCTTATAGAACCCATAAATTGGCTGCCCCGCCCCCCATCTATTGCTGCTTAAGAAAATGCCCTACAGGCCAGCCTGCCTACAACCTGATCTTCTGGAGACATTTTCTCAGTTGAGGCTTCCTCCTCTCAGATGATCCTAGCCTCTGTCAAGTTGACATAAACTAGCCAGTACATTTTGTTAGAGCAGCAAGTGCTCTTGACAACTGAGCCATCTCTCCAGCCCCGGGATCTTGATTAAGTATAATCTTACTATTTGACATGGGAATATTTAGAATTTTTAGCCTCCTGTAAGAGTACAAAGTTAGATCTGCCCAAACGGAACAGTTTAGTGCGTCTGTAAGCAGGCTTTGAGAAACAAGCAAAGTGTCATTGCTTTATTGTAGCTTACAGTACTTATTCAGAAATTTATAAGTAATGTAAAGGCATAGAGATCATGTTTACTGCAGAACATAAGCTGATTACACAGAGTTAAGAATATCTTTTAAGTAGCTGCTGTGGCCTGGATTCTGTTTAAGATTTTAGCCTTTCCAAGTCCTAGTCAGATCACTTTCTTATTTCTAAACTATTTTCCATCTCTTAGCTGATTTAACATAATGAAACCAATAAAGGGCTAAACACATTATGGTGATCTTGTTGCCTTTAAACAATTAGGCAAAGTAGGGGCAGGGATGGGAGGACAGGAGAGATGGCTCAGCAGAAGACTTGGGTTAGATTTCCAGCACCCATGTAGGTAGATTACAGTTCCCTGTAATTCCAGCTCCAGGGGATCTGACGCCCTCTTCTAGCTTCTCAGGACACCTGCATTCCTATGTACTGTGGCCACAGAAACATACACATAATTAAAAATAAATCTTAAAAAACAATTAGGCAAAATGCATTTCATAATCCTTAAAACATACACTTATAACTCTGATATTCATGCCTAGCCCTTCTTTATAATTTGTCATGAAGAGTACAAAATACAGGTAAAGTTGTTACTTTTTTTTTTTCTTTCAATAATCCAGTTTCAAATAAACAAACTAACAAGCAAACCCAGAGGCTGGAGAGATGACTCAGCAGTTAAGCACAGTTGATACTCTTGCAGAGGACTCAGGTTCAGTTTCTGGTACCCACATGGTGGCTCACAATCATCTTTAACTCCAGTTCCAGGGGACTGGAGTCCTTCTGACCTCTGAGATACCAGGCAAACGTAATTTTTTTTAAAAGTCCAGTTTGTATCATGACCTAACGTATGGATATTTGTTTTCTTTTCTCTATAAAAATATCTTGAATCACTATCAAACATATTTCTCTTTAATATGATTTTTCTTTTTTTAAAATTCAACTAAAAAGGATTTTTTTTCTTTGAGATGGGGTCTGATTATGTAATCTTGGCTGGACAAGAGATTTGCCTGCCTCTGCTTCCCAAGTGCTGGATTAAATGTGTGCACCACCATGCCTGACTAGTTCTTCCTCTTCTTTTTCTTCTACGTCTTTTTTTTTTAATTTATTTTTATTTTTATCTTTTTTTGGGGGGGTGGGGGAGTTCGAGACAGGGTTTCTCTGTATAGTTTTGGATTCTGCCCTAGAACTAGCTCTTGTAGACCAGGCTGGCCTTGAATTTACAGAGATCCTTCCTCTACCTTTCGGAGTGCTGGAAT
Source organism: Myodes glareolus (assembly GCF_982192425.1). Lineage (NCBI taxonomy): Eukaryota > Metazoa > Chordata > Mammalia > Rodentia > Cricetidae > Myodes > Myodes glareolus. Next base: position 52,154,414 of record NC_142046.1, read on the forward strand.
TAAAGGGGTGTACCACCACTACCCGGTCTTTTTCTTCTTAATGTCACTAATAAAACCTCTCATCGTATTTGCTGGTAAATTGTTACTTAGTTGGCCCTTTGACTGGTTTTGTCTCATAGGATTGCTCATATTTTTATCCCTGGTGCCAACACAGGCCACACTTTCAGTATTTCTTCAGTTTTTAAGACCATGTCTTTCTACTTGGAAAGACCAAACAAAAGACACCCTTCTTTAAGATGTTGTAGGCAAATACACAGCAGAAATTGAAATTTGGATATTTTCTAAAATAAAGTTTTAACTTTTAAGAGCTAAATTTAAGCACAGCATTGCTAGTTAAGTATTGTTTTCCTCTTCTGAATTTTCTTGTAACTTTTAGATATTTTAAATCAGATTTTTAGAGAAAACACCATGTATGTTGCCAGGTCATTTTTTTCAAGTGTAGCTTAATTTTTAAAAACCATTTCACGACAAGGAATATTTGTTCTTTATGATTTTTTGTTTTGTTTTTAGAGACAGAGTTTTTCTGCATAGTCCTGGATGTCCTAGAACTGACTCTGTAGACCAGTCTGGCTTTGAACTCATCTGCCTGCCTCTGCCCTGAGTGCTGGGATTAAAGACATGTGCCACCACCACCCAGCTCATTATGATATTTTAACACTATATTTTTATTAACTTTATTTAAATAATTGATGCTTTGCCAGGCATGGTGGCCCAGGCCTCTAAGACCAGTGCTCCAGGGGCAGAGATAAGCAAATCTCTTGTGCATTTGAAGTCAGCCTGGTCTACAGATGGAGTTCTAGGACAGCCAGCGCTGTTACACAGAGAAACCCTGTCTCATGAAGCTAAACAACAACAATAGCAAACACACATTAACATTCATTATCAGAAGAGGGGTATTATAAATGGAGAAATTTGTATTTCAAAGGTTAATATTTAGACAATGTTTCCTAGAAGGACAAAGAATGCGGATAGCTTAAGCTTTCGGCTGGGAGCACATGTCCGTCCACAAGGGGGAATGAGGCATGAGTGTTGTGTGTATTGATGCAGTAGCCGGGAGACCTCACAGCCGTGGTTCTGTCCACTCACCATCTCTGCCAACGTTCACAGTCTCTGCACTCCCCCACGATGGCTGCCTGCCTCTCTATGCTCTTCCTGGCAAACGCTCTTTTCCCAGAGTCTCTTCCACCTTACACCATCCTTCGCCTCTGAGTGGTTGACCAGAGTTAGTGTTAATTTTAAATCTGAGTGCATTTTTAGGTCTTTATGGTTAAGAATATTCTGGTTATTTCTTCGCTGGACAAACTCTGTAATGCTAATTTTATATCCTTGGAAAACCAAGGTCTTAGGTGGTGGGTAAAGTCTTCTTGACAAAGCTTTTTATCCGAGAGACTGAAACAGTTCCTCGTTTGTGTTATTTCTGTGATCAGTGTTTTGTTTTTATTTCGTACTTCTTTGGTGCTGTCTTTGAACTTCTGTGTAGCTTAAATCCATTAGCATATTCATATGCTCTGACAATGCAAAACGTGTTATTGGCTGTTTTATAAACAGAACTTGAAATAAAGACATTCTGATCAAATCACTGTCTTACTAAGCAAATCATACTTGAAATACTTGATTACATTTTACTACATATTAATGGCTTATGATATTTTTGAAGCCAATTATATTTACAAGCCATCTGTTTAAAATGAATCCAGAAGTGAGTCTTTTCTAAGACTTGGTAGCTCAAGAGTTCAGAGTCTTCTCCTCCTTGAATATACTTTCATTACTTCAGTGATTTATTGAAGTCTGAGAGTATAGTGGCATTGCCTCATTGCATAATTACCATATTCCTTTATTTTTTTTCTGAGACTAATTGAGTACAGTGTGGTACTTAGTTAGTTACCATTCCTTTGTTTTCTATTAGTTTTTCAAAACCACCCTTTGATAATAGTGATTTGCATCCTCCAGGTAGTCCCTTCTGAGGCACATTACTTTCTGTTACAAGATGAAGTTAGTCAGCTAGAAAGGAACTCAGACTTTGTTATGTGTTCTCTCAACAGCCTCTGAGCACTGAGAATAGAGTTTGGGGTTGTTGGGATGGAGATTTTTTTTTTTTTGAATGCACGTTTAAAGCCACAGTGATATTTCTCCTAGGTGAACCATCGTGAGAATTTGGTAGCCCTGTCACTCTTGATTTTTTTTTCTGAAACATTCATTTCAGAACTGGATTAATATATTTTATTTATGTATATGTAATTTCTATTTAACCTATTTCTAAAGAATTTTGCCTATTTTTAATGCAATCTTCACAAAGTGAGTTATGATTAAACTTACTAAATAGAATCATTGATACTTGAAATCAACAGAAAGAGGAAAAGACAATGAAAATGGAAAATATTTCTGATGCTTTCTAACAGAGAAATATATTAATGGTAACTTTACTATTTTCCTCAGTCTTTCTAATATGTATCTGTAAAGAAATTTGTTTCTCAATTATAAAATTATATATACAATTTAAAGAACATAGACTTACTATATTGGATATCTTTGGTATGGAAATACCGTGCTTCGCTACAATTTAATAAACATGTATTTGTGTTTATAGCACAGTAGACGAGCAGCTGTTTTCTCAGTGCCATTGCTGTGTGCAGCCAGAGCGTAGACCAGCAGAGGCTTCCAGTGAGAGGACAGGAGGATAAGGAAATGGACCTATAAGAAGCTAGGATTTTCACACTGTTACTTTGCTTTAGATCCATTCCGTTTCAGCTATACTGAATTGTAGGTGCAGCACCTAGCACAGTGCCAGCCATAAGTGAATAGTATCAAGTTCCACAGGTTGCCTAATTGCTTCTCTTACATTTAATCAAAATGTTAGAAACATTGGTTTTGTTTTTAATACTGTTTGAAATACAAGCAAGGCTCAGAAAACAAACATTCTAGCTGTGGCTTTTTTTTATATATTACTGATTATATAATTAGGAATTTACTTTTTGTTTAGTAGATATTAAGTGAAGTCTATTAAGTGAAGTCAGCGCAACATGAAATGTGTTAGTCACTTAATGTTGCACACTGAAAGATTATTTTAAAAAGATAATTGGGATTGGGGACATTTATGGTAAAAAATTTAACCAGAAGGTGGCAGTGATGAGCCTCCTAGACTTTCTGCTATGGTAATCCAAAAGTTTTCCAAATGTCATAACATGAAATGTGCACGTTTAACTGCTGTTACATGCTGTTGAAACATTGGAGAAAAACAGTTGCTATTGTTTTATAAACTATGAAGAATGTATGTTTTCTCTAAGAAGGGATTAAGAATATTTTGGGTGTCTGTATCTTTGTCTGTACGTTCAGTTTTTTCTGAGTACTGGGGTAAGAAGTTACCATACATCTTACTGTGTGTAATTTGCATGTGTTGCTTTATGTTATGCATCATGTCTAGAAGGCATGCTATTTTATGGCCTGCTTGCATTTTCCATCCAAATTGCTGGAAACTAATGAACATTTTAAAGGAGCCATTCTTTTATCTATATCCTTTCTCTAAATTGCCTATTTTCAATGGAGAGAAATGGATTGATTTTAAATACTAATTTTTTGAGGCAACAGGGATCAAATCCAGGACCTTGCTCTTGCTCAACAGGCACTGAGCTATGTCCCTAGCTCTAAAATTGTTTGAAAGAAAAATTATTAGACAAAGTTTAACATTTTAAAGCAAATCTTAGAAAACCAGAGATCAAATTACTTGAAGCATATTTCAAAGTTTTAATTTTGGCAGGGTAATCACAATTAACAAATAAAATAGGATGGTCTTATAAGAGTGGTATTAAAAAAGTGAGAAGGAATGTTCTCCTTTGAAATTAGTGGCCGCTTTGCTGATGGACAAGATGAAGATACATCTTTCCGTAATTGTGCCCTTAAACATAGAAAGCCTAGGTGCATCTTGCCAGAGAAACTGCATGAGTCCTCAGCATGGTTGTTGACTGTCTTTTCCCCTTTCTCCTGATGTTCATTTTCACCCATAGATTTCTGTTGGTTGATTTCTTACCTTTTTCCTTTTTTAATTGCTCATGTTGAATTATTTTTGAAACATCATAAGCTAAGCAAGCTCCCCGTGTAGTAACAGCAGATACCTGTCTGTCTCACTTTTAGTCCCTCCTCCTATGTCTCCATCATCCAAATCTGTGAGCACGCCAAGTGAAGCTGGAAGCCAAGATTCTGGAGATGGCGCCGTGGGATCTAGGTATGTAATTCTTTCTTAATATTTTAATGATAGAACAGAATGCATTCAGTGCCACATGCTGTCAGTGCTTTGGAAGGAGTCTAAATATTTATGTTGACTCATTACTTACTTCTTAAAATCTAAACAGCAGAGAAATACTCTTGTAAATTGGGGTAAATTTTTGCAACAGTATTTTAGCTGTCACACATTTATAGTAAATTGTTAAGTGGTTTTTATGATAATTTATATTAAAAACAGAGGTGTTCATGAATTTAAATTTGTTCTACTTAAACAAACGTACTGGTTATTGTGTTACTGTTTTGACTACAAATAATATAGGACATCTTTGTTATGCTTCATTCCCAATTGCTATTGAACATTGAAACAATTCAAGTAAGCAGCCCAATTCTGTTTTATTAAGTAGCTGATCCTGTTAAATAAGATTAAAAAAATAACCATAACATAAAATATCAGAGCTGGGTAGTCTGATCTTGCAGAGGACTCGGTTTAGTTCCTAGCACCCACATCTGCCTGCCCACAGTTATCTGTGACTATAATTCCAGGGCATCCAACTTCTGACCTCTGTGGACGCTGCACACACATTGTGCACATACAGACAAGCGAGGTACATACACAAGCACATAAATAAAATAAAATTGTAAAATAATACATAAATTATCAGTGTTAAAGAATTACTACCAAAGAAACACTGATTTACTTAGCGGTTGTATTGAGCTTATGTCTGCCTCATAAAACTGTATTCGTGCAGTTAGAGTAAATTAAGCTGGGCTTTGTATATTTGTGCCCTACCTCAGAGCAAAACTATAGGTGGCATTGAGCACATTAGCCTCTCTGGTTCTGGTTCTGTTTCCTTGTCGGAGAAGGTAGAAGTTATCAGATCTTTTTCAAAATGTTATCATGTGATCAAAGAAATGAAATCTTTTGATGTACAATAAATATGAACATGTTCAAAAACAAAACAAAAACTTTATTTCATGTTTGTTTTTAGGATTCTGCATACATGTTGAAATTTGTTTTTCAGAAATTTAGTAACATTTCATCTGTTTTCTAAAAGCCACGTTGAGGAAAGTGTTATCAAATCTTTCTGTGTCCTGCTTGCACACGGCAGATGGCAGGTTTATTTACCAGCACCATGAAACAAGAGTAAACACGACAGGTCAATCCACAGTTGATTCAGAGTCCTTATTTGGGGCCAAAGTAAACTATCCTCCCCAGAAAAACATCTTAGCATCCTTTTAAAGGCCAAATTATAGTCAGCAATAAGGACTTAACTGGCGTGTGCAAAGCCCTAGCTGTCGATACCCAGCATTACAAGAAAAAAGATTATTAAAACTTCTCATCTTTTTCCCCCTGTGCATGTGTGCATCTATGATTAAAGATAAAAATAGGCAATTAACTCTGAGAGGGAAATGAAACAAACAAAAACCCCACAACAAACTCTGCAAATAAAAGGGGCTGGATGGCCCCAAAAGTCAACACTATATTCAGTTCCAAAATAATCAGATTGTCATTAACAATTAAAAGTACAGAAATGGGCTGGAGAGATGATTCAGCAGTTAAGAGTGCATCTTTCTTGCAGAGGACCCAGATTCAGTTCCCAGCACCCACACTGTGGCATACAACCATCTCTAACGCCAGTTCCAGAGAGTCTGATGCTTTCTTCTGATCTCTGCTGGAATCAGGCACATATAGGCTAACACTCATATACATAAAAATAAAATGTAAAAATAAAAGGTACAGAAAACTTGAATTTGAGATGTGCTTTCCGAAAGTGGCTAATATAGCAATGCTTTTGTTGCAGGTGAATGACAACTTTTATGTAAGAAAAAAATAAAACTTTCTTTTGACAAATAATTTTACTCTATATAGTTATACATATCATGAAGGCAGTTTAATCTAAATTAATTTTTATGACTACAGCTATTTGGTTTATGCTTTCATGCTCTTTGCTTTTAAGACAGGGCCTCAGCATGTAGCCCTGAGTGGTTTGGAACCCACTCCGTAGACCAAGCTGGCCTCCAGCTCAATCTCACCTGCCTCTGCCTCCCCAGTGCCTCCATGCCTGGCATTTCCACACTCATCTATGCAAATATGTCAATATTTCTTTAAATATCTAATAAGCAGCTTATATTTTCAAGTGAAAGGGTTTTTTCCTCTTCTACGACCAACATTATAACAGTGAAAATACTTCTCAAATAAGTTACTGTATTTTCTAAATTCTTTAATATTACATGTTATCTTTATTTAAATAATTTATACTTTATGAGCTCATTGTTCCTCATTTATAATAAGAATAGAGCAATTATTTAAAAGCATTGTCAGTAAGTTTGTTTTTAAAGGTACCGTGTAGCATTTACTTGAATTTTTAAAATTACTGTGAGTTAAAAAGTTTCATCTTCCATGAATAACCTAGAAGCTACTAGAGAGGCCTTGGGCTGTTGTAAATTGGTATGGGAGGTAAGTACTGGTAAGAAAACTGTTGGTGTGGTGAACAAATAGATGTTCATAAAATTGCCAGCTTTATCTTCATTACTGTAGATTACCATGGAAGCTAGATCCTCTGCTTCCACAGAATGCCATTCTAGACTCTTGTGCTTAATGTAAGGTATATTTTATGACTTTCTGTAAAATAAGAAAGCAAGTATCTTGAGAACTTTCAAGGTATTTGTTCTTACTAGAGAAAGAAAATAGTTTTTATGTAAGTTTAGCAGGAAAGAAAAGAACTCTTAAACCTCAATTCAGTGCCCTGTGAAAGCACTAACTTACCTGAAATAACTTTCAAGAGGGCTGTCTGTCCATTTCACACATACAAATAGAAACCTGAATTTTGTTGATTTATCTCCAAGTTCCGTAATGGGAAGATAATTTGTAGATGCTTAAAACTGTAGTAAGGTGTTGCATTTCTAAATACATGGCTCTTCAATAGAATATTCAGATCTGAAAGCGACTTGAAATGAGCGCACACTGAGCAGCAGGGCTGGTGGAGGAGTGAGGACAAATGCCCCAGGCAATGCATGCAGTCGTTAAAGTGGCTCTGTGCACGCACCTGCAGCTGCTGGCCAGGGAGTCCAAGATTTGTCCTAACAACCAGGCAGAGATAGAGTGGACACTGCACACAGGATACTGTTGAATAGACGCTTCTGTTGGCGCTGCTGAAAAGGGCAGCAGAAAAGGATGCACTTTCAGTTTGCATGTTGGAAGCTGCGTTTCATTGTTCACTGTCAGTCAGACAATCCAGGCTTATCCCCCCCTTTCCCCCTACTTTTGATTAGTTTATTTTTTAAGAATTAGGATTATACTTTATATGATTAAAAAACCTTTTAATACATATAATCACTTATTTTTAATGGAGTATTTTTTAGTACTTGCTGTATTCTGAAATGAAATTTTGCTCAATTTTAGACTAAAATGAAATGACATTCTCAACAAGGAAGTTTATGTTATTGGTCAACCCTTGTATAATGTAGAGGCTGTTGACAGAACATTCCTTGGAGACCATCTCATCAAACTGCTTTTGGTTTAACAAAGCCTAAGTTTGTTGCTGTTCATTGCTCAGTACAAAGTTGGTCTTCACTGTGCCCTCTTCTCTCATTGCATACATACAACCCTTTTAAATCCCAAGAGCTTTCTCCGTAAGAGGAAGGAGTTCTCTTATTTCATCTAATTGTTTTTCATTGATAAATTATGCAGGCAAGCTGAGAAACCATTTGTTGTATTAAAATTTATAGAACTAAAACTAGTTGTGTGTTCTATAACTTGTATCAATGAGAGGCAGATACCCCACAAAATGCTGGTGTTACACGTAGAGCTGCACGTTGCCTTTCGTATGGAGCTGCGGACTTGTATTGGACAAGTATTGCCAACACACAAAAATGCCAGTGCGATAAAGTGCATTTTGTCTGATAAAGACTAGATTTATCTTAGGTGGAAAAGATCAGATATTAGATTTTCCCACTTGGCAGTAATAAAATAGCACTGACTTTATTTAGGATTGAGATTCTCCAAAAGTTAGGTAAATCCTTTTGAAAGGGAAAAAAAAATCTATTTTTTTTCTAGATAAAGAAATCTTAGTTCTTTTCTAAAGCAGTGACATGTAAGCCCAAGGCAGTGCTTAACCCATGAATTACAGCAAGGTCACACTTTGGAAATGTTAGCCACTTTGTATCCCAGTGGAATAGTCTTGGTTTTCTTACCAAAAGGCTTATGTGTTGACTCATTTCCTTTACCAGGATGGCAATTTCCTGCACACATTTAAAGCTTTGGGCAAGAATATGTTAACTATTTCTACTAATCTTTTTTCATTAGGAATCTCAAAACTCTTTTTAACTCTTTCATAGCCTATTTTGTTTACCATCCATAAATAATGTATATTTGGTTTCTGTGCTGTAGCTGTTTGTGTCTGTTTTTGCGCAACGCTAGTTTCCCACATTGTGAAGATACATTGAATTGTTCTGGGTTATATGTCTGCATTCTTAACCACCTTGATGCTTTGTGTGTGCGCTAGAGCATTGGAGTGAGGGCTTTGTTTGAGTCTTACTAACAAACACATGTAGTTCTTAGTTGTGAATAGTACTTTAGTATTAGCCATTTGTAGAATGCATTTGCTTGACTAACTTCTGACCTTTTTTACTAATGCTTCATGGTTGTCCTACAACCATTTAGGACGCTGCATTGGGATACAGATCCATCAGTTCTTCAGCTTCACTCAGATTCCGATTTGGGGTATTGCATAGATTTATTTCCTTCTCTCTTTAATAATTCACTTGCTTCTTTGTGAAACTGTCCTAATTTTACTTTGCTTAAGTTTCTAATATTGTGTCTAGTTAAGACTAAAGTTATGTTTTACTGTGACATCTCATTTATCCTTTTAATTGAATAATTTATCCTTGTAATTGAATATTTTCTGAGTTACTTGATATGAAAATTAATTTTTCTGTAATAAAGCTAGTGAGAAAGTCTCAAGTCCTGAAAGGAAAAAGACACGTTAGTCTTTATACTCTGGCCCTGGATTTCTGCTTGTTTGCTCATTGTATCACTGTTCATTCATTCATTCTGGGCTCCAGTACAAATAAAAGTATTTGCTGCGGCCATTGTACCTGACCAAGATAGCTCTTTTCCCTTGGGGATTTGCAGCTTCTCAAATATGTACTTGAGCATTGCATCTGAAGCAAGAATGAATAAGCCTCGATTCCATACAGGGACGTCTGCTTGCTCTGTCTCCCTTGGTTCCTTACTGTCAGTAAATGTTGCTTTTGGAGAAGTGAGGTATTACCTTTGCCCTTCTAGAAAGTCTTAGAATTTAAAAAAAAAAAAATGTTTCCTTTTGCTATCGGGTTTATTATGCTTTCAAGGTAGTAATTTGTTCCTGATAACGTTAGCCTGTCCTCCTTTTGCTTCTAGGTAAGTGAGTGCTTTATTCTTTAACGGTCTGCATCTTAAAAGTCAAGAATATAAAATTCTTATTTCAAACTTTATTCTTAGACTACTCTAGATTGCTTCAAATATTCTTAAATTTTACCATTTAATTATTTCAAAATACTTTTCCTCCCATGACTAAACTATTCCTGAAGTAGAAAATATGTTAGAAATGTTTCATGGCTCACATAGAATACCTTAGAGAAAGAATTTTTGTTTTGTTTTTTAATTTTCTTCTTTTGAGATAGTGTCTTCTGTAGCCCAGGCTGGCCTCAACTACTGAAACCAATACTCACGTCTCCCAAGTACTAGGATTACAAATGTGTGCCACTGTGCCTGGCTCACAAATTAATTTTTCAGTGTGTTAATTTTATTCCATTTTTAAAATAAAGAATCTGTATGGTCATTAAATAAAATGGAAAAATATTTATATGTATTAACAGTGACAAAAATTGAAAAAGATGTTTATGAAATGTGAGACATTTATTTCAGATACTAGGAAAGTTGCAACAATGTTTGTATTAGATGTCCTTTCAAGAGAATTTCATGATTAAGAACTTTTGGCAGTTGGGAAGCATACTTTAGTTTATAATTTAAATGCCTAATAACCAAGTGAAACTTCCCTGAATAGCTAAAAGAGATATTTTTCTTTTGGTTTATATTTCAACTCTTCTGCTATTTCTTCCATTTCACTAAATCAGAAGCGACCTCCGTGGTTTCATTATATTCAAGAAACATGAATACTTCCACCTTAGTTTGTTCACTATGAATCACAGATAATATTGACTATGTAGAGTTTGAAAAAATTAATAATTTATTTTAAAATCCACACTGATGTGATTCGTGTGACTACTCAACGTAAGAAGTAAAAAAATGTCGAAATGGCTTGGGGTGAAGGCACTCGCCATGCTAGCCTGGCCGCTAGAGTTCAGTCTCTAGAACCTGCACACGGGTGATGGAGAGAAGTGACTCTCAGAGTTGTCCTCTGACCTACACACTCACAAACATGCATACACACGTGTACACTCACACTATAAAACGTATTTAAAGAGAACAGGCTTTCAGCAGAAGCCTGCTTTTTAGTCTTAAAGTCAGAACCCGGCACTGGTGAGTGGAACTACACAAGGCCTCGGTGAGGTATTTGACTCTTCAAGAAAGTGTGGAATCATCGTTGCTGGTTCTCACAGCCTACCTACCATGTTTAGCAGTCCATTCCGAAACTCCTATCCTTTCAAACTGTTACTCCCCACACCCCTCCGTGTCCTGAGAAATGGCACTACTTACCTTTTGAAAATTAAAACCAGGCTGGAGAGATGGCTCAGCAGTTAAGAGCACTGGCTGCTCTTCCAGAGGACCTGAGTTAAATTTCCAGCAACCACATGGTGATTCACAACCATCTGTAATGAGATCTGGTGCCCTCTTCTGGTCTACAGGCAGAACATTGTATGCATAATAAATATGATAATAAATTATTGATAATAGTAAAAACACCAACTTGGTTTTTAAAATGAGAAAAGGTGCCCTGAGTGATTCGGAATTATCTTTTGTCTGTGCTACCTTCTAATCCTTTCGCTAAGATAAAGCCAGTTCACCAATCACCTCACATTTCCCTAGTAACACAGGGTTTTACATTTCAGTGCTAGATACACATGATGTTCAGTTCTTAAGTTTTGAAAATAGCAAGCTTGTTGCAAAATTTATCTTTCATTGTGTTTAAAAGCATTTCTATTCACTCATTTAGACGAGGACCTATTAAACTTGGAATGGCCAAAATTACTCAAGTTGACTTTCCCCCTCGAGAGATCGTCACATACACGAAGGAGACTCAGACCCCCGTTACAGCTCAGCCCAAAGAAGGTGAGTGTCTGCCCTTAATACGACTGTCGTTAAGACTGTGTTAAGTGAGTAGATTGGGTTGTTCTTTTCTTTATCTTTTATTTTTGATTTTGGTTTGGTTTGGTTTTGCTTTTGCTTTCTGAGACAGGGTTTCTGTGTGTAGTCTTGGCTGTCCTGGAACTCGTTTTGTAGACCAGGTTGGCCTCGAGTTCACAGAGATCTGCCTGCCCTTGTCTCCTGAGTGCTGGATTAAAGACAGGCACCACCACCAGCTTCTTCTTTATCTATGATGTTTGGTGTTTAGGGGTGAGGGAGTGTGGTATATGCATGCACATGGAGGCTAGAGGAGGATGGGTGTCCTCTGTCACTTTGCCTCATTACCTGGACACGCAGATTCTGCCTCATTGAACCTGGAACTATACTGGCAGCTAGCAAGCCCCAGCTATCCTCCTGTTTCTGCCCTCCATAACACTGGAATTAACAGGCACACACACGTGGTCCAGCCTGGCCTTTTTTTTTTTTTTAATGTAATACATGAACATGTATAGACTTAACTCTTAAGCTTCTTTTTATTATTTAAGGATTCTGTTAATTATTGAGTAGCCTTTAATATGGGTGTGATTCAAGGCCCTATGAACAGATCCTTATGTTAAATGTGGAGTCCTTCAACTCTTAAACCAGAGTACTTATTTTTAAGAGGATTAATTTTTAAAGTATCATTAAAAAGCTCAAGCACAAAGAAATATGATTACTTTTCTTTAGCCAGCTAAACTAATGAGTTTATGTTACACATAAAGGAGACTTAAATAGAATTCTGAGTGCAGGTCCACAATCTCTGTCTAAAACCTTTGGGACAATATGTGTATTGGGTTTTGTAGCCATTCAGCTTTCAGGAAAGTGGTAAAGTATTAACATTAACATTCCAGCAGCATCTTGGACATTGACATTCCAGAAATAAAAGATGGAAGCAAACTAAATGAAATAAATAATAATTACAAATAGCTTTTCTTATGATCATGTCAGTGTTAGCCACTAAGTAAGTTAGGTTTTTGGAACTGTTGACAGTTTGGGAATTTTGCATAAGGCATTGTGGACACATTATAAACTACTCTTATAATGGCTCATGTATAGGGAACAATTTTTCCTAATGAATTATAGAAAATCAAGTGTGTAAATGTAACCTAATGTTTAATTTATCTTTAAATTTTCAGTTAAAAATTTTCAGATAAGTTGAAGGCCCACAAGCTTAAGATAAAAACTGTTTTTTTATTTGTTTTTCCCCAACTTTGGAATTATGCAGGGTGAGTGGCCTTTAACAGTATTATACTTCAACTTTGCCGACTTTTCCCTGAGCCTCGGAACTATTTCTTCTTGCCGTTGATGCCTGTGTGTAGCATGTGGTGGGGACTGACTGCCCACGGTAATCAGCGCTACCTGATTAGAACACGCTTCACCAGGGTACTTTGTTCTCCTGCTTTCATGTGTGTTCTTAGGCTCAGAAGTGAAACCATTACATAGTCTCCTGGATAGCCTTCTTGAATTCTATTTTTGTGTCACTGTAGAGACTTAAGCACGTGTTCACTTTGTGTTCTTTGTGGCCCTCTGAATTCTGAACTCAGTTGAATCTGTCAGTATCTCTTAAGTATATTATTGAAGCTATCTGGTTATAATAGTTCTCAGAATGCTTAAATTTTGAGAATTTTTTAATTCTGTTTAAATCAGTGGCTGAAAATCTAACTGTTCAGTGCTCACCACATACTAGGTATTGTATTTCTAACCCTGTCACCAATCTTGAAGGTTGGGGTCTAGAAGACATGGCTCAGTAGGTCAGAGCTCTTATTGCTCTTCCGAGGATCCTAGTCACCACACTGAGTCATTTACAATGTCTTAGGAATCCTCATTCAGGATATCTGATGCCTTCTTCTGGTTTCTGTGGCCATGTATACACAGGTGGTACCTGTATGTAGTGCATGTGTGTATACACACACACACACACACTCATGCCCGCTCACACACACATGCAGCAACCCCAAATGTTAAGCCTTGAGTCTTTTTTTCTTAAAGATTTGTTTATTTATTTGATGTATATGAGTGCTCTATTTGCATGTATGATTTTATGCCAGAAGAGGGCATCAGACTCTACTACAGATGGTTGTGAGCCACTCTGTGGGTGCTGGGAATTGAACTCAGGTCCTCTGGAAGAGCAGCCATTGCTCTTAACCACTGAGCCATCTCTCCAGCCCAAGCATTGATACTTATTTACACACAAAGAAGCTTAAAAATAAGAGGTGGTATCAAGGCTTACCAACTAGTAACTATTTCAAACCACGGTTAACCAGTTCTAAGATGTGTATTGTCTCTCATGTTGCCACAAAGCAGCAAACTTTGTGTTTTTGTTAGTAACCTGTACTAAGTAGTTTTAAGTTTTGTTACAGTCCAATACAAACAGCTATAAATAATGAATTTTTTTTTAAAAAAATAATACCATCTCTTTTCTTACTATATCTCCTTTTCAAAAAATACTAACTACAAGGGCCAAGTTTATTGGTGTAGAGCTGTAGTTTAGCAACACTTCATTCAAAAGGAGAATGTGGCTCAGACAGCGCAATGCCATGTCTGCATCAGAGTAGCATCATTTTAGTGTGAGCTCCAGGGAAGGGGGAAGCACGAAGCCCTTTCACCAATAATAAATAGACATTTTCTTCACTGACGGAAATGAAAGGAGAAGATAAGTGAATGGAGCCCATTGCAGAGGGTGCATCCACCCACTTCAGCATCCTTTAGAGTTCTCCTGTGTAGACTCCATTTAGAGGCTTACTTTATAAAAACCCATGTTTGTTTATTTGGAGCCTAACAAGTGTTCACGGAGTTTATTGAGTGTCTGCCATCTGCATATGAAGGCACGAGGTCACCTTTTCCTTAGTTTGTGCTTTAGTTAGAGCTTGGAGTATCCGAGTGAAGAAGAACGAGGAGCGTATTCTCATAATGTGAAGCCAATCATAGCCTTTGCAACTACTTACAAAAATTAGATAATTTGTTTTTTCAATGTCATTACAATTAATTTCATGACATTAAATTTCATTCTCATGTTGTAGAAATTCTAGAGGCAAGACGAAAAAACATTAAATAAGATTTTTATAATGAGAACACTTTGTGTTTAACCACATCCATTGCTTTAATTCAGCGCGCCTCAAACTGAACCAGATGGTTACCATTTAACAATTACTTAAGGGACTCAGAGTCTTGTTTTGTGGTAGCATGTTTGCCTCACATTATGAAACACTGAGTTCAAGCCCCAGCACTGCAATTTTTTTTATTGTAATTATCTGAGAAAAAAAGTTCACCCTGAAACAACTGGCGTGTAACAAGTCAATTCAGAAGGCGGTATGGTCAGTGCGGGAGGAGCGAGAGTGAAAACTGGCCTTCAGTCTTACAGCCTGCCTTTTACTTACGTGGTTAATCCTGCCCTTTTAAATGCCATTTCACATTATTTTTCTCTAGTCTAGCTATCTTCTTACTGTCAAGTTTACACTGAGTTATAGTACTGTTTCTGAATCAAGGTGCTTAGCTGCCTTAAAGCACCTACTGTGAATGAAATTGGCTAAGACCACGTGACCTCAGTCAATTCCCTTCTCTGCAGGCAGGCAGCTTCCAGAAGGCAGAGTGATGCCCACAGGCGCACTCTTGCTTTCTGCCTTTTCCTTTTAAAAGTTTTAACTTTTGAAGATAGCGCTGTTTTTTTATTATCTGCCTCTTCAGTGTGGATTTTTGTTGTTGCATTTTTGTTTTTTAGTTACAAAAAGGATTTAAAGTATAAAGAAATTCAAAAAGGCTGGTTAACCTACCCAGCAGTTTACAGTCTTTGGAAGCCAAGGTCCCGGAAAGTTAGTTGATGAACCTGAGTCTGCAGTGAGAGAAACTCTGGGGTTAGAAGTGGAGCAGCCTTGCTGCTCCATTGCTGTGAGAAGCCATCTCCTTCCTACATTCCACTTCATATGTGGAGGGATTTCTCACCGATTGCTTCTTGGTTTAATGAATTAGTGTTGATTAGTGTTTATAATGTACAGAAGCTTGTTATATGTGAACAACTTATGATCTTTTTTGTTGTATGATCTTATTATCTAGAATCCACACTTTCCACTTGTAGACTAAATTTGTGGGTCTTCTAGTTAATAATTTAGTATTAGCCTTATCTAAAATAGTTTTTAAAAGCTTCAAAGTAAATTATTTAATGAATTAACATTAACCTTTAATATGTGAGAATATAAATAGAGCTGAACATTATGTCATGTGTTCTTAATTTTGAATTGAAGGATTTAAATCTGAATAAAACTATGACCCAGACGAAAAAGTAATATTTAATGAGATCACAGATAACTGGATTACTAATAATACCAATTCAGCCAAAATAAAACCCAAATTTTCTATTTAAGAAAAGTTATGTTGAGAGGGCTAGAGAGATGTGGTTGAGAGCACTGGTTGCTCTTCTGAGGACCGAGTTTGATTTTTAGCACTCCAGCTATCCCGTGAGCCCAGCTGTCTATCTCCAGCCCCAGTGGGATCCGACGCTCTCTTCTGGCCTCCACAGGTCCTGCACAAATGTGCTATACAGACATACATGTAGGCAAAACAGTCATACACACAAAATAAAATAGATTTTTCCTCCCAACATATCTAAATTCAAAATACTTGTTATTAAGATGTCAGTTCTGTTTCCCTTGTTGAAATCCAAATTATTAAGCAAATAGAAGTGATCCTATTCAAACAGCAAGAAAGACAGGAAGACAGGGTTTCTCTGTGTAGCCATTGCTGCCCTTGAACTCACTCTATATAGATTAGGTTGGCCTAACACTCAGAGATCCATCTGCTTCTGCCTCCCAAGTGCTGGAACTAGGGGTGTGTGCCGCCACCGCCCAGGAAGAAGGAATGAATCTTATCAGTACACTGATACAACTGTGTTTCATTGCAGGCTGCTTTAAATCATCATTTGATTTGAAGGTGTACGAAGCCAGATGTATAGGGGGCAGGCAAGATGGCTCAGTGGGTAAAGGTACTTGCTGCATACTCTGATGACCAACTTCGATCCCTAGGACCCACATGGTAGACCACAAGTTATTCTCTGGCGTTCTCATGGGCACCATGGCACACATGGACCCAGGCATGTACCTACCCACATCAAATAAATAATAATAATAAATAAATAAATAAATCTTAAGGTTATTTAGAAAATATTAAGGGAAAATTGCTCCTGTCTAGTCTGGATTTTTAGTTAATTATTGGGGAATTCTCACTGCTGGTAGATGTTTACAGCATTATTCGTTAGTTGGATTTTTATAAGCTGAATCATTTTTTATGAGCAACAAATTCCCTGATTTAAGTTAGCAATTCATCATAAGCTAGTAAATCATCTTAAAAGGATATATGTCAGTATAATAATGCTAACAGTGAGCTGGTTGCCAATAGTTATATTTCCTGAAAAGCAATGCACTAGCGATGGGATTTATTAGCTTTATCTTGAAAACTATAAGTGATGGATTTATAAGTTGCAGTGTTTGTTTATTATGGATATTCTAAGATCTTGCATATTACTATCTAAATGTGGTTACTGTAGAATTATTCAAAAGAATACTTTATGGCTTCTCAAACATTTCTGAAGTATGAATGGCATGTAAATGAGCGCCCTATTCAGAAGACACCTTCCTTCAGTTTAACAGAAGCCACCCATTTCACAGATGATTTAACTGATTACCCCACTGCTTTGCTAATTATTCTAGCAACCAGAACTTCACTCCTTGGTGTTATCTCTAGGTGCAATTTAATTTACAGAACAGTTTTCTTTCCGTTCACCAAAATGCCTCACAATTTTGGTGTTAACTTGCAGTAAAAATTGAGTGGTTCGTTAAACGTAGCTTTAGCATGCACTGACAGATGTGTCATTGTGAGAGTAACCGCTGTCTCTCTGCACTTCTTGCTGCTCAGCCTGTAACCTTAGCTTCTCTGTCAGGGAAAGCATGGAGTTAACCACTTAGCATGTAGTCATGAATATTCATCAGCAAATTGATGTAGCCTGGCAGTCTTCCTGTTCACTTGCAGTCTTCCAGTTTTAAGTACATTATAGCTTACCACATAACAGGGAGTGCCTTGAGACCGTCTTTACAACTGTGGTATTAGATCTAGGGCCATATTAGTGGTCCTAGCTATGGCTGTAGAAGTTCTTAGTTAAGAAGGGCATATTGGCTCCAGAGGAACATTCACACACATATGTGATTAGGAATTGCTTTATAACAAGAATAATTCACTTTGTAGTATTTTTTAAGCAGCCTATTGTTTGTTTTATATTCCTGGAAAATCAGTTTAATGACCTTTCTGAAGCTTGATTTAAGTACTAATTATAGTTTTTAAATCCATATTTAATCATTGTAGAAAAGGATGTATGTTCATTGATTCTAAAATAAAATTCCACGAGACGTGTTTCCAGAATTGCTGCTAATCATCCAGCTACAGTATGATTTAGCAAATGCTATGTACAGACAGACAGACCAGGAGCTAACGTACTTGATCTATATTTAATATTTCAGAAGGAAAGAGTGTCTGTAAACAACAGCCTTTCTGTTAAATATGCAAATTAGAAGGTCATTTAGTGCTACAATTCTGACTCTGTGCATTAGGACAGGAATTTGATGCCTGTCTTTGGAACTGGCACTTCGAAGTGGTATTAATAGAGCAGAGCAGAGGTAGAAGATGTGGGCAGGAGACCGCAATTTATAATCCACCTTGCTTGAGAATGACTTGTCCAGGGCGACATCCTTAATTTTAGAATTTACATACAGTGAACCCGCTAGTTAATAGAATTGATTAGGAAAGCTGAAAGTATTAGCAAAAATAGAGGTACATTCTTTTCTCACACTAAATGTAAAAAAGAAAAAGAAACCCACGGCGCTAGAAGAGCAACCCGCATACTAAATTTTCATGAAAATATGATCTCCTGTTACTCTAGAAGTCAGCTTATATGTAAATGTAATTAAATTATTTCATCAGTATCCCCGTAGATTATCTTACGGCAGAGTCACATCCTAATGTTGGAACAGTAAGGGTGGAGTCACCATCAGGCACACTGTTTTCAGATTAATAATCCTTTGTGTATGAGAATTCATCTAAGAAAGAGTAGTGTCTTTCTGTTTCTCTATGTGATTATTTTGCCCAAAAAAAGCTTTCATTTTTTTAAGTAGCACAAAAGCTGTAATTGGCGTGCTTTGTAAGGAAGTGTCAGTGTGCAGGAGAGTGGCGATCACTAAGAATTCTTCTACGTGTTCTTTCCCCTTTGCGCCACCGCCTCCTCAGCAGGGTCACTGAGATCACTAGCTTTTCTTGAAATGGCCATTTTCACTGGCAGGTGCATTATACCCTGTATTTTCAGATTGTTTTTCCATTCTGAATGTTTGGCAGGTTGATTGCTCTGGCTGCATTGACGGAGAAAGGGCTGACAAATGCGGCTGGGCTGGCTGAAAAGACAGTGATTACTGTTTTCCTTTGTGGCTGATTGAGGCCCTTGAAAGGAAAAATTTTAACCTTCACCATTTGGTTCAAAAGTATGAGCATATATTGAAATCACTCGTGCCATTTATCCCAGTTCTGTAAACTTGTCAGACGTAAAAATCGCTCAATTTCAAGTAATGCAGGATTGGCATACGTCATTATCATTCTGATTAAGTTGGAGGTTGTATCATTGTGTGCGTTACACAGTGTCATTTAAAGCTTTCTGTGCACAGGTACAGTTATATTTTTATTGCTTATACTATAGAGTTGGAAAGATTTTTTTAGCTCTCTAAATCTAACACTGTGTGTGGTTTGGCAGCTGGTGTGGCCTACAAGCTGCATTTTGTTTGCAGGGTAAAGGCTTGTCTGGAGCCTCCTGGAGTGTGGGTAATTGCACAGGCTCACCATTGGGGAGAGGCACGGGATTGGAAGCAGTCAAGCGGAAGAATGTTATGCCATCCCCTTGCCACCTTGCAGCAGAAAGACACAATCCCAGCAGTGCCATCTGGTTGCTGCTATCTAGTCAGCTGGCCCGACTGCTGGGACTGTGACTTGGCAGCTGGTTCCCATCCTTGACCGTTCTTTTGTGTCGGTTGTGTGCGTATGTGTCTTAGATCATTTTGTACATGGGTCAGGGAAATGGCTATAACAGACAAGGAAAGTCCCTTTATTGAATAGGCTTTCATTACTTGAGATGCACTCTGTTGCAGATGCCTGCCGCCTTTCCCTAATAGACAGCTAAGATGTGCTTAGGCAGTAAAAATACATCTTTTCTTCATGACACCTACCTTGGTTTGTAGCTAAAAGAGACGCTAGACAGGGTTATATGTACTATAACATTTTAAAATAAACTATTTTAAGCTATATGCTGGTTTTGGGATTTATGAGATTTGGTACTTTTTAAAAGTCTTATGAGCATTATATATTTCCGAATATTTTTTTCAAATTAAAGAAAACTGTTTTAAGTACTTTTGCCACATCATACAGTGATAGATAATGAGACTTGCATTTAAAATGACAGAATAGAAAATGTGATCTCAAAGCTATTATCTTTAAAATCTGCCTCTCAGATAGCAACCTGAGAGTTAATGTAAGCATCTTTATGTCCTAGGAAGACCCATCAGACACTGATGGTTTCAGCTCACAAGTAAGCAGCCAAGCTCTGTGGGCCGTTTTAGACGTTTGATTTTCTTCATTCTGCAGCATTAATGTGTCAGCATGCTCTACAGAACTGTGTAGGAGTCACATGTTGTTCTGTCTAGAATAGTAATGCTTGTAAGCTTTTAAAGACTTCCACGAGGAATCCATCCTACTTATATACCTCACTCATGTTTTATGTAGTTACAGAATTTAGGATAACTCTTGATGAGGTACCACTGGTATCTCTAAAAATCTAGAGCTTCCATTTCGTTTGTTAAGTTGGTGCTGGTAAAATTCCCATGATTTGTAAAGGGTCTTGACAGCGGTCTGTTTCATCTTGAGGGGCTTGTGAGGCTTCTGAGATACTGGCTCAGAACCAATCGCCAGCTGTTTGTATTAAGCTAATTTTTGTTATTGTTCCATCCTTGTTCAGATGAGGAGGAGGAAGATGACGTAACAACTCCTAAACCTCCTGTTGAGCCAGAAGAAGAGAAAACCTTAACAAAAGACGAAGAAAGTGATATCACAGGTACCCTAACATAGTTAAAGCTTTGGTTTTCTCTGCTGATTCCTCTTAAAACTTGTTTTACTGTTTATGAGCTAAAGTAAAATCAAATGCCTTGGATCAGAGGCGAGTCTCATTTAAAAAGGGTGGGTGGCATTTCTTGGTCCAAACTGTAATAGTGAGTTGACAGGGTTTGGTTGACCTAAAACCATACTTTAAAAAAATGTTTTTTTCCAGCTCCCCCTCATGAGCTAACAGAAGAAGAAAAGCAACAAATTTTACACTCAGAGGAATTTCTAAGTTTCTTTGACCATTCTACAAGAATTGTAGAAAGAGCCCTTTCTGAGCAGATTAACATCTTCTTTGACTACAGTGGGAGAGATTTGGAAGACAAAGAAGGGTAATGTTTAATCCCTAAGAGCATTGCTGTCACAGTCTAAGTCTGTTAATATGAAGAGAGACATGCTATAAACTCTGTCTGGGTTGGGGGTGATCTTTTTCTACAGAGAGATTCAAGCAGGTGCTAAGCTATCATTAAATCGACAGTTTTTTGATGAGCGTTGGTCAAAGCATCGGGTTGTTAGCTGCTTGGATTGGTCATCCCAGGTAAAGTATAGGAAAACTCACTTTTTAATTCTAATTAGCATATAGTTTTAATTTAGAACTTTTGTAATTAAGTCAGTATGTATCATTTAAAATAGATAATAACGGGTGATGGTTCTAATGTTATCATTATCACTTTAATTTGTGTATATTGGAAGGAAGAATTGGAATTGTTTTGAGATTTAAAATTCAGGGCTTTATGCCCAAATCCAATTTTGCTAATTTAATTACCCACTGAACACTTTATATAAAATTTAAACATTTTAATGAACTGTTTTAACATTTAAAATTTTTAAATAATCAACTGTGCTAACTTAAACTTGGTCTAATATCTTGGTGAGACTAACTATAATGATAATTTTCAGAACAATCTGATGATAGTTAAGAGCATAATAGTTCTTATTATTCTTCAACTTCTTTATCTGTTTGATTCTTGTGAACAGTATCCAGAGTTGCTTGTGGCTTCCTATAATAACAATGAGGAGGCTCCGCACGAGCCTGACGGTGTGGCCCTTGTGTGGAATATGAAGTACAAAAAGACTACCCCAGAGTACGTGTTCCACTGCCAGGTAAGGTGCCGTTCAGCCGTCCCCAACGTTTAAGAATGAATTCATGAATGTAGACAACTGCCTTTTTTCTTCTCTTGTCAACATGATGATTTCATTGGATTGGCTTTTACCAAACCACTCCATATTTGCAAACAGATGTCAGCAGAAAGCTGAACACTCTTAGTTCAATATGAGCTGCCTTTTCTAGCTCTCCTAACGCTTTACTATGTTAAATCACACCTAAGGGCTTTTGCAGTTGCCACTTCCGTTATTGTGACTGACCACATAAAGGAATCTTTTGGAAGCTGTCTTTCCCACAGGGAGTTTCTCAAGAACTTATTGCTGAATGTATAATTAGACATGGCCCACTGAATCACTTAGACATGGCCTGAGGAGTTGCAACTCTGTAGTTTTAAGTAAAAACATGTGGTTGAAGTAGGAAGCAGATGTAGATTTTTTTAAGTGGATTTAGCATAAGATTAGAATTTGTGACTCTTTCTGGTTGTATATATTAAAATCTTAATAGTGTCCTAATCCAAAGTAAACACTCTGAACCCAAACTAGCATGTTCTTTACTGTCATATTACAGTCAGAGGCCGTCACAGGCCAGCTTTCCTTTCAGAACTGTAATTGGTGCAACTTTTGGTTTGTTTGATAATTGTGTAAACATGTAAACATCATATTTGACTTTTGAGCACAAAATATTCTAATTTTTTTTATTTCTTACAAAATTAAAATCGAATGGATTGCTTTTAAAACTTCTAGTACCTTAAGCAGTAGGGAGGGAAATATTTTAGATAGTATATTTCTTTTTCTAATTTGTCAGATTTTTCCCACTTAAATCTTTTTGTTTGGTTGGTTTGTTTTTTGTTTTGTTTTGTTTTGTTTGAGATAGGGTTTCTCTGGCTATCCTAGAACTCTGTAGACCAAGCTGGCCTCGAACTCAGAGATCTGCCTACCTCTGTCTCCTGAGTGCTGGGAGTCATGCCTGGCTCCCATTTAAATCTTAAATACAAAAATTCTACTTCTTTGCAGTCAGCTGTAATGTCTGCTACATTTGCAAAATTCCATCCGAATCTTGTCGTTGGTGGTACATATTCAGGCCAAATCGTGCTTTGGGATAACCGCAGCAATAAAAGAACTCCCGTGCAGAGAACTCCGCTGTCAGCCGCTGCACACACAGTAAGTAAGGAGTTATTCCATTCAACTCTGTGCGTCCTCACTACTGACCATGTGATAGTCTCCAGCAGCATGGGTTCTGAACATGCTTCCTAGTATGTGGGGGTACATATGTCAGGAAGTCATTTTTTTGTTAATTGTTGGAATAGCAACCACTTTCACATTAAAACTAATCCCAGGGCTGACTGTACCTCAGTGATGGAGAGCTGTCCCAACAGTGCTCAAGGTCTTGGGTTCAACTCTCAGTAACAACAAAACAAAAGGTGTCAGGTTGCATAAACTGTTTTGATAAGAAATGGAATGTCTGTAATTATACTAATCTTTTCTGGGTTTTTTGTTTGTTTGTTTTGAAATAACCTCTGAAAACCCTGTTTCACATTTTTAGCACCCTGTCTACTGTGTGAATGTTGTTGGAACACAAAATGCCCATAACCTGATCAGCATCTCTACCGACGGGAAAATTTGCTCCTGGAGTTTGGACATGCTCTCCCACCCGCAGGTGGGTCAGACTTAGGAGTGTGAAGTTTTCAAGTAAATGTGAAGTTTTTAACTGTATATATACCCCAGTTTCACTTATAACATTTTATCATTTATAGCTATTTTTATATTATACAGATTATAAACCTGAATATGTGTTGATGGTTTGAATATATTTTATCAAGCCTTTTTCATTTAGCTGAGGTAGGTTTATAGTAATAGTATGTTAAAGCAATAACTTACAAACCAATTAAAAGAAGCTTTTTTTGAAGAATTGAAATTAAAGTTTTACAAAATAATTTATTTTCTTACTTTTTTCTATGTAGGATAGCATGGAGTTGGTTCATAAACAGTCAAAGGCAGTAGCTGTGACGTCTATGTCCTTCCCTGTTGGAGATGTCAACAACTTTGTTGTGGGCAGTGAGGAAGGTTCTGTATATACAGCATGCCGCCATGGCAGGTAAACACAGCAGGAACTCGCTGCTATTCGAAACTTTTCTCTTGATTCATCTTACTAAAGCAACTTGCTTTTTATTTAAGTAGAATCCTGTTCTAGACTTGTGACATTAAATTCAGGCCCCTAAAACCTAAGTGTGTTTAACAGGAGTAGTTTGGGTTCATGTGTTTTGGATTGTGTGGGTTGCAGTACATTGTAGGGATTTGTGTGTGCATGCGCTCACAGAAGCTACTGGTAGGAGGCGTGTTCAGCAGTTAGAAATGCAGTGTGCATATACCATAGTTGGCCTTCATTTGTAACTGTGACTGTCACCGGTTTTCTGTTTGCTTTAGTGCAAGCCTACTGCTAGTAGTAGAGTGACGTCACTACATGTGTTAAACTGACTAATATTTCCCCGGCTGTTTAGTCTGTTTTGAAATTATCTAGCTGCTCTTTAAAACCACTGAGCATCTGGACCTCATTTCCAGTACAGATCACCTTCACTTCAAAGCTTATCTTTTACACAGCATCTCTGTGTCCTAGTCTACCAGCACGCATACTGGGCTTTTGAGTTCTCTTGTCAACAGCATGGTGTTTATGGCTCCAAAATGTCCCCACTACTTCAGCAGTGATATCAAATCTGAATCCAATAATATTTGGCATAAATTATGCAGATGAACTATGAATGTAGAATTGTGTTTGAAGTTAAGTCAAGATCTGGTATATAAACCTACAGTAAGATATCCTGACTGGGTGTGATGGTGCACACATTTAATGTCAACGCTCTGGAGGCAAAGGAAGGTGGATCTGTGTGTGAAGCTATCCTGGCCTACGTAAGTTCCAGAGCAGCTCAGGCTACATAGTGAGACCCTGTCTTTAAAAAAAGAAATAAATAAAAATGATCAGAAAATATGTTGTGTACTTACAAGAGAGTCCCTAACATTTTCACTTTCATGAACTAGCAAAGCTGGAATCAGTGAGATGTTTGAGGGGCACCAGGGACCCATCACTGGAATCCACTGCCACGCGGCTGTCGGAGCAGTAGACTTCTCACATCTGTTTGTCACCTCGTCATTTGACTGGACAGTAAAACTGTGGACAACTAAGGTATCTGAAATACAGCTTTCTGTGTATTCGGCCACTTTCCTGACACAAGGTGGTGCTCTAATACTGCAGGGAAGACTTGGGTCTTAGCTCTTACATGTCTTAGAACTGTATCTCAGTACAGAGCATGGGAAGAAGTTACACGGTGTGCAAGTGCGCTCATGTTAGGGTGCCAGCAAATAGGGTGACCTCACAAAAAACTGAAGATCAGTCTTCCTGCCACTTTAGACTTTTCAAGCACAGTTCTGTTCGCTCTGAATTGAGTTGGGGAGAAGTCCCTGGGTATCTCTTATACTCCCTCATAGAATTTCATCCAGCCCCACACAAAAGCCATTCATTTGCTCTGTGGAGAGCTACGAGCCTTAATTCAGGACTGCAGTGGCTCACGGAGCTGATGGGAAATAGAGAAAACACAGAGACTAGTTGCAGTGAGTCCTGTACAGTAAGGCTACACAGTAAACTTGAGTCGTTAGAAAGCATTGTGAAGGCATGTGTGTGTTTCTTATTCTAGTATAACTGATGTTGTTTACTGGGGCTTAGTAAGCCAGGTACTTAATGATGACAACGCTTTCTAGTCCGCCAGTGGTTCCCGTAGACAGGGCTTACAGAACATGACCTCCTGATAGATATAGACTTGGTCGTTTTGCTTGGCCTTATTTTATAATTAAACTTAACTTGCTTGCTTTCTGGTTTTTCTGCAGGATCATGGTGCCGCCTAGTAAAACTGCACGTTCAGTGCGTCCGAGTCTATGGCAGCTCCATGCTAAGCTTTATTTTTCCTGTCCATCTACTTTATCTTAATGTTGACTCTGAATCCTTCACCATGGAACAAAGTTTAGATTTGCTGTGGTTCTTGGCGTTCTCTGAGAAAATCTCTGTGCCCTTTTCTGTAGTGAGCTCCTATTTATGTAATTCTGGCCTCGCGTCTAGAGCACACTCCAGAGTTCACTCTTGTCCTGTCTCGGGGCCCCCTCCAGTCTCACAGGAAATGATTTAAAGACAGCCTTGCAAAGCTTACCTTAAACTGAGCATTTCCAGATTTGACACTAACGGACACAAAAATAGCACTTACCTGAAGTCTAATAAAGGAAACGTCTAGAAGAGTGCTTGACATAGTGTCCAACATGTTAGCAGGCATGATTCTAATGGGAGTCAGAGCCTAAATGCATCTAATCCCTTCCATCCTTGGAGCACACACTGCACACAAGTCAGTTCTCATAGCCGTGATCTACAGCTCTGCTATGTGAGAAAACACATAATCTGCTGCTAAAACAAAGCAAGAGCCAAAGATGACAAAGATAAAACTTACTATTTCCATGTAGGTCTCATGTATCCATGTAAGTTGTAAGATTTCTGGGTGTGCTTTCTCATGTGCTAGACCTGTTAGAGTCCGGAGAATACTGTATTGTTGCTGTGTTCTCGGCTTCTTTCCTTTTTTAGCTATTGAAATAGTCTTCATTTGGTGACTGACTGAATGATTTTTAAATGCCAGATTTTCAGTTTGCTAGCTTCCTTTCTGCTTGAAATTCGAATCCACATGAACAGGATTTGAGAAAGAAGAGCCCAGTCCGTCTCCTCTTTGAGAACAAACCTCTGTGATAGCAGACGAACAGGCATCTGTTTGCTTTTGTCGTTATACACAGATCTTTATTAATAGTTCATAGTTTTGTTTCTGTATTATTGTTTCAACATAGATGTTGCTTTTATTTATTTGTTTTTCTGTGTGTGATGTATGTATTGTGTATGTGTTTGGGTACAGGTGTGCTGTGCCACTGCACACAAGTACATGTCAGATGACATCTTCAAGAACTCACTCTTTCCTGCCGCTGTGCGGGATGTGGGTGGCACTCAGGCACTCTGTCCAGCCAGCCATCTCCCTGTCCCAGAAGAGATTCGACTGAGAACGATAGGCAGACACAGCTCTTTGCCTTGCTAATTAGGTTGTTTTATTGTTTCTTTTATTCATTCTCAAATATGATACATACCTCCCCTGCCTCTAACACCCTTCCTAGTGCATGGGCCTGCATAGAATAGTATATTTTCTATCATATATGAGCAAGAACCCCCTAAAATGTTACAGAAGAATTGCCTTGGCTTAGGTTGTTGTTACATAGTTTAGTGATAGTACACTTGTCTACAGTGCATGAGGTCCTGGGTTCAGTCCACAGTTACGGAAGATAAAAAGAATAAGAATTATTACCATTTAGTCTACCCTTTCTGCACACAATTCTGTTCTGTGAAGGGTCAAACAGCAATAGTCTGCTAGGTAAATATATATATATGACCAGCCTTGACTGATTGAGACTTGAACTTATGCTTCCTAGTTCCATTGTTGGTTTGTGTCCACCCTTCTGAATAATCTGAGGCCCTGCCTGTGCTGGGATAATGAGTAGTAGACATACATGTTCATGAATAATGCATGCTAATGAATAGTAGGCAGTGTCTTAAAACCACTTTAAAAACATTATTCCAATTCCATTTTAAGCTTTTTTGTTTCCTTTGTTTTTCGAGACAGTTTTATTTCTGTGTGTAGCTCTGGTATCCTGGAATTCATTCTGTAGACCAGGCCGCTTTGAATTCTAAGAGATTTGCCTGTCTCTGCCTTCAGAGTGCTGGGGTCAAAGGTGTATACCACCACTGCCTGGCCCATTTTAAGCTTTTAGTTTTAAATATTTTAGATTTATTTATTTATTTTATGTGTGTGGGTGTATTGCCGGTCTGTATGTCTATGGCCCACATATGCTCAGTGCCTGAGGGGGCCAGAAGAAGGCATCAGATTACCTGGAGTTAGAGTTAGAGATGGTTGTGAGTCACCATATGCATGCTGGCAGTTAAACCTGGGTCCTCTTCAAGAGGATGTAATATTATAAACCACAGAGCCCTCTCTTAAGGCCCCCATTTTAAGTATTTGTGGGGTCGGGGTGGGGTTATTGCTGCCGAGACAGGATTTCTCGTAACCACTCTGGCTGTCCTAGAGCTCATCTGTAGATCAGGCTGGCCTAAACTCACAGAGATCCACCTGCCTCTGTTCCCAAGTGCTGGGATTAAAGGTGTGCAACACCACACCCAGCTCACCACGTTAAGCTTTTAAAACCAGTTGCTCACATTCATGCACTGAGCAGATTTCACAAGTCCTGTTTCTCTGCCTCTCGTTTTTAAGTGGTCTCCTGCCCTAGGAACTGAGCCCTGTAAACGGGAAGGATGAATCATTAGATGCTGCTGTGTCTCTGTCCATTAAGATGTGGCTCTGCCCCAATATCAAAACAAGATTCCTCCTCTTTCTCTTTTTGTGTAAGTCCTGTAAATGTGGCGTGCAGAAACCTCAGTATGGCATTGCCTCAGATATGCTTCAAATACTTTAGTCTTCAGCATAGAAGTCTCTAATCTTAGCTTGGTTGGAAAATTCAATACCTAGCTCCACAGTTCCATTTATCATATTGCTTTGACTGTTTTTGACTTAAGCTATTTGCATTGTAAAAAAAAACACATACTGATGAACTTTTTGTTGTTTGTTTTTGATTTTGAGAAAATATCTCTCTGCTTAGTCCTGACTGTCATGGAATTCACAAGGTAGGCCAAGCTAGCCTCAAACTCACAGAGATCTGCCTGTCTCTCCCTCCTAAGTGCTGGAATTAAAGGCATGAACCACCATGCCCAGCTCTTTCATATTGGTGAAATTTAGCCAAGATGTTGCTTTTAAAATATTTAGAAGACACTATTAAAATCTCAAAACACCAAATTTGAAAGCTCACAATAGAAATGCGTTAGTGGGTCCGGAAAGCAGCAGGGAGAATGGATGACCAGTGGCAGCTGCTTGGGGTGGCCTGAACCATGACAGTTTCAGTTCTAACATGGTAGTTAGATGAATGTTCAAGCACATCTTAATATACCTGTCATAGGTTATTCTTAAAAGTATATTTACAGGAGATGGTATTTTAATGTATACATGATGTATAGTAGTTTCAGAACCATATTTACTATGAGGTGGCAGAGTTAGCATTGTTAGTAGGGTCATACCTTAAAATAGTTTTTAGATTTTCGTAATCCATTTGCTACTTGAACTTTTCACAATCCAGTGTTTCAGTGCCCATCTTTAATCTGGCAGCATGATTGCTTAACTCTCAGCAGCACTAGCATTGAGGAGGGTTAAGAGGGCCTACCAGTGCTTAGAAAAAAAAGTGTTCACGTAGCAGACAAGCTAAAATGAAGAGATGCTTTGAAATTGAGGGCATGTCTGAGGGAAGGCTGACTGTCTACCCAAGTCCCACCTGGTGACTTGCTGCAGGCCCCTGTCTAGCCTCCTCTGCATATTTGAAAGTCAATTTTGTCAGCTACTGAAATTGATTAGACAGGGGAATGCCGACTGTAACTAGCAGGCTCCTAAGACACTGGTACATTGGAGAATGTCAATTTATTAATTTCCAGTCAGAAACTTAGCTGCCAGAAGGCCCAGATACTCCTGCTGGCCTGACCGGCTCACTGTTTCCCTGTAGACTACCCACATGGGAAGCCAAATTATAATCAGAAGATTGCTTGGGGAACAAGGACTTAGAACAAAAGAAGTTCTATTATTTGAATATTCAGTGGCATCAAGCCAAGATAGCTTGATTCATTCGTCTTCAAGTAAAGATAGCCGTGCCACGGGGTGGTGAGTCTCAGTGTGTTGTCTGAGGCTGTTGCTCTTATGACCAGTGTTGAAATGGTGCTGTCTCCATTTGCTTTGTAAGACTTGGTCTTTCGTTACTTTTAATAGATGTACTCTGCAAAGGTTATCTTTAGTCAGGTAATATGGGAAGTTATTTTCAACCTTGTAACGATTTTTGTATGTGTGTGTATGTATGCATGTGGGTATGTATGCATGAACAATGAGTCAGAAGCATTGGATTCCCTGGAGCAGGAGTGACAGGCAGTTTGCTGGACATGGGTGTTGTCCTCTGAGAACAGTATGTGCTTTTAATCTCTGAGCCATCTCTCCAGCCATGTAATGATTTCTTGTCAAAGGAAATTTGTTTATTTCTCTCATCATCTAAATTGAGGTCACAGTTATTTCCAGGTCACTGTTAATCCTGGTCTATTGACTGTAGAGACTCTTGTTACTAATCTAGAACTTAACAATTACCCCAGCTTTGAAAAAAAGAAAATCTGTATTGGGTTCTTATCACACGGCAGCCTAAAGTAACAGAAATTTGTCGTCACAGTTTAGGGTTGTGGGTGGGCTGCTTACCCTGGGAGGGTCTGGAAATTTGTTCTGTACTTGTCTCCTAGCATCTGCTGACTGCCAGGAGTCCTTGGTGTTCTTTGGCCTGTAGCTGTATTCCTCCAGTCTCTGCCTTTGTTGTCATCACGTGACCTTCTGAACTGTTTGCTTCATTAGGTCTCTGCTCCAAATTTCCTCTTTTAAGAACACAAGTCACAGGAGATGTGAGGCCCACCGTAGAACAGTATAACCTGTTTAACGTGGTTACATTTACAGGGACTAGTAGGTATGAATTTTAGGGCAGCGCCATTCAGTCCACCATAGACCTTGAGCTTAGGAGAGGCTATGTGGCCTGTCCCTGGACCATGCAGTGTTCACTGCCACAGCAGAACCAAATGCTTGCTCTTTTTATTCAGATGTCTGTTCTTGTTTGTTTTGTTTTCACAGAAGCCTTTTGTCTTGATTTCTTCTTGGCAAATGTTTTTTGCAGGTCATTTATGAGTAAGAATAAGAGACCTATTATACATCATATGGCTCAGATTTTTTCATTCTTGGTCATGTGCTGGAGCAGCTTTTTAGACTTTAAAATGCTGTCTGATATCCAGACCTGTGAGACCAGAGCCCGAGAGACCTACACACTGTACTGGAAACTCTCTAGGTGGCCACTGCATGCAGCCAGCTTCAGAGCCACCAGTGTGAAGCCTTTGTTTTATAAACAAGAAAACAGGCTTGGGAAGAATGAGTGACTTCTCTCAAAGCCTTGAAGCTGGCTGCTGACTGGACTGGAACAACAGGCTGGGTCTCCGGCTCTCCTGCTGCCTCAGTGCCAGTCAGACACAAGTGCTCTTCAGAGTCTGGGAAGACAGTGCTTCCTAAGATGTTGTAACAGTTCCACTCGGGATTTTAATTCGCAGTATTACATACTAAATCACTGTACTATGAAGCATTATTTGATGTTAAATATGTGCATTTTCTCTGTGGGGTAAAACTCTGGCTAATCCTTAGATAACTCTGGTTTTTGAAATTAAACTAGAAAAGAGTTTTAAAATGTCACATTTTTAAATTGAAGGACATTTTGCTTTTTTCCACATAATTTTTTAAATTGTGGTCTTTTCAACTGGGCAGTAGTAGCATACGCCTTTAATCCTAGTACTTGGGAGGCAGATTCTGAGTTTGAGACCAGCCTGGTCTACAGAGTGAGCCTAAGATAGCCAGAACTACACAGAGAAACCCTGTGTTTCTTTTTTTTAAAAAATGAACAACTTTTTTTAAAAAAATGAAATAAAATTGTGATCTTTTACCCAAACTGTGTAACAATCCACTGAGTAAGTTAAGTGCTTGATCTGACCAATTCCTGAGACAATTAGCAATCTTCTTTTTATTATAAATGTTTTAATCTAATTTGCATATTGCTTTAATAGTTTGTAGTTTATAAAAAGGAGTAGGTACTCATTCTGGCTTGCTGAACACCATGATGTGAGTTTCATGTTGCTGAGTCTAGCTAGAGATCGTTTCTTTTTCAGCCATGTAAATACAGCATAGTTTATATATCCATTCTGCTGATGGATGTTGTGTGTTACTTCAGTTCTGCTAGGAGCACAGTTATAGTTCTCTTTTTCTC
The DNA here is from genome assembly GCF_982192425.1 of Myodes glareolus. NCBI lineage: Eukaryota > Metazoa > Chordata > Mammalia > Rodentia > Cricetidae > Myodes > Myodes glareolus. The sequence continues at coordinate 52,186,230 of NC_142046.1, forward strand.
CCTTTTTTTTTTTTTTTTTGGTAGAGTTTTGCTATGTAGCCCAGGCTGGCCTCAAACATGATCTTCCCAAGTACTGGGATTACAAGTGTGTACCACCATGTCAGGTCACAGTTGTCTTTTGATGGCCATAAACAGTTCTGTTGAGCATATGCTTAGCCTGGAATGGCTTGGTCAGAGGACATGCATATGTATTCAGAATAGATAGTACCTGGAAAGTCCAAGTGAGTCTACCAGTTTCTAATCCACCGTAGCTGTGTGTATAGGTCCGATTGCTCTGTATCCTTGTTCACACTTAAGAGTTTTCTGATGTTTTTCCTTTTAATCTTCAGTGTGTGAAGTGACTTTCCTGGGTGCTTTCATTTGCATCGCTGTGATTGAGCGCCCTACCATAGCACCGTTTCACAGTCGTGCTGGAAAATGTTCATTCTGTTGCCCTTGAACGCAGAGTCTGGTGCATGCCAGGCAATTAATTGTTCTACCCTTAGCTATGTCCAGCACGTAGGCCATCACTTTCTTTGTTTTCTTCAGTGCTGAGTGTAGTGCCTCCAGAGTGCAGGGCAAGTGTTCTGTCACTGAGCTGCTCCCCCAGTCCCATACCCAGTCCCCAACACACACATTTTTATTGAATATATGAATATGATTGGTTTGAGGTTTTGTTGTTGTTGTTGTTGTTGTTGTTGTTGTTGTTGTTGTTTTGAGACAGTTTCTCTGTATAGTCATGACTGTCCTGGAACTAATTCTATAGACTGTGGTTCAGGTTGACTTTGAACTCACAGAGATAGATCCACCTGCCTCTGCCTCCCAGTGCTGAGATTAAAGGTGTGCGCCACCACTGCCCTGCATGAATGTGGTTGTTAACAGCTTTGTTCTAGGTTTTTGATGATAACCCTTAAAACTGCCTGGAAATGCAATGTTTGAAGTACACTATCACCTCAGTAGTCAAAGGTTTTAGGATCTTTGGCATGCCAGAAATACCCCTGGGGTAGCTTTATATAGCTTAGCCGGTGATTGTGTGCCCGTTCCAGGCTAGGCAAGCTGGATCCTTACTCTTATAAACAGTGCATTTGAAAGAGAGGGAAATCCTCTTCTCTGTTTGGTTTTATTTGTTTGTTTTAGTTGAAAACAAGCATTTTGGGCTACTCCAATAATCATGTTATTGACACTAACTGTCATATCTTAAAATTTTAAACTCACAATTTAAAACTTATTTTTGAGCTGGCAGGATGGCTTAGCAGGTGCTTTCCTTGCTTCCCACCAAGGCTGACAACCCGGGTTTAGGCCCCGAGACCCCACAGAGGAGATAGAGAGCTGCCTCCCACACACTGTCTTCCAGCCTCCACACTCACTCTCAGTCTGTCAGTTTCAAGCGCGTGTGCTGCGCAGGCAACAGCATGAGACCGAGCTTGCGCCATCAGCACCTGTGGTGTTTGTTACACATGGGGAGAGGCCAAACTCCCCTAGTTTCTGCTGTCCTTAGGCTGCTCATCATGGTACCAACTGAGCGTCTGTGCCGCCGCTGTCAGTCACTTCTTCCACACAGATGCTAGGGCCGTGCAGGTCTTGTGGTTGGGAGAGCTTGGCTCCCCCTGCTTACAGCTGGAGTCTGTTTCCTTTTGCTGGAGACTGTGTGTGAGTCTTTGCTTTCTCTGTCCTTGTGTCTTTCTCTGCTTCCGCGGGGAGATTTCCAGGTGATTCAGTAAGTACAAGCCGCACGGCTGTCATCTTCCCGCAGCCACTCACTGACAGGTGTTCTGAAGCATATTCTGTTCCTCTCTTAAAAACAGTAAGACTGCTACAAGCTAAAAGGAACTGCACCCTGATACTTGGTTCTTAGTGTGTAATGTCAGGTGACTCTGTGTGGCACAAACCACGGGAACACTTGCAGGCTGGGTTGGTGTGAATCTGTTGTGTCTCAGCGACCAGTAGTTAAGGGTTTCTGTGCGTGTCGATGCTGACAGTGCTAAGAATTAGTTTTTTCTTTTTCAGAATAACAAGCCCTTGTACGCGTTTGAAGATAACTCAGACTATGTTTATGATGTTATGTGGTCCACCCACCCACCCAGCCCTGTTTGCCTGTGTGGACGGCATGGGGAGACTGGATCTGTGGAATCTCAACAATGACACAGAGGTGAGCAGGAAAATAACAGAAAATCGGAGATTTATTGAATAATTTGTGAAATTTCTTTTATCCCGAGGAATGTAAAAGTGCTCTGTGATTGTAGCTTCATCACAAAGAAACGGAGTAAGCTTTGTACCCACATAACAAACAGCGCGCTGTGTGGAGCTGAAGGGAGGAGCGGCACCACCATGAGCACGGGGCATTCTTCCCTTCTGAATGCAGCGTCGTGTCTGCTGTCCAGGAGGTGGATGGCCATGGGCTTGGAGTACGCTTTCATTCTTAGGCTAGACAAAGATAGCTACAGATTGTAGAGTACGTTAACCGTAATTCTGAATTTCCTGTTAGCCCTTGGAAGGGTTTTGTATCACCCATAAATGCTAGTCTTCGCCTGACTTGTTGGAAGAAAGGAAATAGATTTGGATGACCTTTTTCCATGAAGGGTTGAGATTAACTTAAAGTGAATTTGGAGCTGGGCGTGGTGGCCCATACAGGTAAACCCAGCACTTGGAGGCAGAGGCAAGGGTATCACGAGTTAGAGGCCACCCATGTGGCAAGACCCTGTCTCAAAAATGCAAGGTCCAAAGCCCAGTGGTGGTAGTACATACCTTTAGTTCCAGCACTCGCACGAGAGAGGCAGGTGGATTTCTGTGAGTTTGAGGCCAAGTTGGTCTACAGAGAGAGTTCTAGAACAGCCAGGGCTGCACAAAGAAACCTTGTCTGGAGGTGGATGGAAATCCAAGGTCTTGGCATGTAAGTCAGAGGTAGAACATTTGCTTAACGTGTGCAGGACCCTGGGTTTAATTCCCAGCGCCATAAATAATAATGTTAGTGTAGAAACCATCATATTTCCTAATTGCTATACCAAATTTGGCAATGCAGTTTAACTCTATAACTATGCTGATTTAAGCTCAAAATAATAGTTTTAATATTCCAAATTACCACTACATTACACACAAAGAAGTCAGGCTTAAAAATACCTAAATACTTTAACAAAAGTTTTATAATAATGAAATAGAAGCTGCCTGCAGCAAGGTAAGACTGCAGACAGAGAGATTTCTGATCAGCAAGTGGCACTGATCCTGTAGCAGAAGATACAATGAAGGGGTAAGTGTGCTCCTGACCCACCACTCAAGCCCAGTAAGGGAACACCACAATTTTCCCCGCCATCCTTATCTCCTGGGTATTCCGAAGGGGCGGCTTCCCCCAGCTAAACCCTCTCTCCTCCTACCCCATCCCCACTTTCAGCCAGGAACGACTTCCCTTCCTCTCTCCCTTTTTCAGGGCATAAAATCCTCCAACCCAGCCTGTGTGAGCACCACCGGGACAGGGCGGTGAGTGCAAACAGGCAGGAGGGAGTTCCTTTGTTTTAATAGTCTGCCTGCAGCAAGGTAGGACTGCAGGCAAGGAGATTCCTGGCCAGCAAGGGGTACTGATCCTGTAGCAGAAGACACAGCAGAGGGAAGAGCCATTGGAGAGCATCTGAAGGAAGAGATGGGCAGGCGCCAAGGCAAGAATTCCTCCAACAATCTGAAAAACAACATGAAAACACCAGATTCCAGCAATCTTACTACAGAAGGACTTGAACACCCTATTCCGGAAGAAGTGGAAAACAGTGTTATTATGAAAGCAATAGAATCTCTTAAACAGGATATGAATAACTCACTTAAAGAAATAGAAGAGAAATATACCAAAAAGATTGAAGAAATGAGTAAAGAAATGGAAGAGAAATATAACAAAAAGCTTGAAGGAATGAATAAATTCGTAAACGATTCCCTGGGAAACGAAGAAAAAACAATCAAACAGGTAATGGAATCAGTTCAAGATTTGAAAACTGAAGTGGAGGCAATGAAGAAATCACAAACCGAGGACCCGGCTAGATACGGAAAATCTAGGTAAACAAACAGAGACTTCAGAACAAAGCATAACAAATAGAATACAAGA